>NC_133357.1:25446369-26046369 GCF_030506205.2 Paramisgurnus dabryanus
CGCATATCACAGCTGTCAATCATGACGTGACACCACCATTTTTATAGCTTACTATAAATAACTAACTAAAACAAACTTATTTTAAAAACAAACAAACACTTGAATTTACATCAGCGTGATAAAAACTACAGTAAATGACAGAAACCTGCTTCAGAAAAAAGATCATTGAAGTATAATTAAATTGTATAGTTGGTCTCAAGTCCCATTGAATAACATGGGGAGGCGGGGTTTATGACCTATACTGGGACCAGTCACTGGGGGGCGATCGAGATGTTTTGGCCTCACTTATCAGGGCTAGTGCGCGCAAAGTCACTTGGTTGTTGTAGTGAATGACACAAAAACAGCTATTGCCATTAATGACAATTCTACTCTCTTCTAAAAGAGAACGCATTTCTTTTTGAATTTCTAAATTAATTTTTTCTGCATATTTCTATAAAAAATATTTTAGTGGGTCCTGCGATAGATTATATCTGTCTCAGTGGGTTGCGGAATAAAAAAGTTTGGAAAACCACTGTCTTTTTAGGGGTATATACTGGTACCTAAAAGGTCCATATCTGTAGCCAAATGATTAATATTAGGACCTATTAAAAAGGTACCGCCGCAGTGACAATATTAGTGTCTAAAACAGCCTTTATGCAAAGCACTGTCCTGTTATGAGGAATCTTCTGGTTAAAGATAACTCTAATCTATGTGTTTTTGTGTCCTACAGTGAGCTGTCTCATAATGTGATCGAAGAGCTGCCCAGTTTCTACCACTGCGCTTCTCTACAGGAGATGTAAGTTCTTTAACTCTTTCACCGCCAGCGTTTTTAAAAAAAGTTGCCAGCCAGCGCCAGCGTTTTTCATGATTTTCACCAAAGTTTAATGCCTTCCAGAAAATGTTCTTCTTTAAATAAATAAACATACAATATACCAAATGAAAGAACAGACCCTCTGCTTTCAAACAAAAAAAACCGTTTCATCCTACCTTTAGTGGTTCTTTTGCAATCAGCTTTTGAATATGGGTAGATTTTTGCAAAAACACCATATTTTGAGCAAAAAGCAAAAATAATTCCATATTTGTGACGGACTTTTCATAGAGATCCCATTCAGAGCGATCTTTAAAACAGACACGGACATGCAGCAGCTTGCCATAGGGCAATACTTCCGGTTTTAAAAAGTTGCGGAAGGGCGCCACCTGGTGGATAATAGCGGTATTGCGGAAAGACGGAAAATCTCGTCATTGGCGGGGAAGCGTTTTCTCTTAATTGACGAGATATCTCGTCAATGGCGGGGAAAGAGTTAATACCAGCACAATGACTGATAAGCATCTTTACTACTTATGATATAACTAAGAAACCAGAAAACACCTCAGAGTACAAATTTGACACTTACGACCATTATTGTAGCAATCCATGTTTTTAAAGGAGTCATATCATGAATTTTTCCATGTTTAAGTGCTATAACTGGGTGCCCAGTGCTTCAATCAGCCTAGAAAATGTGAAAAAGATCAACCCAGTAACTTAGTTTTGGTAAATCAATCTTTGCAAGCATGTGAAAAATCAGGTTGTTCAGATTTCGCCTATTACAATAATACCGCCCCTTAATCTGCACTATCCAACCATGGCACGGCCATTTAGGCCCTGTTTACATGTACATGGGTATTTTGAAAAATGGAGACAATTCCCTTCGTTTGGGCCTTCGTTTACACGCAAACGGAGAACTCGCCTCTGAATCAGATTCTTTCTAAAAACTCCGGCCAGAGTGGAGATTTGGAAAATCTTCGGTTACACGGTTGCATGTAAACTGAGACAAACGGATGTTTAGGTAGCCAACATCACAGTATGCGCACACCTACGTCAAAAGTGCGACCTTGTTCAAAAGAGGAACAGGAAGTGATTCGTTGCTGTTTTCGTGAACACCCAAAAAAAAAAATTTTTACATGCTATAATTTATTATCCGTGTAGTATTTTGACTCTGGGTACACCAAAGACTTATTTTACATCTTTAAAAAAATCTCGTAATATGACCCCTTTAAGCGTGCTTATGGTCGCCATGTATAATGTCAGCAGAAAATGTGTATGTCTGGCAGAGCTTGTGTGTGATCGTGGTAATAGCAGGTTTTTTTGTTTTGACTCGGCAGAGGCCTACAGCACAATCTGATCAAACAGATTGAGATGAACACATTCCAACAACTCAACAGCTTACGCTCACTGTGAGTACACACATCTTTTATGCATTCCAAGCAAAAGTCATAAAACACATGCAAAATATTTAAATTACGGTTGCACTTTGAGATGATAAAATCACTTTTCACTTCTTAAGTATCTGAAGTAGCTTCCTAATGCTTGTTGTTTATCAAAAGGTAACACGACTGGCTTTAAAAAAAACATAAATAAATAGGCCTACTGTATAAAACATTGACACACCTTTCTTAATATATAACATCAATTTTAATGGCAAATTTCCACTGGGCAAATTTTATTCCATTTAACACAAACCATCTGTGTACCAGACATAAATTAAATCAATGATTTCTCATTACAGGGATCTGAGTTGGAATAGGATCGAAACAATCCACCCGGATGCCTTTTCCTCCCTGCAGTCTCTTGTTAAACTGTGAGTATGCAAATGAATAGCACAAGCGGGCATTAACTGTGCGACAAACCTTGGATTCTTAACATCTGTGAAGTAGACACAACCGATTTTGTGACCAGCAGGTTATATTCAGTTATGTGTGTGATGCTTTAGTTGAGTCAATGTAAAAAGATTGCGGTTGTAATCACGGCAACTGTGAAACTTGCATTGTAATTCACAGGCAATTAAACACAAGCAGCATTATACAAAGAATGTGATGACTAAATGAAATGACAGATGATGCATAACTGGAGGTCATGCAGATATTTCAACAGTCCTCTGTGTGATTATTCTGGTATAAAAATGTCTCGGGATTTGTAAATGGAAAACCAATGATAGCGAAGTTAAAGCCAGAAAATGTTTTAATAGGAGATGTTGAAATGTTCTGGGATTGACTCTACTGTGGCAGTATCACAAATAAATCATTTTTTCTCATCTCTTAAGCAAATAAAAATTCACTGTAATCAACAGCATGCACAAAATGCTTTCAGTACAGTTTGTGTTAGACCTTGAACATTCCTTCAAATTTGATGTAAACTGACATGTTTTGGCTTTCAGCGGGGTTAAAAGCTCAAGATCTGTGTGCCAAATATGTCACTTTAAATAAAATCTTCTTCGGTCAACGCAATTGTTGGAATTCGGTTGACTTATATGTACAGTGATCCCCAAAACATTCGGACACTTACAAATTACACAAGTAAACAAAACAAATCATTTATTTTAAAGATAGCACAGGCATAACTTTTAAACAAAACATTTCACAAAAACTTTTAGGCTTTATAATTTAAATGCATTTGTTTGTTGTCAATAAAAGTGATAGTTCAACCATAAATGAAAATTCTGTAATCATTTACTCACCCTTTTATTTCGACCCTTTTTGAGTTTATTCTGTTAAACACAAAAGAAGATATTTTGATAAATTATGGTAAGCACAAAGTACCCATTGACTTCCATAGTAGGAAAAATACTTTGACGGTCAATAGTTGCAGTCAGCTGTGTGCTTCATATTAAAATTTATTCTTGTGTGTTTAACAAAAAAAAGAAACTGATACAGGTTTAGATAAACATGAGCAATAATGAGCAATAATGACATAATTTTATTTTTGGATAAAATATCATGTTAATGTGATGAAATTACACTACTCTGCAAAAAAGTTACAAATAACTTACAGTGTGAGTTAGATGTGAGAAGGGATTCAGTTTTATTTATTAGCAGATTCTACTGGTTTTGATTTTTTATATGAAATTAAAATTATCCTCCTATATTATTCTATAGTCCCAGACTATAATGCATGTTTGAGTTGCCTTCTCCATTGTTTGGTCTCAAAATGCACACCAGTATAGTTTTTTGTAAGCAGTGTTGAGGGTAACGCATTACAAGTAACGCAAATTACATAATAACATTACTTTTCTGAAGTAACGAGTAAAGTAACGCATTACTTTATAAATGTACACGTTAATATTTGAGTTACTTTTTCAAAAAAGTAATGCGAGTTACTTTTCAGTTTAATTAATTACATTTAAGTATAAAATAATGTACTGAATTAAACTGAAGATATTAACGTAGAATTACGCACTCTGTGTACCTGAGCGGGATCAGTTTTGTCGGAAACAGAGATGGCAGGCCAGAGTGTGACATTATTGGGATAAAAAACACCTGCAAGAGATCAAGCCTAAGACAAGAAAAGTAATGCAAAAGTAACGCAAATGTAACGTAAGCATTACTTTTCATGAAAAGTAACTTAGTAATGCAATTAGTTTCTTTTTTGGCAAGTAACTTAATATTGTAATGCATTACTTTTAAAAGTAACTTTCCCCAACACTGTTTGTAAGTTGTGTAAAAACTAAATGTCCTAATATAACTAAGACCTAGTCTAAACCCTGTCCTGGAAACTGCCCCATAGACTTTTAAATAACTGTCCAAATGTTTAATTTACTGTAGTGGAAACAAAACATTTTAATTTTGTTTGTATAGTTCTGTAGTCCAATTTTCTAATAATTTCTTCTTAAACTGAGTGATTTAATAATTCCTAGGCCACAGTGCTGACAAATGCTCAGACATCTTGAGTTGATGGTGAAACTTACAAGTAGCTCCAGGGCAGCAGCTTAAATCTGTCTTTCATCCATCCAGGGACCTGACCGGTAATAGGTTGACCAGTCTCCCACTAGCTGGGCTAACCAGCCTCACTCACCTAAAGCTGAAGAGCAACATGGCACTCTCTCATACATTCAGAGAAGAGGACTTCCCCAACATAAGGTACAGTTGTGGTCACCAATAACTTTAAAACATTAGCTATCATTTCTCACAAAAGGAAGCCAATGTTGTTTTTTTCAAAAGGCAAATGCTTTGAGTAGCTCATAAACAACTTAAAGTTTTATTTAGCTTCCAAAAACTACTAATAGTTTAAAGATATCTATTATCTGGAGCAATCTCTGACCCCAAGAACATTTCAATTATTGATACGAATAAACAGTTCCTGCTTGGTAGTTATTATATGTATTTAAATTCTGATCTGAGATAGCCATATATTCAACTCAGAGTGGCACTGTTATAAACACCCTCCTTATTAAAGCTGCCGTCAGCAACTCTGGAGGACTGAGCAGTTTCCAAATGTTTACAATTTCATGTCCCTCCTCCACAATTACCTAGCAACCTCCCTTCGAGCTCGTCCTTGTCAGCGTGTGTGCACCAGTATTATTGTGAACGCATACTTGGCAAGAATACTAAGATAACACTCAGAAATACAGTCAATGGTTGATAAAGCACAATTACCTGTCGAGTAGAAATGTGGCAAGCTCTGCATCCAGCTTGAACCCTTTAAAATCTTGTAGATTCCTCCACCTTTCAAATGCTGGTCCGATATTGATCGTAGTTTTATTACGGCCACGGTGGCTTTCTATCTTTGCTTCCTTCTTTTCATTGGTTGTTTTCCTAGCTTTGGTTGTTAACCGAGGAATCGGAAGTTTGTTAGTGAATGTTCTCTCCGCCATCATGCTGCGTTCAAACCAAAACACCTGTGACCTTAGGCGGATGCACGTGATATTGTATCGCACGCGAGGGGGGATCTGTGGCGCGTGCAGGTACTGTGATTGACAGGCAGATTTTACACAGCCCTGGGCTGATTGGACCAAATGAACCAGCCTGCGCTGATTGGACCAAGTGAATCGGGAGCGGTGGATTTTTGCAAAACAAATAACAGGCTGTAGGTGAAGCTAGAAGCGTGGGTTTTTTTCTTAAACAGTCTAATTTATGTTGTTCTATTAGAGGAACCGGCCATTCCCAAACTGTGGTCCGCGGACCACTAGTGGTCCGTGAGGGTACTGCAGGTGGTCCGTGTAAAGGCAAAATAAGAATATGTATATTTTGAGAATATGCTGTGTTGTGCTTGAACGAGTTCATTGAACAAAAGTTGAACGTGATCTGAACGTACTGTATTACTGCCTGATGAATGTTACTGTAAACTCGTTGATTCTAGTGCCTGTGAACAGCACGCTTTCTGTTTAACGTCGTTCAATAGGGTGCCAGATTTCTATATTCTTCCAGGCGAAAACCCAACTAAAACACACTGTAAACAGGCCTTAATGTGAAGCGGAAAAAACACCCAATCTGGCAACACCGCCACCAGTGTTCACCAGTCACGCTGCATGCGTAATCAAAACAACACAGACGCTGCTGATATTCCTGCCGCGCCACTCATAGTTTAACATTAAATAACATCATATTTGTCTTAAATTGTTAACGATTAACTTAGGCTGCTAACGCATATTCTGGATCTTGAAATAGACTCTAACTAAGCTCACGCTATTTAACGTGCACGTGCGGTGTGCGATACCTGCGAGTTGTCATACACGCAATGCCTCGCAGCGCTTCTCGCCCGGGGTGCGACCCCCACCCGGCTAGCCTTTCAAGGTATGTGCAAGCAAATACAAAAATTAAAAGACAGTCAATGCTTATGTAAACCCTGGTTGGATAAGGATTTAAAGTTGGATATTAAGATTAAATCTGACGCATTTAGCTTCAGTGTTAAAACTGATGAAATAATTGCTGTCTGTGGTTCTATATGGGCTAATGGCAATCCTTTTTTTATAATATGGGAAAAAAGAACTATAAATTAGTTCATTTTTGGAACTGTGAACTAGTTCAAAATTTTGAAATATGAACTGAACTAGTTCATTTTAAAATTTGTAAACTGTGAACTGAAGTAGTTCATGTAGAAAGTGAACTTTCCCAACACTGAGAATATGTATATAAATAATGTTGATATAAGAATATTGATATACATTTTTAATTAAATTGTCAAGTTATTGTGGGATTACTAAAATAGGCCAGTGGCGCTCAGCCGTGACATTCAAGTTCAGTGCCATACAAAATGGATTGCTGTATGAATATGTGGCAGCTGTTATGTGCAGTAAACTTTCTTTTAATAAACCTGTTGTACTGATGTTATGACCAGTTATAGTTTTAGTGCTAGTAAGACTATTTAGATGTGCAGATTAATTCAGGACTTTGTGTAGACATATTTTATAATGAGTATTATGAGGTGGTCCGCGAAAATTCTTGATTACAAATAGTGGTCCACACACACAAAAAGTTTGAAAACCCCTGTAGTAGAGCATAGTGTTGGTTTCAGTGAATATGATCAAAAACCGACTTTAATCAAAGCCTCGGGAGTATGAAAGTCTCCTTAGGTGGTGTGACTTGTTTAGCACCAGGAGAAAATTACCAGAAAAACAACAGGTGAAAATAAAAAAATCATGTCACGGTTTTAGCTGTGACCCCCCCCCCCCCCCCCCAAAAAAAAAAAACATTAGCGTCCAGATTTACTAACAGCTTGCACCAGTGCAAACACATCTTTTCTTGTTTAAAGTCTACTGTCAGGATTTACTAAGACACAAGGTAAAAAAGTGAACTTTACAAGCAAAATAGTTTACTAAGGTTTTCGTTCATCTGTTTACTGGAATTTGCAGCCTTCTAAAACTGGTAGACATCTGTAGACATCAATACAGCATAGATGAAGAAATCAGAATCACAATAAAAATGATTTACAATGACTGTGTTATAAACACAAAAGTTTTAATTTTGGGTGAACCTATAACTTTAGTTTTGTTTCGCTAAATTTGAAGAGTTTGGTTCCAAAACACAATGAATCCATTTTGACTAATTTGGGTAAAATGTGTTTCAATACCAAGAAAGTGACAAGATGAAAACCTCTATTTTCTGTTACAAACTTTCACATAGCATCTTTAGGGTTATAAAAAACATAAAAAATTCAAATCCATAATTTGATTTTCAAAGATTTATTATAAAAACAAATTATTTTTTTCCACAAAATGCAATAAATCCTTGACAAGTTTTTTTTTTAAATGCTATAAATCTATTGAATCAATATATAAACGTGCATTTGTCTTTGCCATGTTATATTCATTTAGTTGACTAGTAGTATACACTGATTAAAAAATAAACATTAAATTAATTAAACATTAATCAAAACACTTACTTTGTCATAAGACCACTGACATTGCTGCTGTCATCCTTGGGACGTCGTTGCTGAACTTTTTTGACAGCGATCAGCTGTAAAATGTTTTGGTCCTGTTCAATTTTCATTGACACGGAGTAAAATAATGGAAAGTTTTTCATAAGATCCACTGGGGTCAAACAGAAGCTTGATGCTGTTGTGTAAGAACAAACCACAGCCGACATTTTTCCTTCGCCCGAGTGCCTCTCATGTATATTATTTGATTTTGATGGCTTACGTTTCTTTCCCACCACAGAAAACCACCACAGGTTTATCAATGCCATCAAAAACATTATTTTGTTTTTGTTTGTTTGTTTGTTTGTTAATCATGAAGTACAAAGTAGATGAGGAAAACTAGGATTCTGTGAGTATTCAAAGCATCGTCATTGTTGTTTACAATGCGTGTTATGGTGTGCTGTGATTTATTGAGCGGATTTATTGCAGTCTGCAGAGAAGAAGGAATTGCGTTTATCGCGTTTTGGAAAAAAGGGAGAAAAGATTACAGAATAACACGACGGATATTGGATTTTGCGTACAATTAAGAATTTACTTTTTAATACTGACCTGATACAATACTGATTTTGGTGGCAACTAATTTTTTTAAATGATGGTTATCATGTTTTGGAACCAAACTCTTCATATACATACAGACACATACATACATACATACATATGAGGCTTTAAATTTGCAATATCATTGTATTCTTTCTTTCATATACAGTAAAGGTGTTTAAACCATATATCAGTCTAAAAAAGCACTGTATAAATTTGAATTGTTTGTGCCATGTTTCTGAGCGTTCTCTGTCACCACTGTTGAAACAGGGTCGTAGAGATGCCATATGCCTATCAGTGCTGTGTATTTGGAGCCTGCAGCAGTTACAAAGCAGCCAGTCAGGGGGAAGAGCAGATGGGCAGTGAGGAGGAGGATCTTCAGAAGAAAGCTTTGTCTCCGTTACCCATTCACACCGACAACAACTGTAAGCTCTATTTTACTAACTCTGCTTAAATCCACACCGAATATCCCGAAAAAAGTTTTCACTTCAACTGTAGAAGCATATCAGGGCTTTAAGGGGCGCTCTCACTAGACTTTGAGAATGCAAATATTTTTTGGACATTCCTGCGAATATGGGTGGGGAGCGGTGTGTCCATCTTTGCTTTTAAAGTAAAGAGAAAGGTCACCCGGTGATATACCAGTTTTCTACTGCTCGCATTTATCCACATGATAAAAATGTCAGAACAGAGTTCACCAGACTTGTGAAATATCTTTGCACATGCTTCCATTTCTGGTATGACGCATTCACATGTGTATGAATGGAAGTCAATGGAATGAAAAGTGTAGTGTGACCGCCCCCCTACATTAATCCCAGGTACATTACAGATAAAATGTGTCTCTTTTCTTCATGCATTATTCATTGTGATCTGATTTATGATTTTCATCATGCAAGTAGAGTGTGCTTCATTTATAATGTGCTGTTTTTACTTGCAGATGACCTTGATCTGGAGGAATTCCAGTTGGCTATTGAGGAGTCCAAACTACAAACCAGCATACAGTGTAGCCCTATCCCAGGTCTGAATATGGAAATTATTTGCTTATGTATTCATTCACAAGCATTCCTGATGTAAATTCAGAGACAGAGCTTAATGTCATGTCACCATGACTGTACCATGTCCTAGAAAGTTTGAATATTTAATGCATTATAATGTATTCCATCTAACCAGCAGATAACTGTAGTATATGGTTGGTGTTTTTTCCCAATCTTTTTAGTTTGAAATTTACAAAAACATGTCAAAATAATCAAAATATACACAGAGTATTTACTGCTTTTGGATCTATAGTGTTTTATAAGGTGGGTAAAAGCATCATCTAGTGCATAATAGCGAAAAAAATGGATTGCGGTAAAAGTCGTCTTAGGCAGGAAAGCATTTTCTCTTAATTGACGAGATAACTCGTCAATAGCAAGTAAAGAGTTAACATCTGATAAACCTTCAGATGTTTAATTTTTAATCTGATTCTTAAATTCTAATTTATATCTTCCTTCCTTTCAGGTCCATTTAAACCATGTGATAACCTGTTTGATAGTTGGGTGGTACGCCTCGGGATGTGGCTCATCTCTCTAGTCTCACTGATGGGAAACAGTCTTCTCCTCTTGACAGTGTTTGCCTCTCCCAGCTATCTCTCACCCGTCAAGTTCATCATCGGCAGCATCAGCAGCACCAACCTGCTGACGGGCCTGTGCACCGGTACCCTGGCGCTAGTTGATGCTCGGACATTTGGGGAGTTCGCCCTGAACGGTGCTCAATGGGAAATGGGTGCTGGTTGCCAGGCAACAGGCTTTCTTTCAGTGCTTGCCTCAGAAGGCTCCATACTCTTCCTCACCTTAGCAGCAGTGCAGTGCAGCGTGTCAGTGTCGTGTGCCCGAGCCTATGGAAAGTCACCCTCTCTGGCAAGCGTGCGCGCTGCTGCAGTAGCATGTTTGGCACTTTCACTGGCAGTTGCTGCTTTGCCCTTAATAGGGGTTGGGGAGTATGGGGCAACCCCCCTCTGCATGCCATCACCACTGCCAGATGGAGTGCCCTCCACACTGGGCTTTATGGTGGCCCTGATCATGATGAATTCCCTGTGCTTCTTAGTGATTACCGGAACGTATATCAAGTTGTACTGGGACCTGATGAAAGGTGACTTTGACAGCATTTGGGATTGCGCTATGATCAAACATGTGGCCTGGCTCATCTTCACCAACTGCCTGCTCTATTGCCCAGTGGCCTTCCTCAGCTTCTCCTCCCTTCTGGGACTCTTTTCTGTAAGCGAGGAGGTTGTCAAATCAGTTGTCCTTGTGCTTCTTCCTCTGCCGGCCAGCATCAACCCTTTGCTCTACCTATTCTTCAATCCACACTTCCGTGAAGATGCACGTCTCCTCTGGAGCAGAGCTTACCTACGCCATGACCGCAACCTGGATTCCTTTGTCTCTGTTGACACAGAAAAGAGCTCGTATGACTCCACACAAGCTCTGGTGTCTTTTGCCGCAGAAGCAGAGTTTGAGGGTTCATCAGCACCAACCCAAGACACGGCCACTCGATTTTCTTGCCCACCCTCAGTGCAGCTCATCCCATGCCAGCTGCAGACGCAACCCTCAACGGATAGGGAAAATGTTGGAGAGAACATGGCCAGGTCTACACCAGGACTAAGTGCAAAAGAGCAGGAATTTCAGAAAAGCAGTGGACTTGGCACTAATAATGGAAGCCGTCTCTCTGGAGTCTACCACTCCCCACTTCTCTCATCTCATCCTTAAGTCGTCTTCAAATATCTTGAGTTTTCAAGGACCCTTTCAGTGTGAGAAATCTTGAGCTCACGTATGAAATTACCCCTGAAACCATCAGAGCTTATGAACAATGAACTACATTGGATTTGGGAAAAATGTACCTATACTTAAAGTCCCAATTGCTACATGACATTCTAAAAAAAGGGAAACAACTTCCTTTTTGCATATTGTGACACGATCTCATGGGCCTTTAAATAATTTATGCAACAAACTGAAATGTACAAAAACTAAACAGCTTTGTATTTTATTTTTTGAACTTTTGTTTGTGTGATACAGGTATTACAGAGTACAGATGAATCTTAGGGAATGTTTGCACGACAACAATAGTACAAAAATGGACTTTTAAAAAAGTAACTGTAAAACAATCCACGTTCACATGGATCAGAGAAAACAACTAAAAACACGGTATTATGTGTGCCAGTCCAGTAGGTGGCGATGTTATTTTGTAAAGAAACACCACACGCCTCACACATACGCTTTCTTATAAAGATCGATAAATACGAACAATTAAGACAGTGAAAGTATTTTGAAATTTTGTTTAGACAGTAGGGTGACCATACGTGCCATTTTCCCGTGACACGTCCTGGCCAGGATTTTGGGTGCGTCTTCTGGGAGTCGTATTTGTTGAACGCATACGTCATCGAGGTTATAAGATTTCAGTTAAAAATCATACAATCATTGTAGTTTTTTATTCTTAACTTGAAATATAATAGTTGCTTTTCTGAAATGGAACCTGAAATAATGACGTAGGTTTTTTTACTTCCCTTGTACTGGAGAAGCGTTAATAAACTTGAGCAGCACATGTAGGCCGCCACTGTTGTTATGTTTGTAAAGTACTCCGCTATCGCTGTAGACTGAACACGTAATACAAATTAATCGTTTTTACAGATTTACGTTGTTGCCATTTACACAGAAATAATATCGCCTTTGTTTTTTCAAAAACATGCACTTTGAAAACAATTTTCAAAAGTTTGCATTTAGGACCCCAAACTGTAAACAGATGTAAACAAACACCCAAAAGTGTTCAGTTTTTGGTTGAAAACGTTGTCGTGTAGACTGCCCCAATGTTTCTCAATTGCAGTCCTCGCGCCCCCTCCCATGTTTTTGAAAGGCTCCCTATATAAAAACATTCTGATTTGACTTCAGTGGGACTGGTTATACCGATCGGTATGTGACATCATAGTACCGTGAGAGGAATTCAATTCATTCTTGCAGTAATGTGATGTCACACGCTGATTTATCTGTGCAACGCCACATTAAGTCGAGCAAGCTGTTTATGGGAAAGACCCGATGACTTGAATCAGGTGTGTTTTAGATAGCAAGACACCTAAAACATTCTGGAAGGGGAGGGGTGAGGATTGGATTTGAGAAACACTGCCTTAAAATGTGCTGGGATTAATACAAATTGAGCTTTATTGACAATGTGGTATGCTTTTGATTACCACATGCATTCATTTAACTAAGTTGGGCTTAAAATGTGTGTTCATACACAATGTTAATCTCCTTGAACAGTACACTCATCGATTAAAAAAACATATATTTGTATGTAACAATCATTATCAATTTATTATCAGCGCTTCAAGCTGCAAATAAGCTGGAAGTTCTCCTTTAAAGGCTTTTATTTTAAGTACATTCCTATAGTCTACGGTTACTGATGTTTTTTTTTTCACAAACTGGTGAACTGGTGTCATTATTATTGTCTGTGGTAATCAACAGCATGCCACTGATGCTGTCAAACTGGCTTGTTTAAAAACCGGAGTATTTCTTAAATTAGGATCATATCACAGGTACAGTTGCAGATGTAAAGAATAAATCAAATATTTTAATGTGAAATGTTTCTACTACAAACTCAGTTGTTGTCTGTATGTATTCAAACTTTTATGCATTAATTTTTAAATGTGTATATATACACACACACATCAAAGTCATAATTGCATTGTACTACATTTTTGCAAGCTGACGATTTTTTTGTCTGCAAATGAACAAACTTTTGGGAAGGCAAATGCTTGTGTATATTTAGCATAAAAAGCACAACATGGTAATAAGAACTAAAGCATACACACTACGCAAATACAAAGACACACAAAATAAGTCCTATTCGGTTGTCCTGTAGCTCACATAAAGCCCCCCCCCCATCTGTTACTTATTTTACTTATGCAATTTTTTACATTTTTTTATATAAAAAAACAGTACATTTTACTACTACACAGTAAAACCTATTTTGCTGCCTTACATTAAGCATAAACAAACTGGCTTAAGTTATTACAACTTACTATTTAAAATGTTCAACTAAGCAATTTCAACATATTTTTATTACAATGCAATATTTTTGGGTAGCAAGGATTTGTGTATATGTACTTGTGTGGTGTGTTTTATGTTCAACAAAATTTGTTTTCAGAAAGTAATGTTGTGTAACGTTTCAGAGATGTGCTGCATTTCTATTTTAACATAAAGATGGCATTATAAAGAAAGAGCAATTTGTGAAATATTAAACATGTCAAGGTTATAAAATTGAAGATATAAAGTGAACTATGAGGGATTTGATTAGGTTGTAATAAAATGATGGTCCTTAGCTGTTGTATTGTAAAATATAACTACCTCTGATCTAGCATGCTATACTTTTTATCCCTATTGATTTATTTCTATACTTTTATATTAAATGTATATTAAAATGTAATTTTATATTGGATTATAAAGATCTTTGTACAACAAACACACTATTCTGGATGTAAATATTTTTTATATTTCTGTATACATGTGATGAAAGAATGATTTAATAAAGTTATTAGTTTCATAAATGTATGTCTTAAAGAGTATTGAACAGTTTGGTGTGCTGTAAATGTAGTTCAAATATATTTTATTACATTCATATCAAACCAATAAACAGACAAAAATAAATCCACAGTACCATATAAGAGATAAACAAGGTTGTTTGTAAAATACACTACATACATACTTTCTTAGATTGCTCTAAATTCTCCTGTGCACTTAGTGCTTCTCTTTTTTGTGCGGTTTTCTTATTTTTATTTCCAAGAGAGCTCTTTTCATCTGCTTCCTCACAACCCTATAAACAAGAGAGAAAAGAAAGCAACTGAGATGCAATGGAACAATGTCGCCTCCCACTGGCTGATGCGAGTAATGACATATTGTATTTTATTCCTGCTGGGCTCCATCTTTGTCTTTAAAAAAAATTCATAACCAATGGTATAAGAGTTAAAACAGTCTGAAAACATGTGTGTATAGCGTGTGTGTATGTATCCGATCCATTTACTTAATATATTATGTAAACAGTCATCCCATAATTTACTCATTAAGACAAGATGCAGTTGTTCCTTTCAATCTCACACATATCTACTTTGTAAGCAAACAATTTAAACATATTACAGCCCTAACAGCAAACATCCACACACTTACCTTGTTTTTCTGAACTGCATGTTCAGCTGTCCACTTCTTTGCCTTCTCCAGGTACAGTGCTTTGTTGTATTTGAATTCAGAGGACTGATAATTATACAAGACCCAACATTAACAACACAAATAGCAATGCTTGAGCACAACTGATCAAAGGCACATTCGTTTGCCAATTCCACAACCAACAATAATGTAATCTCACCTAGATGCACACCACTGGTTGAGCTAAAGTTATGTTTGAGCTGTTCAAACAGCTTGCAATATAAACATATAAACATTGTGGAGAGACCAAACTTACAATATCAGCCATAAGTGGATCATCTGGGTTGGGTTCAGCCATAAGTAACTGTATAGAGGTCAGCACCGTTGAAATGTTGAGCGAAGGCCTCCAAGCACCCTTTAAAGAAAGGCATTCATAAAGTATCATAATGGGGCATGAGACATTGGAAAGTAAATAGAGGATATATGTTGAGTGTTTATGGAAAATACTCTAGAGGAGATTATGTGAATGAGAGTGAACTGGATGGTATGTGGCCCTAAGTATGCTCTGTGCTTTTATTCCTGCAATGTTGTATATAGTGTATAGCAGTGGGTCTCAAACTTTATTTGGCCCAGCAAAGAAAATTTATGACAGAAAACATTCTAACAGTGCGTTCACACAAGACGTAAATGAAGCAAATAAATAGTGCATTTCACGTGTAGTTGGACGCTTGAACATTTTAAGTTAACTCGCTTCATTTGCGTGTAAATGTCAGATGCAAATATGCTCAATTTGCCGGCTTGTTGTCTCAATATGTTTTTTTTTTCAACTTACAAGACTGTCTGACCTCCTTACTCACTTTCTTCCAAGCAAGATCCTTTATATTACTGTTTCTATAAAAGTTCAAAGATGTGTCGTACAGCGACAATGATTTGGTCCTCCATTGTTGTTTCGTATTTATGCCTCAGCTCGCCATGTCGTAATCACTTCACTACCAGAGCAAGCTCATGAATATTTGCCTAAAGAATTAGATTTTTTAACTCATGCGTCAAATGCCCGAAACGCTCAATTCGCGCCACCTTATTAGTGCTAACTGCGCCACATGATGTCTATCGTGTCTTAGCTTTGAGTTAACATGTAAATTACTCGCGCTTAATGCTTCATTCGTATCTGGTGTGAACGCACCATTAAACTTAAAACTTGAATTAAACAAAACATTAAAAGATACAATGAAGTGCTGCTGGTTAGTAGCCTTATTTCATTAGGTTTATTTAGACAGAATTTATGATAAATTATTGTATTTTATAAAACTGAGGCCCCCCGGCAACATCTCACAGGCCCCCGGTTTCAGAACCACTGGTGTATAGTGTCTGTGGACACTAGGGCTGGGTATTGGCAAGGACCTCACGAAACGATATCCACACTATTCCTACGCCCCATGACGCTTTGCGCGAATTGTGGGTGCGACTTCCGGCGCGTACTGTCACTGGACCAGAGCCGGTGATTTCCATGATGATTACGGTCATAATTTCATGTATGAACCAGTGTGAGGATAAAATTAAGAAGTGTCCTGATACATCAATATATATTCAATCGTTTCATTTTGTTCCTCGGGGGCGACGGATCTTCAATGTGCAAATAAAAGCACAGAGACATGCCGTATCTCTACAGTGGGACAGTCAGTCGAGTGTTTAATACATGGAATATACAGAGACTTCTTGTTTTTAAACGTTTCAGGTGATGGTTTAAAATGTCACAACTGTCCCTGGTGTGAGGTTTTTTTAAACGGCAATTTTTAATCGACTTATCGAGTTTTTATGGCTACACATCAAGCTTCACGCGATCCGACAGCAGCAGTAACTTATGCTTCTCATTCAATACAATGTAAGTTATTTAAACAAACCATAATAAACATATTAAACTCCTATTACATGTTTTCAGTTTTCGTTTTATGAAAATATTATACAGTAAATAAGACATGAGCTTATGAAATTATTTGCTTAAATAATTCATTTAAAACACAACAAACGTAACGGTATGCGTAACACATCACGAACTATTATAAACATTAACTAATAAGCAGTTAATGTCATAGGCTATATATTATGTGCTGTAATCTCATTTTTGTAATAATATATAGGCCCTAGTAGCAGAATAAATAAATCAGCATATTTTTATCTGCATAATATGTTGTTTTTGAATAATTATTGTATTTATTGTTCACTGTCAGTTTCTATGAAAGGTTTTACTGGATGGATGTGTGGATACAGTTAATAGATGCACGTGCGCCACATAAACATTCAGTTCTTGAGCGTGTATTACAGTTAAAACAACCGTTTTGTAAAGGTTTACTGCGTTTGTATCATCTATTATGTTAACCCCTAACTGCACAAATTATGCCGATCTTCCTGGATTTCATAATAAGCATTAAAATGCCAGTCAAAACGGCAGACTCGTATCCCTCGCAATAGGACTATTATTAGCTGTAGTGGCTCACCGGAAGTTTTACCCATCTGAGCTCAAGATGGCGTCGCCCGCATTTACCTCAGGAATAGTGTGGATACTGTGATACTCGAGACACATTACAATGTATTACAATACGCTGCATATTGCAATAGTTTTTCCCCCTTCTTTTATCAAAAATGTAAAAAAATAGAGCTGGATTTTTTGTACTTTTTTAAGCCAAAGTGCGTCCACATGTCGGCTTTGAAACCTGCAGGCGTTTTTAAATGTTCTGCCATTTTCTCACTCCCGTTAACTTCTGAGACATTGGCCAAATGGCCGTATATGACAGACAACTGGACAGCGACGACTACAGAGGTCGTTTTACACACACAGTGGGATTTTTTTAATCGATACTAGAGATTGAAATATCGATACACTATCGTGGAAAAATGTATCACAAGGGTTAGCTGTATCGATATTTTTGCACAGCCCAAGTGGACACTCACACAAAGTTGTCTTAAAGAAATGTCTTATTTAAACATGGGATTCGTATAACAAAGCTTGTTATTATACCGTTTCATTCATTTATTTATGTATATAGATTATACCTTTGGGGGCAACTTCAGAGCATCGAGACAAATGCGTCCTGCATTATCGATGTTAGGGTGATAGATGGGTGTAAGGAAACAGATCTTCGGAGGCTCAAACGGATACCTTTTAAAGACAATAAAACCACGTAAACAAGTTTAAAAGTGGTCAACACTGTACGGTGTTTTTGAGGTAACGTTAACTTACCTCTCTGGTATTTTGATTTCCAATGTAAACACCCCTCCCTCATAGGGAGTGCTTGAACCGCCGACAACCTCTATAACAAACAGGGGCAACGAGAGAAGACTGTGTCAGCTGTGTAGGTTTTAAAATATATTTTTATAATGTAGGAGTATGAACTGACTGATGACTGTTAACTCACGGGCTTGTAGTTCATCCACGCGCCCCTCCATCTGCCAGCACGATACTCCAGGAGGAGGTTCAGCGGCGAGGAGCTGCAGCTCGCGCTTCAGGCGACTGATCCTCTGCATACTGCGTGTCTAATAAACACTGGTTATTAACACTACCACCATGCGCTTTATGACTTAATTAGTTCACTTTTAAGACTGTTACAACATACACATCTGCAGTGTATATTTTAGTAACACATTTAAGTTATTTGCCAAGCGGACGACGATTATTTACGAAGATTGCAGGCTACGTTTTGTCAATATACATTATCCCCAACGAAAATACGAAACATACAGTAATGTCTTCATTGAACATTATACAATGTGTTATGCTTCACTTACATGTGATGTTGTTACTGCCAGGCTATGATAGCTGAATCACACAAACACCTTCCAAACTTTTGATTCTCCCCGCTCAGTGTTAAAACGTCATTCTGTGACTGGCGCGTTTTCTCCTGATGCATCATGGGTGTTGTAGTTTTGCGTGGTCGTTCATCGTAGCTTCGTTGCTGTTTGGTTTTGTAATTTTCAAAGAATTTATTATTGTAAAGTATGTATACTTTATAATGTATATTTATGTAAAACCGCTACAACTATGACAAAGGGAATGTGTCACAAGGCTTCGAAACATTGAGTTGATCACAAATAACCATTGTAGGTGAACTCGGGTTAATTTTATTATAAAAGTTCATAAAACATTCATCCTTCTGACTAATAATACTACCATTTGGTCTACTTTTTGTTTATAGACAGATTTAATGAAAAAAAAAAAAATGTAAAATGTGTACAGAACTTGCTGTTTTTACACTATTTTGACCACCAGGTGTCGCCAACGTGTATGGTGTTTCGAAGGCTTCGAAAAACTGAATCTATTTGAGAAGCAATTGGTTCAATTGATTCGAAGCTTCAAAAAGCTCGTTTCTCCATCACTATTAAATAACACTACATTCATTGCGTTGTGACTCCTCCACATTGACTGAGCGCAGCAGCGTCTTCTTCTCTTCTTAAATCTCAAATTGTTCTTTACGGCCACATTGTTCTGTCACGCGTCTTTGTAGAGAGATCGTCTGATGATTTCGTATAATGTGCGGGACGGGAGTACGTCCACACGCCCTCATCTCATATAATCAAAGAGTGTCCGTGATGGACCGAGCATGACGGCAGAATCTGAAGATGTAGAGATTAGTTGCTCATGATCATATTTGCCTAAGTTCATGTCTCTTAAAAAACGAACAACAACCCATTTGTAGGTCTGACTCTGCGTTGAAAACTTCAAGCACATAGAAGTAATTAGAGCCATTTTAAATGAATCCTCCCGCTTTTTTGCTTCTTTATCAAATGTTTATTTAGATTTTAAGTGCAGTGATGAATCCGTGGTTTTCCATTGTTCCAGAATCTTATCTGTCCTGCCAATGTTGTGAAACAAACCTATAAGAAAACTAGTGTTTAAGCCACTGCTTTAGCATCTGTCAATCAAACAGAAGTGGAAATCTGTATTTAACTTATAGGCTATTATATACTAGTGCATTTATCAAACCACATTATTTAATAATATACCTAGTTTGTATATAATAATTAGTTATAACGATTCATAATTATATTATTATTAAAAACAGCTGAAATTAAAAGTGTTTCTAAGTCATTAAAAAAATGTTATGCTCTTTTATTTTTTTATTTATTTGACTATACAAGAGTTTCAGATAAAATAGAATACTAAAATCATAATTGTATTAAAACCCCAAGTCATTTTCTTAAAACAATTTTCATTAAAATTATATTCAGTTATTTGTGATATAACGTCATTGTTAAAAAATCTATTTAGTTTAAAAGTAGCTAGCTACTTTTAATAGTAACTTGTAGTGTAGCTACTTTTTCAGATGCGTAACTTGGCTGTAGTTTACTTTTACTGGTAAGTAGCTTGTAGCTTAGTTAACTACAGTTTCAAAGTATCTTCCCCAACACTGCTTTAAACCATTTCAAATGTTTATTTGCATCTTTTATCAAGCAGTGGTATAGCTTTAAATTAATATTGAGAACTTATAATTATGTTCTCCAAACAAAATATTACATTTAGGCATAATGATGGTAGACATAACCTACTTGTGTATTCTCTATATATACATACACACAGTACTGTGCAAAAGACTTAGGTAACCAACACCACCAGTCTTGTTTTAGAAACTTTAATGTCCACTCATATTTTTTTATCTATTTTATTAAGATACAAACAGAAAATACAGGAAATATGTACAAAAAATAAAAAATAATAATTTTCAGGACTAAATGTCTTCTTTAGGCATCGTCAGTGTTTAGTGTGACCTCTCTTGGCACTAAATACATATTGAGCGTTTTTGAGCAGAATGAAGTAAAAGATTAATTTCTTTAGAATTCGAAATTAATATTTAATTTTAGGTTTAAGAGATCCCGCAGTTTCCTGCTATTGCTCAAGTGGAAGTGGAGCTTACCCTAAATACTTGACACATCAGTTTACAATATTAGACAGTTTTTAATAATACATACACATGTATTCTATTAAAGAGACTGAGAAACAATTATATATGATAATTATAACATTGCAAAATTCTTTTGTTGTTCACCTTTATATTTAATATACAGTTTAAAAAGATTACATAGGTGAGAGGGTGTTTAAAGGTGCAATTTGTAAGATATTTGCAGTAAAATATCCAAAAATCACTATGCCAGTGTTTTATATTTTGTTCAGCTGATTACTTGCCATGCTAAACAGTGACACAGGGCAGTGCAGTTGCGTATCAATGACGTTAATATCCACGTTACCCTTTGTTACCGCCTTTACTGAAGTAAAAACCACATGACAACAGTATGTTGGACATATGCGGTTAGTTCGTGTATAGCGTCTCTTGGGCTACTCACTTGTTTATGGATACAAGACAGCTCCTGTAAACGTACCGGCCAACCAAACGACCCAAAAAGAGTTTGGAACAAGAAGAGAGAAAGAATGATGATCAACATCGGATGGAGAGCGCTTCACGGTAACATTTAGCTAGACAGATGCCGATCTTGCTTGTGTTTTACGCGACAGTTGAGTTGTTTTGATTCGTAACCCTTCAAATATCTTATACTATTATATTGATCACAAGATTAGTTTTTAGACTGTAATCACTGCGTCTTCCTGAGTCAATATAGTGCACATCAAGAGGTATTGTACTGCAAAATAACATAACGCAGCATTCAATGGTTTCAAATTTTTAGACATTTACTAAATCCAGTATTGTATAGAGTTTACCGTAGCAGCTACAATGTAACTAGTGTAACTATGATAATTTTACAGCATAACCTCACAATAAGAATTGTAGTGTCAAAACATGTTATGTGAAAAATCATTGTAAATTGTAAGTTTGTTGGTCTGAACTCTTAATTCTGTTAACACACCATCGTATTAGACTAATACTGTAACATCTATGAATAACAATTTCGAATTTCATTACATGAAACCTTACATAATGAAAAAAACAATGTCATCAAACGGAACATTTATAAAACTTGAGTACTTTACCTCATCCGTTACCATGTTTTCTCGTTCCCGTCTGATTTATGGCCATCAGCGGTTGAGTTAAAGACCACAAATCCCATAATTCCACGCTGCTTCAGAGTTTCATTAATCTACGTCATTGTTATTGTTTTGATCTGGCGCCCTCTAGCGGCGAATTTTACAAATTGCCCCTTTAACTAAGTTGCCCACTAGGAGGAATGAGGTAGCCTAAAGCTGATGTCTCAACTATATTTCTAGATGTTTTGAATCAACTGAAATTAAACGATAATAAAGAGGCAAACTGAATCATTGAGGAATGTGTAATCAATCTTCCCATAATCTTCTAAATGTGAATTTTGTAAATAATGAGAGCACCCTAATTAATAGACATTAAGAGTAACATATTTAAAAAAAAACTTTTTTATACTAAAAGCTAAAACATTCTGATTTCATGGGGGAGTAATGAGTTTCATTTACAAATGTGATGTGTAATAACACTTTTGCACTTTTCTCACAGGCATCTCTCAATCCCAGGCAACAGTAGGCCACTACACAAATGAATGTATGATTGTGTCAAACTAAAAGAGTCCATAGTCAACACATCTTACCCCACCCTCACTTCCCACCAAGTCACAGATACCTTAAACAATAATGTGCACAAGTTTTTTTAAGATACCACCTTCTTTATTATTTTAGTAAAGCTTTGATGATGATGTTTCCATAGCATTTAGGTTTAGCCGAGCCTGTGGGTTCATACAAAATACTGCATACAAATTTCATGTATTTTCTGGTTGTATTCTAATTGAGAGAAAATAATATGTAGTCATTATAGCTCAACGCTACAACAACAAATCCAATGGTGGCATGATGACCTATACTTTACTTTACAGCACTGGCAAAAATAGCTTGAAAATTGTTGTTTCTTTCTCTTATGTTTTCCATTCGGACATCTGTGAACCCGGAGGACTTCAAGACATCCATGTACACCTCAGGGCGCCATTTATCCCCAGTGAGCACGTTCATAGAAAATGCTTTTTTCAGACTAGCTAATCTGAGTGTTGTAACCATAAGAGAACCTAAAACACAGAAAAAATTGGTTGCTTAGTTATAAAGAAATTTTTTTCAATTAATGGTAAAGGCGACTATGAGTTAAATAATTTGAATTAAAATAATGTAAACAATCAAACTTTGCATTTTGCATCAACAGAATAGCACACAGCATTTTAATAGCATTAAACAGGTTAGTGAAATCTTTAAAGTAAAGTAATAAGTATTTAAGTATATTTTATTCACATGTTTAATAAATGCAGTTAATGGCGATGTAATGGAGTTTGTGGAGTTAGTGGGCAAAGGATCTCTTTTCGCCCAAATATTTTAATTCTCTTATTTAACTCACCCTCATGTTATTTTGATATTATCCGACAGTTGACGGTACCCCTTGAATTCCAATGTAGGAAAAACAAATACTAAAGAAGCAATTACCGTCGACCGAGTGCTTACTATCTTTATCAAAGTGTCTCCTATTTGACATCTTTAAAAAGTCTTGTGAAATGTCCCCTTTACATGATAACTTTAAGTGATTATTGTTAATTCGCTGTTTGCAGTGGTGCAGACAGAGGGGTGTCCTGGCACCACATGTAATGGGTTACTTTCACTCCCACTTCCCGTAAATTGCTGTGTTATTTTGATGCAGCAGTGCAGCACATTGTTAAAAAATATTAAGAGAATATTAGCATACATCGCTAGTACTATAGGATAGCCTGGAAGTGCGTAAAGTAACCCTTACGAAAATTAACCATGGGTTTACTACAGTAAAAAAAAAACATGGTAACTGTTGTAAAACCATAGTTTGCTGATAGTAATCATCACACCACTCTAAAGATGTTTTGACCCAATGCTAGGTTGTTTTATACCAACTTCTTGGATTTTATACCCCAGGGTTGGATTTCAACCCAACATTGGGTAATTTTTAACCCAGCATGTGTTCTGTCCAATATTTACCCATTATGGGTCAAAAATAAGCCAGCCTTTTTTAGAGTGCAAAAAAACATGGTTACACTTTTACCACAATAAAACCATGTTTCATTTTCGTAAAGGAATTGTCTTTCTTTGGATGGAATAAAGTCTGAGATTGGCCTTACTTTTTCTGCTTATTTACAACCAATGTTTTTTGTGATTTAGTTGGACTGGACTGCAACCTTGAACTTTATACCCACTGATAGCGCGCGTAAACAGCCAGAGCAAACAAATTCGCCTCTTTTTGGCTTAATGGACAAATGCTCATGTCAATATAGCTATCTTAGTGAGTAAACAATTGGTTATGGTATGTCTTAAACTAATAATAAACATTGCCCTCAGTTTTATAATAAGCCAACCTGTTGAAGTATCTGTCATTAAAGTTAATTAACAAAATAAGAAGAGAAAATCAATCACTGCTCCTGACTGACTAATTTCTGTAACTTAGTAAAAATAAGGTTAATCCATATTTACTTTTGAATAAATTACTTTTTTTGCCAAACATCCTTTGTGTTGAGCTCTGCTATTTGAAGTAAGTTTAAGGTTTATCATAGAGTTTAGATTTCCAGATCAACTTTAACGAAAGTTACTGCAGTTAACATTAGAAGTTTTGCTTCATTAACAAAGTAAATCAGATGTGAGAAAATGAAAGGTTTAAAATTCACATCTAGTTTACATCTAGTAATGCATGCAGTTAGGAATAACTAATATTGGGTAATGTGAAGTAGGGAATCAACAATGATGAAATTCATCATTGGCCACCCCATTCAAAAATTCTGCTGCCACTGACTGTATGTGGAGACATTTAAATGTCAAGAAATGTCATATCACAATATCACAACGCTGCACATTCAATGTAAATAAAGCTGACAATAAACACACTTGAACTTATTTTTTTTAATCTGTTAAATGTTAAATATCAGTATGACTCTCACCTGGTTTCATCACTTTATGAATCGCTCTCGCCCCAGCATTCAGATCCGGCCAAAAGTAATAACAGTTGCAGTGAAACACCTTATCAACACTGTTTTCAGCTACAGGCATGTTCAACAAATCACTGTAAAACAGCATGACCTTTCCTTTTGTTATCTGCTCCTTCATTCGTTCAGTGGCCATCTGATGCATGTATTCTGAGTAGTCAACCCCAATCAGCTTCCCTTTGGGGCCCGTCAAGAGCTGCGAGGCTGCCTGGAGACCAAAGCCCGGACCATGACCTAGTTCCAGTATTGTGTCTTCTGGCTGTGCATTGATCAGTTTCACTGCGTTTTCCTCCAGTATTGTGTTGTGCCATTTCAGAAACTTGGTCACCAGCCATCCAGTAACAGAAACAGTGGGTTTACCCAATTGTTTGCCCACTTTCCTAGCCAACATTTCTGTACAGGTTTAAACAAAAAATATGTTTGTATTAGAAAAGTATACTTGCATACAAGATATCACAGGCGATGGGCAACCTTCCGATCTCTGAAACCAATACTGAAGTGACTTAAACTAAACAATTTATCGACCGGCCGTTGTTCAAATAAAAAAGTTTCATGAGAATAGTAATAGGCAATGTTCAAATAGCGCATTACAATATCTCAAATGCAGCCCAATTATACGCTCTATATGGTGCCAAGGCCGTAGCCAGGATTTTACAAATACAGAGGACCCCCCCCCCCCCCAAAAAAAACACTTGAGAAATACAATTTTATATTTTTTATATAAAATGATAATACAATAGCAACATGTGCAAACTGTGCACCTGTGTGTGTTTTCTTATTTCCCTCTCCTCTACTTCTAACTCTTTCTCCTCCTCATGCTTATCAAAGGTTATAGGCTATTCATCACTTCACAACACATGAATTATCCATATAATATTTAGCTTAATTATCAGTGCAGATTAGTTAGCCACTGGATTTCAGTAGGATTTAGGCTTGAATCTCATTGGT
This sequence comes from Paramisgurnus dabryanus, assembly GCF_030506205.2. Taxonomy (NCBI): domain Eukaryota; kingdom Metazoa; phylum Chordata; class Actinopteri; order Cypriniformes; family Cobitidae; genus Paramisgurnus; species Paramisgurnus dabryanus. The sequence goes on from NC_133357.1 coordinate 25,472,107, forward strand.
AGCCCTATTGCATCTCATATTGTATAGGCTATTTGCTGCATGACCATTAACTTTCTCATCTTCCCTCCTTCTAATTGTCTGCTCATCTTCTGCTGACTTTCCAAATGATAATTTAGTTTGTTGCAGTCTTTTCATTTTCGGTCATTTGAATAAAAATCACAGGCAGAAAGTATCATGTCGTCAACTTTATTTTGAACAATGGATTTGTGGGGATTGAAGTTTATGTGAGATGTGCAAGACACTTCGTAGCGTTCTTTAATTGGTGTAGTAAACACTCCGCTATAGCCGACTACTTTCGTTTTATAAATATAAAATAATTATTTGTGAAACATTTAAAATTAGGTTTTGCAATATGAAAAGCATCCATGGTAAACAGTTATTGACAGAATACACCAAGAATGCCAAGGTCTGGAAAGAGGTTTTGTTAGTGATATTTTACATGAGATCGAATGAGCAGTCCGATGGTGGCAACGTCTTCCACTGGTCAGACTGTGCCATGTTGCAGTGGCTGCGTTTCACGAAAACCTAGTGTGTGTGTGTGTGTGTGTGTGTGTGTGTGTGTGTGTATGTATGTATGTATGTATGTATGTATGTATGTATGTATGTATATATATATATATATATATATATATATATATATATATATATATATATATATATATATATATATATATATATATATATATATATATACTGTATTCTAAGTGAGCCTGTCAGGATTTGGGACGGAGGACAAGAGAACAGGATGCAGGCGATGTCGGGGAGTGAACATTGAACATTTATTGACATAAACACGGAAAACAAAAGCCCACGTGGGGGCAAAAACTAGTGATGGTCATTTTCGAAGCACTGCTTCATGAGGCTTCGAAACATTTACGAATCTTTTGTTTCGAATCAGTGATTCGGAGCTTGTTTCAAACTGGCCCAAGTCACGTGATTTTAGCAAACAAGGGTTCATTACGTCATAACTGTTTCGAAACGTTTCGAAAATCCGATGGTTCACCACTAGGGGGAGTTGATCACATGACAGTGTCTAATGTTTAGGTGAACTCGGGTCAGTTTTATTATGAAGGTTCATAAAACATTTATCTTTCTGACTAATAACACTGCCATTTTGTCTACTTTTTGTTTATAGACAGATTTAATGACAAAAATGTGCATAATTAAAAGGGTAGTTTTAATGATTTGTTTGCCCTAAATAAAACTAAAAACACATAATAGACTTTTAACTATGTCTTAATTAAGTTAAATAATTTTGTAAACATAAAATAATAGCAAGATTTGTATTAAAATGTTAAAAAAAAAGTGTAAAATGTTTGGACATATCTGCTTTTACACTATTTTGACCAGCAGGGGTCGCCAGCGTGTGTGGTGTTTCGAACCGCTTCGAAAAACTGAATCAATTTCGAAGCAATTGGTTCAATTGATTCGAAGCTTCGAAAAGCTTAATTTCTCCCATCACTAGCAAAAACTACATAAAACATGATATTTACAAACACTAGTGATGGGTCGTTCGCGAACGAGCCGGCTCTAAGAGCTGATTCTTTGTAGCGAACGAGCAGAGCCGAATCTTCAGACAGGGTGGTACCGTAAGAGCCGGCTCTTCTAAGAGAGCCGAGCCGAAAGAGCCGAATCAATGGAAAGAGCCGGACTGCCCATCACTAACAAACACTGACTAAACATGATAGACTAGACACTGATGAACACATTAAAGTGAATAAACGAAGGAGACTTGCAAACATAACACATTTGATGACAATGAACCAGCACACACTGTAAAAAATGCTTGTGAAATCTACAGTAATTAACTGTGTTCATGCACAGCAAATAACTGTAATAAAGTTCACAGTGGATTACAGTGCATTCAGTGTGAAATCACAGTAGTGTTTTTAAACTGTAAAAATCACAGTAAAAAGGTATGTGCTGTAGAAAATCACAGTAAATAAAATATCCTGCAAAGATTCACAGTAACCAGCAATGTACTGTAGATACTCACAGTAACCAACATTGTACTGTAGAGACTCACAGTAACCAACATTGTACTGTAGAGACTCACAGTAGGGGTGAGCAGGGGCGAAAGTACAATTTTTCAGAAAAACTTAATTTTAAAAGATAAAGTTTTAGACAGATATATTTTTGCTGTGATCAGTAAATCAAGTGTGGACTATGAATTCCAGGTGAAATTTTGGAAACAAAATGGCCTTAGACTCTGTCAGCAGGGACGAAAGTAACACATAGGTGGCTCAAAAGCAGAACAGAACAAGATAGATTTTTGTGTTACACTTGTTTTTAGTAAATAAACATGACTATGATCTTGTTTATATGTATTTTCGGTTAAATTTTGGTTTCATCAAATGTTTCTAAAGCAACCTGACAGTACAAACTTGAATTGTTGAAAAAAAAAACATTTTTAACAATTTGAACACAATAAAATTAAATCAAATAAAAAAATATACATTTTCAACATAATGCAACAGTATTGGCAGTAGGAGAAGAGTAACAATTGTTACTTTCATCCCGACAGGAACTCCTGACATTTAAACCCGATTGAGTTTTATTTTTAAAAACTCTGAGAAATCAAACTTCATGATGTGTTACAGCTCATTTTACAGTAAATGTATTTAAGTCCAGTCAACAACAATTTTTGTTAGCAACATGCTGATGTCTAATCTTATTCAAGATACTCAAAATAAACTGAAGAAAATTATTTCTTCAATAATCTTTGTTGGGAATTCCTTTTTAAAGTATATTTATTATAATATATTTGAGTATTATGCTAGTAATGACAAATTAGATTTATTTTCTATTTCTTTAAAGGAGAAAGTCACTATGATTATTGTTTTATCTACAATATGGTACACACAACATTCCATTAAATATGCTACCACACTGAAATAAATTGTAGGTTACACTTAATACTTATACAACTATAAATAAGTTTTCAACTATGTGAACCAACTTTCACAAATTTGCAACTATATCTCAACTAACTGTCTAACTGTCCTTAGAGTATTAGTTGACTGTTAGGGTTAGGGAAGAGGTTAGGGTTAGTGGAATAAGTTGACATGCACCTGCAAAGATACTTATCACAATATCATCACAATAAAGTGTGAATAGATATTAAGCAGACAGTCTACTTATACGGTAAAGATTGGTAGGATAAATAGTTGCAAAGTTACTTATAATTAGTAAAATGTCTAAAGTGGACTATCGAAAAAAAGTGTTACCAAATTGTATTGGCTGACTCGTCATGTTGCTTTGAGTATAATTGGTTAATATGACTGTCATTCAGTAAACTGGCCAATGACTGCTGTGTGAGCACTGGTTTAGTTTGAACAAACTAAGGGTGCATCCCAATTCAGGGTCTGGATCCTTTTAAGGCCGCGGACTTTGAAGGCAAGGCTCAATATTTGAAGGCAGCAGCCTCTAAACGCCACGGAGTGAAATGAAATGAGACGGTCTAGCCTACGGGGGCATCACTTGCTTTTCCCGCCCACTACGCTTGTCACTGGGACACAAAAGCTGAGACCTATCAGACTTTTAAAAATAAATATGGTGGCAGATTTTTTTATTTTACTTTAGAAAAAATTCAAACAAATTAGCGTCGCACACCTGAAGTCAATAGATGGGTGCGTAGGATAAGACGACAAAAAGTCTCAAAATATACAAAGAACAATTCCCGCACACTATCTGCTTGCTGAAAAAATGTATTTAATGAAAGTTGCGTTGCAACGTTTCGATCAACTGATCTTCATCAGGCAACATGAAGAGCAACATGATCTTCATCAGTTGCCTGATGAAGATCAGTTGATCGAAACGTTGCAACGCAACTTTCATTAAATACATTTTTTCAGCAAGCAGATAGTGTGCGGGAATTGTTCTTTGTATACTTTAGAAAATATAACACATTGATGCAGATTAAACTATATCCAACAGTATGTAAAATTCACCAACCTTAGAAATATACAAAAGCAAAATGCAACACACAACATTGCAGCAATAATATTAATTTACATCACTAAAACATCATTTATAATAGTAAAACAGACACAAGGACCTTTAATTAGCAAAATATACAATTTTATTTAACTACAGTTTTGAATGTTTATTTCAAAATACCCAGACTTCATATTGAATTTTGGGATAGCCAAGGCTGTGAAGGATACATCTATGGATCCTCGGTAGGGCTGTAACGATTTATCGTGCAAATGCGCGTTTTCTCAATTAATGAATTTGCATGAATTACGGTGAAATGCCGCCACATCCAAAAGCCAGGGGGCGCTCTCGTGCAGAAACTAACTTTGTGCCACAGAAGAAGTAGGATAGAATTGCAAACGCTGCTCCAGGAAATGTCTACAAGAATATTTATATTGCTGTTCTTCAAATAGTTTCAGGTATTTTCATGATAATAAAGAATATTTTGAATGATTTTGAATGATTTTGTTTTATTTTGAATGATTATGATTTTTGATGCATAATCAGGCAGGTCTTTATAATGGGACAAGCTATAGCGTAACAGCCCTAACTCGGAATCAGTGGGGAAAAGGCCACAGTAAGAGGCTTTTATATGAATGAGCCTTCGAATTGTGACAGCCTTCGTCACAGCCCGGTGATGTCATTTGCCTTCAGATACGGCCTTGGAAGGCCACAGCCCCTGAATTGGGATGCACCCAGTATGTCAGTTTAAAGGGCGATTTATAGTCGTGCGTAGGTCCGTAGCCTGTGCATAGCTCTGCGTAGCCTGATGCGCACCTCACAAAATTTTTAACAGCGCATCAGATCTACTGACGCGCGTCTATCTACAGCGCGTCAGATTGGTCCACCAGAACCCCTCCCGTCAGGTAAAAAAAACTGTGTCATAGGTATTTCCGTTTGTGACGGTGAAAAAAATGAGCCAAGTTGAGGAGTGATTTAACTCAAATTGCAAGTCGATGTTTATTTACTTCCATCATTACTGGTCTTCTCAAATTATACACAACAAGTTGCTGTTTCTTCTTCGTTTGTGGGTTAACCTGCTTAGCTTCTTCTTCTGTGACTTCTTTTGCTGCTAAAATATTTAATTTTAGAGAAAATACACATGGTAGGCTAATAGATACTTTAAACAGTATTACACTGAAATCATCTTGGCCATATGCTGGTGAGACATGAAAACACATAAGCCATCTGAATGGAGAGCAGTCCCATTAGAGTTTTACCAGTGGCTAAATATGTTTAAAATAAATATGTTTATTCACCGCGGTCAAGCCAGCCGCTGTTCGAAAATACATGGTCAAGCCAGCCGCATTTCAAATAAAGCGTGTGCGCCTATTACTATACATACGGTAATTTCAAGAAAAGCAGAAAGAACGCGCTTTTCAGAGCGCTTGGTTTCCTTTTCGCTCGCTTTCTCTCTCTCTCTCTCTCTCTCTCTCTCTCTCTCTCTGTGCGCGTGCGTGTGGAGCGTGAGTGAGGTGCGTGTTTGAGGTGCGTGGCTGAGAGCGTGGTGAGTGATATTCTATCTTTGTTTTTCTTCTCTATCTAAACATTGCTGGTTGCTGGAAAGTTTATTTAGGAGTTTAATCTGGCCATTAGCCAGTGCCCGTGTGAGGCATGGCGCTGGAACAGTTAACGAGGCGGCACGGTATTAAAATACCGGTCGGCGTGGAACACTCTGTGGAGGAGTGTAGTTTAGCGGTCGGGCAGATAGTAGGATATGATTGCATAAAATCTGCGTCTAGGATGAACAGCGCGGTTGTAGTTTTTTTGGAAACAGTTGACAAAGTCCCGATTGTTGTTGAACAGGGCATTGTGATGAAGGATGAGTTTTTCCAAGTTTTTCCGCTTGTTAATCCTGCGAAAAAAGTGCTTTTGTCAAATGTGCCTCCGTTTATAAGCGATGGGATAATTGAACAACAGTTACAAAGATATGGCCAAATTGTGTCCGCTATTAAAAAGATACCACTAGGATCTAAGTCTCCCCTCTTAAAACATGTTGTTACTTTTAGGAGACAGCTGTTTATGATTTTAAATAATGATGTGGAGGAATTGAATATTGTGTTAAAATTTAAAGTCGATGGATTTGATTATGTGATTTTTGCAACAACTGAGACGATGAAGTGTTTTAAATGTGGGACTCATGGTCACTTAGCTCGGATGTGCACTGAACGAGCGACGCCTGCGCAGGCTGGGGTAAGAGAACAAAGTGAAGCGCAGGCAGGTACATCTACCGCGGGAAGCGGCGGTGCAGCAATCAATGAGAACGAGCGGGGAACACCTCAGGGCAATGAAAGATCAGATGTTGAGAAACGAGGGGTTGATAAAGAAGTGGAAAATGCTAAAGAGAAAAGTAGTGATTTGCAGGGAGAAAGTGAAAGTATAGAGACTGGAATGTCACAAAGTAGAGAAATAAATGAGAACCTGGAAAGTGATATGGAGGAAGAAGGATTGGTTGACACAGAGGAAAGGTTTAAAGTTCCGGTGGTTAAAAGGAAAGCCAAAATGAATGAAAAAGGTGTGAAGTCTAAGGCATTTAGAAAAAGTCAGGAAGTGGTTAAAGGGAAAAATGATTGTAACACAGATGAGTTGTCAGATAATTCCTCTTTAGATGATTTGTCAGACTATTCAGAATCTGTTGAGAATGAAGAAAGCAAGGAAAGTGGATATAGTTTGGAAAGGGTGCAAAGTTTTTTGAGTAGCACAAAAGGTAAAAGAAATGTAGTTGTGACAGACTTTTTCCCTGAGAAAGAACTTTTCATTGATTCAGCAAAATTTTTAATGAAGCAGAGAGGGGAAAAATGTTTATCTAACCAAGATATACATCGCTTAAAAAAGATTGTGCAAAAGGTACGCACAGAACAATCGTAAAATGGACACAAACAAAGAGAAGAATGTAAAATGGTGGCTGGCTTGGCTATGTTTAGGAGTATGCTTTTCTTTTATAATAATTGATTTAAAACTAATTACATCAAATTTAAATGGAGCAAGGGATGTAAATAAAAGAAACCACATTTTTCATCTGTGGCAAATGAAGAATGTTGATATAGTTTTTGCACAGGAGACACACAGTGATTGTTTAAATGAGGTTGACTGGGGAAAAGAATGGGATGGGACAGTGGTTTTAAGTCATAAAACAAATGTGAGTGCAGGTGTTGCAATTTTGTTTGCAAAACAATTCCTCCCAATAAGTTATGAAGTGGAAGAGATTGTAAAAGGAAGATTGTTAAAGGTCTCTGCAAAATATGATGGGGTATCATTTGTTTTAATTAATGTATATGCTCCTGTCATAGCAAGTGAAAGAATGGAATTCCTAGAGACTTTAACCAATGTATTACAGAATTGTGATCCTGAACATTATTTATTGTTAGCGGGTGATTTTAATTGTACAGCAAAGGATATTGACAGGAACCATTTAGAACCTCACACAGCTTCTAGAAAGGCTTTAACACGCCTTATCGAAATGAGTGATTTAGTGGATGTGTGGAGAGAGTTAAATGGTTTGAATAGGCAATATACATGGACACACATAAAAGATAATTTGCTCTCAATGGCAAGATTAGACCAAATATATTGTTTTAAACATCAATTGCAAGTTATGAAATCATGCTGTATTAATCCTGTTGCTTTCTCTGATCATGCAATGGTGACAGTCACTGTTTTTATTAATGGTTTAAAGAGTAAAAGTGCATATTGGATTTTTAACAGTGTATTGTTGGAAGATGTTCATTTTAAGCAATGTCTTGAGTTTTTTTGGAAACAATGGAGAAAAGAAAAAGAAATGTTCTCATGTATACAACAATGGTGGGAATTGGGAAAAAAGCAAATACAGCAGTTGTGTAAACAATACCATTTCAATGTCACTAAAAGCATAGTTGGAAAAATTAAAAAACTTGAAAATGAAATTGTTGAAGTTCAAGGCTTAATTGAAGTCACAGGAGGAAATGAATATTGTAAGGTTTTAAATGAACAGAAGAAGGCTCTGGAAAATTTGCTAGGACACAAAGCACAGGGGGCTTTAGTACGGTCTAGGTTTCAGGAATTTTCAGAGATGGATGCTCCCTCTAAGTTCTTTTTTGGCTTAGAGAAAAAAAATGGCCAAAGTAGGTTTATTCACTGTCTTAAGGGTGTTAATGGAGAAGTTTTAAATGAACCTTCAGACATTCGAAGAAGAGTTACTGGTTTTTATAAAGAATTGTATAGAAGTGAATATGAAGAGGACAATCAGTTGAGTGAGGATTTTTTGAGTGAATTACCTCAAGTAGAAGATGCAGAGAAACCTAAATTAGGAGCACAACTGACAGAGAGCGAGCTGTATGAAGCCTTAAAAAGCATGGAGAATAGAGCTCCTGGAATTGATGGTCTCACTGTTGATTTTTATAAAGCCTGCTGGAATATCATAGGCAGTGATTTTTTAGAAGTTGTGCATGACAGTATATCTCAAGGTACCCTTCCTTTTAGTTGCAGGCGTGCTGTTTTAACCCTGTTACCAAAGAAGGGGGATTTGAAGGAGATAAATAACTGGAGACCCGTTTCCTTACTGTGTGTGGATTTGAAAATATTCTCGAAAGCCTTAGCCAACAGGCTAAAGATAGTGATGGGACAAATAATACACACAGATCAGTCATATTGTGTGCCCGAAAGATCGATCTCTGACAATATTTCTGCAGTTAGAGATATGTTTGAGGTAGCAAAAATATCAGGACAAAATTTTGGTCTAATTTCATTAGACCAAGAGAAAGCATTTGATCGAGTAGAGCACAATTATTTATGGAATGTTCTTGGAAAGTTTGGTTTTCCTCAGGACTTCGTTAAAATGATAAAGATGCTATATAGTGACATTGAGAGTATTGTAAAGGTCAATGGTGGTTTGAGTGCTCCTTTTTCTGTTCAAAGGGGAATCAGGCAAGGGTGCTCCTTATCAGGGATGCTATACTCTATAGCCATTGAGCCCTTTTTATTGAAACTGAAAAAGGTTTTAATGGGTGTGTCTGTGAATGAACATCATAATTTTACTTTGTCCGCATATGCAGATGATGTAATGGTGGTGGTTAAAGATAAGAAAGATGTGGAAAATATAAAAATGGTTGTGGAAGAATTTAAAAAAATATCATCAGCAAAAGTAAATTGGAACAAGTGTGCTGCTCTTGAAGTAGGTGGGTGGGGTGAAAGAAAACCCAGTCTGCCTGGCGGTCTAAGATGGACTTCAGGTGGAATTAAGTATTTAGGAGTTTTTCTGGGAGATGAACAGTATGTTAAAAAGAACTGGGAGGGAATAGAAGAAATGATGGAGGGAAGATTGAGAAGGTGGAAATGGTTACTTCCCAGAATGTCATATAGGGGGCGCACACTTATAATTAACAACTTGGTGGCGTCCACTCTGTGGCACCGGTTGGCATCGACAGAACCCCCTGCAGGCCTGTTATCAAAGTTGCAAGTAATGCTTGTTAATTTTTTTTGGAACAATTTACATTGGGTTCCTCAATGTGTTTTATTCTTACCAAGAGATGAGGGAGGCCAAGGCCTTGTTCACTTGGAAAGTAGAAAAACTGCTTTCAGGTTACAGTTTGTACAAAAGTTTCTCTTTGGTGAAGAAAACATCTGGAAAGCAGGGGCCAGTTTGATATTTGAGCAAGTGAGAAAATGGGGACTTGCTAAAAACCTTTTTTGGACTAAGTGTGCGGACAGAGATTTTAAAGAACTTCCATTGTTCTATTTCAGCGTTTTAAAAGCCTGGATGTTTTTAACTCCATCAAGAAGGACATCTACACTGTCGCTTTTTTGGCTCTTGAATGAACCCCTAGTGGGTAAAGCAAGGTTGGACATTGGAGAGTTAGTAGCTCCTGGGCTGACTAATAGCCTGATAAATTCAAGAGTGATAACATTGGGACAATTGTTGAACATTTGTGGATGTAAGTTTGACAAGACTGATGCAATCGCCCAACATTTGGGATTTAAATCAAAAAGGACAGTTGGAGCTTTTTTGGAGAGGCTCAAAGAAACTTTAAATGCTGATGAGTTGGCCCTTATAGGGGTCCTTGACAATGGAGGTGTGCCAGATAAAGTTGACTCTTTTCCGGACATTGAGATCTGTCCTGATTTTTCTGAAGAAGAGTTATCTAGCCCAGTTTTTGAATCATTGAAAGATGAATGTCTAGAGCTCAGTACAATGTGTGGAAAGAAGTTATATGAATTGAGTGTAAAAGTGTTGAATAAAAAGAAGTTATTGAGTAAAAGAGATATTCCTTGGAAAATACATTTTGGTGTTGAAAATGAATGCAGTCCTGCATGGAGAACACTGTATAAGCCACCATTGACCAAAATTACTGGAGATTTGCAATGGAAAGTGTTGCATGGAATTGTTGCTGTAAATGCATTTACAAGTATTATAAATGAGTCTATTGAAAGCAAATGCCCTTTTTGTGATGATAGGGAAACGATTTTTCACTGTTTTCTGTATTGTAACAGATTGGAATTTTTGTTTTCAAGACTTCAAGGAATTTTTACTGGGTTTAATGTTGTTTTCTCCAATGTTGTGTTTATTTATGGGTTTAAATATTATAGAGAAAATAGGAGAAAAGGGCGCTTATTGAATTTTATTATAGGTCAAGCCAAGTCAGCCATCTATTTGACAAGAAGAAAAAGAATAGAGGGAAAGGGAGGAGATGATTTAGATGGTACTTTCAGGAGACTATTGAAAGCAAGAATAAGACATGAGTTCTTGTTCTATAATTTAATGAAGAATATTGAAGGTTTTAATGATGTATGGAGTTATAATGATGCTGTGTGTACTGTTATAGATGATGATCTTGTTTTTTCAATTTGGGTTGAATAATTTGTAATTGCTGTGTGGGTTTTAGGTGTTTTGTAATATGAGGTATGTTTGTTGTGTAAAACTTGTAGAATAAAGTAGATTCAAAATTCAAAATTCTCTCTCTCTCTCTCTCTCTCTCTCTCTCTTTGTCTCTTTCTTTCTTTCTCTCTCTCTCTCTCTCTCTGTCTGTCTCTCTTTCTTTCTTTCTTTCTTTCTTTCTTTCTTTCTTTCTTTCTTTCTTTCTCTGTTTTTTTCTCTTTCTTTCTCTCTTTCTGTCGTTCTCTCTCTGTCAGTTTTCAATTTAAAGAACTTTATTGGCATGATTGTATCACTTACTATATTGCCAAAGCATTATACATAAAACAAGAAACATACAGTAACACAATATTAACAAACATTAAGGTGCAATTAAGCTAAGGTGCTGGGTGATGGATGAAGTACTACTGCAAATAAAATAAAATAGAATCAGAGGATATTTGCAATATAAAGTAGACTTTGAAATATAAACATATGAAGTATACAAATGTACATTTATGGAGGCACATGAGAGGTAAAATAAAAGTACTGTACAAGATCAGGGCTGTAGATTATTTCTGATGGTGTGTAACTGTTAAATGAATTTAGCAGCAGCTGATGGGTGTCTGTCTTCCCCCAGTAACATCTTCATTTGATCTGAGTCTGAAGAGCTATGAAACTCTGCTATGAGCTTTGAGATTTTGTTCTCTTTTTTCTCTTACTTTCTTTTTCTTTCTTTTTTCTCTCTTTCTTTTTCTCTTTCTTTCTCTCTTTTTGTCTTTCTCTCTTACTCTCTCTCTCTCTCTCTCTCTCTCTCTCTCTCTCTCTCTCTTCCTTTCTTTCTTTCTCTTTCTTTCTCTCTTCCTGTCTTACAGTATAAACACTTAATTTAAATAAAGTATAAAAAAACTAAGATCTGTTTTTGAAGGGGACGTCCCATACAGTATGCATACCTTATATTTAACCATTTCACTGCACCATTTTCGAAATATATACCATCACTCCACTTCAGAGGCCTATAAACACTTCATTTCAAAAGAGTAGAAAAAAAGGATGATCTGTTTTTTAAGGGGACGTCCCATACAGTATGCATACCTCATATTTAACCATTTCACTGCATCATTTTGGAAATATATACCATCACTCCACTTCAAAGGCCTATAAACACTTCATTTCAAAAGAGTAGAAAAAAAGGATGATCTGTTTGTGAAGGGGACATCCCATACAGTATGCACACCTCATATTTAACCATTTCACTGCACCATTTTGGACATACTGTATATACCATCACTCCACTTCAAAGGCCTATAAACACTTCACTTCAAAAGAGTAGAAAAAAATATGATCTGTTTTTCAAGAAGACGTCCCATACAGTATGCATACCTTATATTTAACCATTTCACTGCACCATTTTGGACATACTGTATATACCATCACTCCACTTCAAAGGCCTATAAACACTTCATTTCAAAAGAGTAGAAAAAAGGGATGATCTGTTTGTGAAGGGGACATCCCATACAGTATGCATACTTCATATTTAACCATTTCACTGCACCATTTTGGACATACTGTATATACCATCACTCCACTTCAATGGCCTAAAAACACTTCATTTCAAAAGAGTAGAAAAAAAGGATGATCTGTTTGTGAAGGGGACATCCCATACAGTATGCATACCTTATATTTAACCATTTCACTGCATCATTTTGGAAATATATACCATCACTCCACTGCAAAGGCCTATAAACACTTCATTTCAAAAGAGTAGAAAAAAAGGATGATCTGTTTTTGAAGGGGACATTCCATACAGTATGCACACCTCATATTTAACCAATTCACTGCACAATTTTGGACATACTGTATATACCATCACTCCACTTCAAAGGCCTATAAACACTTCACTTCAAAAGAGTAGAAAAAAATATGATCTGTTTTTCAAGAAGACGTCCCATACAGTATGCATACTTCATATTTAATAATTTCACTGCACCATTGGTATGCATACTGTAAGGGACGTCCCCTTAAAAAACAGATCATCCTTTTTTTCTACTCTTTTGAAATGAAGTGTTTATAGGCCTCTGGAGTGGAGTGATGGTATATATTTCCAAAATGGTGCAGTGAAATGGTTAAATATAAGGTGTGCATACTGTATGGGACGTCCCCTTCTCAAACAGATCAACATTTTTTTCTACTCCTTTTTTTCTACTCTTTTGAAATAAAGTGTTTATAGGCCTTTGAAGTGGAGTGATGGTATATACAGTATGTCCAAAACGGTGCAGTGAAATGGTTAAATATGAAGTATGCATACTGTATGGGATGTCCCCTTCACAAACAGATCATCCTTTTTTTCTACTCTTTTGAAATGAAGTGTTTTTAGGCCAGTGAAGTGGAGTGATGGTATATACAGTATGTCCAAAATGGTGAAGTGAAATGGTTAAATATAAGGTATGCATACTGTGTGGGATGTCCCCTTCACAAACAGATCATCCTTTTTTTCTACTCTTTTGAAATGAAGTGTTTATAGGCCTTTGAAGTGGAGTGATGTATACAGTATGTCCAAAATGGTGCAGTGAAATGGTTAAATATGAAGTATGCGTACTGTATGGGATGTCCCCTTCACAAACAGATCATTCTTTTTTTCTACTCTTTTGAAATTAAGTGTTTATAGGCCTTTGAAGTGGAGTGATGGTATATACAGTATGTCCAAAATGGTGCAGTGAAATGGTTAAATATGAAGTATGCATACTGTATGGGATGTCCCCTTCACAAACAGATCATCCTTTTTTCTACTCTTTTGAAATGAAGTGTTTATAGGCCTTTGAAGTGGAGTGATGGTATATACAGTATGTCCAAAACGGTGCAGTGAAATGGTTAAATATGAAGTATGCATACTGTATGGGGATGTCCCCTTCACAAACAGATCATCCTTTTTTCTACTCTTTTGAAATGAAGTGTTTATAGGCCTTTGAAGTGGAGTGATGGTATATACAGTATGTCCAAAATGGTGCAGTGAAATGGTTAAATATGAGGTTTGCATACTGTATGGGACATCCCCTTAAAAAACAGATCATCCTTTTTTTCTACTCTTTTGAAATTAAGTGTTTATAGTCCTTTGAAGTGGAGTGATGGTATATATTTCCAAAATGATGCAGTGAAATGGTTAAATATAAGGTATGCATACTGTATGGGACGTCCCCTTCACAAACAGATCATCCTTTTTTTCTACTCTTTTGAAATGAAGTGTTTATAGGCCTCTGAAGTGGAGTGATGGTATATATTTCGAAAATGGTGCAGTGAAATGGTTAAATATGAGGTATGCATACTGTATGGGATGTCCCCTTAAAAAACAGATCATCCTTTTTTTCTACTCTTTTGAAATGAAGTGTTTATAGGCCTCTGAAGTGGAGTGATGGAATATATTTCGAAAATGGTGCAGTGAAATGGTTAAATATGAGGTATGCATACTGTATGGGACGTCCCCTTAAAAAACAGATCATCCTTTTTTTCTACTCTTTTGAAATGAAGTGTTTATAGGCCTCTGAAGTGGAGTGATGGAATATATTTCGAAAATGGTGCAGTGAAATGGTTAAATATGAGGTATGCATACTGTATGGGACGTCCCCTTAAAAAACAGATCATCCTTTTTTTCTACTCTTTTGAAATGAAGTGTTTATAGACCTTTGAAGTGGAGTGATGGTATATACAGTATGTCCAAAATGGTGCAGTGAAATGGTTAAATATAAGGTATGCATACTGTATGGGATGTCCCCTTCACAAACAGATCATCCTTTGTTTCTACTCTTTTGAAATGAAGTGTTTATAGGCCTCTGAAGTGGAGTGATGGTATATATGTCCAAAATGGTGCAGTGAAATGGTTAAATATGAGGTATGCATACTGTATGGGACGTCCCCTTAAAAAACAGATCATTCTTTTTTTCTACTCTTTTGAAATGAAGTGTTTATAGGCCTTTGAAGTGGAGTGATGGTATATATTTCGAAAATGGTGCAGTGAAATGGTTAAATATGAGGTATGCATACTGTATGGGATGTCCCCTTCAAAAACAGATCATAATTTTTTCTACTCTTTTGAAATGAAGTGTTTATAGGCCTCTGAAGTGGAGTGATGGTATATATTTCGAAAATGGTGCAGTGAAATGGTTAAATATGAGGTATGCATACTGTATGGGACGTCCCCTTAAAAAACAAATCATCCTTTTTTTCTACTCTTTTGAAATGAAGTGTTTATAGGCCTCTGAAGTGGAGTGATGGAATATATTTCGAAAATGGTGCAGTGAAATGGTTAAATATGAGGTATGCATACTGTATGGGACGTCCCCTTAAAAAACAGATCATCCTTTTTTTCTACTCTTTTGAAATGAAGTGTTTATAGTCCTTTGAAGTGGAGTGATGGTATATATTTCCAAAATGATGCAGTGAAATGGTTAAATATAAGGTATGCATACTGTATGGGACGTCCCCTTCACAAACAGATCATCCTTTTTTTCTACTCTTTTGAAATGAAGTGTTTATAGGCCTCTGAAGTGGAGTGATGGTATATATTTCGAAAATGGTGCAGTGAAATGGTTAAATATGAGGTATGCATACTGTATGGGATGTCCCCTTAAAAAACAGATCATCCTTTTTTTCTACTCTTTTGAAATGAAGTGTTTATAGGCCTTTGAAGTGGAGTGATGGTATATACAGTATGTCCAAAATGGTGCAGTGAAATGGTTAAATATAAGGTATGCATACTGTATGGGATGTCCCCTTCACAAACAGATCATCCTTTGTTTCTACTCTTTTGAAATGAAGTGTTTATAGGCCTCTGAAGTGGAGTGATGGTATATATGTCCAAAATGGTGCAGTGAAATGGTTAAATATGAGGTATGCATACTGTATGGGACGTCCCCTTAAAAAACAGATCATTCTTTTTTTCTACTCTTTTGAAATGAAGTGTTTATAGGCCTTTGAAGTGGAGTGATGGTATATATTTCGAAAATGGTGCAGTGAAATGGTTAAATATGAGGTATGCATACTGTATGGGATGTCCCCTTCAAAAACAGATCATAATTTTTTCTACTCTTTTGAAATGAAGTGTTTATAGGCCTCTGAAGTGGAGTGATGGTATATATTTCGAAAATGGTGCAGTGAAATGGTTAAATATGAGGTATGCATACTGTATGGGACGTCCCCTTAAAAAACAAATCATCCTTTTTTTCTACTCTTTTGAAATGAAGTGTTTATAGGCCTCTGAAGTGGAGTGATGGAATATATTTCGAAAATGGTGCAGTGAAATGGTTAAATATGAGGTATGCATACTGTATGGGACGTCCCCTTAAAAAACAGATCATCCTTTTTTTCTACTCTTTTGAAATGAAGTGTTTATAGGCCTCTGAAGTGGAGTGATGGAATATATTTCGAAAATGGTGCAGTGAAATGGTTAAATATGAGGTATGCATACTGTATGGGACGTCCCCTTAAAAAACAGATCATCCTTTTTTTCTACTCTTTTGAAATGAAGTGTTTATAGGCCTTTGAAGTGGAGTGATGGTATATACAGTATGTCCAAAACGGTGCAGTGAAATGGTTAAATATGAGGTATGCATACTGTATGGGACGTCCCCTTCACAAACAGATCATCCTTTTTTTCTACTCTTTTGAAATGAAGTGTTTTTAGGCCATTCAAGTGGAGTGATGGTATATATTTCGAAAATGGTGCAGTGAAATGGTTAAATATGAGGTATGCATACTGTATGGGACGTCCCCTTAAAAAACAGATCATCCTTTTTTTCTACTCTTTTGAAATGAAGTGTTTATAGGCCTCTGAAGTGGAGTGATGGTATATATTTCGAAAATGGTGCAATGAAATGGTTAAATATGAGGTATGCATACTGTATGGGACGTCCCCTTAAAAAACAAATCATCCTTTTTTTCTACTCTTTTGAAATGAAGTGTTTATAGGCCTCTGAAGTGGAGTGATGGTATATATTTCGAAAATGGTGCAGTGAAATGGTTAAATATGAGGTATGCATACTGTATGGGACGTCCCCTTAAAAAACAGATCATCCTTTTTTTCTACTCTTTTGAAATGAAGTGTTTATAGGCCTCTGAAGTGGAGTGATGGTATATATTTCGAAAATGGTGCAATGAAATGTTTAAATATGAGGTATGCATACTGTATGGGACGTCCCCTTAAAAAACAAATCATCCTTTTTTTCTACTCTTTTGAAATGAAGTGTTTATAGGCCTCTGAAGTGGAGTGATGGTATATATTTCGAAAATGGTGCAGTGAAATGGTTAAATATGAGGTATGCATACTGTATGGGACGTCCCCTTAAAAAACAGATCATCCTTTTTTTCTACTCTTTTGAAATGAAGTGTTTATAGGCCTTTGAAGTGGAGTGATGGTATATATGTCCAAAATGGTGGAGTGAAATGGTTAAATATAAGGTATGCATACTGTATGGGATGTCCCCTTCACAAACAGATCATCCTTTTTTTCTACTCTTTTGAAATGAAGTGTTTATAGGCCTCTGAAGTGGAGTGATGGTATATATTTCGAAAATGGTGCAATGAAATGGTTAAATATGAGGTATGCATACTGTATGGGACGTCCCCTTAAAAAACAAATCATCCTTTTTTTCTACTCTTTTGAAATGAAGTGTTTTTAGGCCATTCAAGTGGAGTGATGGTATATATTTCGAAAATGGTGCAGTGAAATGGTTAAATATGAGGTATGCATACTGTATGGGACGTCCCCTTAAAAAACAGATCATCCTTTTTTTCTACTCTTTTGAAATGAAGTGTTTATAGGCCTCTGAAGTGGAGTGATGGTATATATTTCGAAAATGGTGCAGTGAAATGGTTAAATATGAGGTATGCATACTGTATGGGACGTCCCCTTAAAAAACAGATCATCCTTTTTTTCTACTCTTTTGAAATGAAGTGTTTATAGGCCTCTGAAGTGGAGTGATGGTATGTATTTCGAAAATGGTGCAATGAAATGGTTAAATATGAGGTATGCATACTGTATGGGACGTCCCCTTAAAAAACAAATCATCCTTTTTTCTACTCTTTTGTAATGAAGTGTTTATAGGCCTCTGAAGTGGAGTGATGGTATATATTTCGAAAATGGTGCAGTGAAATGGTTAAATATTAGGGTATGCATACTGTATGGGACGTCCCCT
Organism: Paramisgurnus dabryanus; assembly: GCF_030506205.2. Lineage (NCBI taxonomy): Eukaryota > Metazoa > Chordata > Actinopteri > Cypriniformes > Cobitidae > Paramisgurnus > Paramisgurnus dabryanus. Next base: position 25,490,095 of record NC_133357.1, read on the forward strand.
TAAAAAACAGATCATCCTTTTTTTCTACTCTTTTGAAATGAAGTGTTTATAGGCCTTTGAAGTGGAGTGATGGTATATATGTCCAAAATGGTGGAGTGAAATGGTTAAATATAAGGTATGCATACTGTATGGGATGTCCCCTTCACAAACAGATCATCCTTTTTTTCTACTCTTTTGAAATGAAGTGTTTATAGGCCTCTGAAGTGGAGTGATGGTATATATTTCGAAAATGGTGCAATGAAATGGTTAAATATGAGGTATGCATACTGTATGGGACGTCCCCTTAAAAAACAAATCATCCTTTTTTTCTACTCTTTTGAAATGAAGTGTTTTTAGGCCATTCAAGTGGAGTGATGGTATATATTTCGAAAATGGTGCAGTGAAATGGTTAAATATGAGGTATGCATACTGTATGGGACGTCCCCTTAAAAAACAGATCATCCTTTTTTTTCTACTCTTTTGAAATGAAGTGTTTATAGGCCTTTGAAGTGGAGTGATGGTATATATTTCGAAAATGGTGCAATGAAATGGTTAAATATGAGGTATGCATACTGTATGGGACGTCCCCTTAAAAAACAAATCATCCTTTTTTTCTACTCTTTTGAAATGAAGTGTTTATAGGCCCCTGAAGTGGAGTTATGGTATATATTTCGAAAATGGTGCAGTGAAATGGTTAAATATGAGGTATGCATACTGTATGGGACGTCCCCTTAAAAAACAGATCATCCTTTTTTTCTACTCTTTTGAAATGAAGTGTTTATAGGCCTTTGAAGTGGAGTGATGGTATATATGTCCAAAATGGTGGAGTGAAATGGTTAAATATAAGGTATGCATACTGTATGGGATGTCCCCTTCACAAACAGATCATCCTTTTTTTCTACTCTTTTGAAATGAAGTGTTTATAGGCCTCTGAAGTGGAGTGATGGTATATATTTCGAAAATGGTGCAGTGAAATGGTTAAATATGAGGTATGCATACTGTATGGGACGTCCCCTTCAAAAACAGATCTTAGTTTTTTTATACTTTATTTAAATTAAGTGTTTATACTGTAAGACAGGAAGAGAGAAAGAAAGAAAGGAAGAGAGAGAGAGAGAGAGAGAGTAAGAGAGAAAGACAAAAAGAGAGAAAGAAAGAGAAAAAGAAAGAGAGAAAAAAGAAAGAAAAAGAAAGTAAGAGAAAAAAGAAAGAGAGAAAGAGAGAGAGACAGAGAGAGAGAAAGAAAGAAAGAGAGATAGAGAGAGAAAGAGAGAGAGAGAGAGACAGAGAGAAAGGGACAGAGAGAGACAAAATCTCAAAGCTCACAGCAGAGTTTCATAGCTCTTTAGATTCAGATCAAATGAAGATGTTACTGGGGGAAGACAGACACCCATCAGCTGCTGCTAAATTCATTAATCAGTTACACACCATCAGAAATAATCTACAGCCCTGATCTTGTACAGTACTTTTATTTTACCTCTCATGTGCCTCCATAAATGTACATTTGTATACTTCATATGTTTATATTTCAAAGTCTACTTTATATTGCAAATATCCTCTGATTCTATTTTATTTTATTTGCAGTAGTACTTCATCCATCACCCAGCACCTTAGCTTAATTGCACCTTAATGTTTGTTAATATTGTGTTACTGTATGTTTCTTGTTTTATGTATAATGCTTTGGCAATATAGTAAGTGATACAATCATGCCAATAAAGTTCTTTAAATTGAAAACTGACAGAGAGAGAACGACAGAAAGAGAGAAAGAAAGAGAAAAAAACAGAGAAAGAAAGAAAGAAAGAAAGAAAGAGAAAGAGAGACAGACAGAGAGAGAGAGAAAGAAAGAAAGAGAGAGAGAGAGAGAGAGAGAGAGAGAGAGAGAGAGAGAGAAAGCGAGCGAGAGGAAACCAAGCGCTCTGAAAAGCGCGTTCTTTCTGCTTTTCTTGAAATTACCGTATGTATGGTTATAGGCGCACACGCTTAATTTGAAATGCGGCTGGCTTGACCATGTATTTTCGAACAGCGGCTGGCTTGACCGCGGTGTTTATTCATACTGTAGGATCCAGTAGATCAGTGGTTCTCAACGTTATTCCTGGAGGCCCACTGCTCTGCACATTTTGTATGTCTCCCTTATTTAACACACCTGATTCAAATCATCAGCTCATTAGTAGAGATCTCAATGAACTGAACTGATTGTGTCAAATGAGAGAAACTTACAAAATGTGCAGAGCAGTGGGCCTCCAGGAACGGAGTTGAGAACCCCTGCAGTAGATTACTAGCAATTTAAATGAAAACAGCTTTTCAATTTCTTAACATTGTCTGTTGTGGTATGGTTTCACTGACCTTTTTGGGCATATTTTAATGTTACTTATACACTGTAAAATTAGGATTCTGAATTTAGAATCATTTTTAGAATCAATGGTTGTGTTGTGCACTAGAACTATTTATTTTGGAGTGAAAATACTGTAGACATAAATTTGTTTTGCATTTCAGTTATTATACTTCACAGTAATATTGTGTTTAATAAAAATTGGAGGAAACTTTAACAGTTTACTTGAAGTGTACTTTTGATTTATAATTAATGATTTTGTTTTATTTACAGATTGTACTGAATTATATTTAGATATTTTTAGATTGTAACAAAAGTTTAAGATGTTTTAAGATACATTTCTTGGGAATTCATACTTTTTCATCCAAATTAAAATGTTATTAAACAAATGTTAGCATGCATTTATTGAATGTATTTGACTGTAAAAAATGTTTTTTTAATTTAGTACATATCTGTGAAATAGTAGCATTTTCCCTCAAATCAGAAAACTTATTGTATTGTTTTGTAATTTAGCATATTTAAATTAGATAATTAACGTTGTGACATGATCACACAAGATACATGTTTTACCACTCATTATATTGTGACTTATGTATATTTGAGTTTAAATTAGTTTTACGTGAGTAGTTGTATGGGGCCACCATTCGTCAAACTTTTTATGACCCCCTCCCCCACCCGCTGACAGGTCGTGTTTTATGACCCCTTGACAGATGGCGTTTTATGACCCCTTGACAGATGGCGTTTTATGACCCCATGACAGATGGTGTTTTGACAGGTTGTGTTTTATGACCCTTAACAGATGGTTTTATGACAGTTTGTGTTTTATGACTCCTTAACAGATGGTGTTTTGACAGTTTGTGTTTTATGACTTCTTTGACAGATCGTGTTTGGCAGGGGGCGGGACCATCAATCAAAATATGTACAAGTTGTCAACTTTAGACAGAAAGTATTTAATGGTTTTATTGCCGGTCATTTAGAGTGATTGTTTTTCCTGAGTGTGTTTTATGTCAAGCGTATGGTGTCATGTTTAATGACGGCTCGTGTTTCGACATTTTGCAGTTTATTGACATTTGATGTCAGATCTCAAACATCCTCACTCCTTTCGCACAAGACATGCATTCTTTCACAGGGGTGCGTGTTGTAAAGCGATTAAAGATTTCTAAAACTCAATGTTGGTAAAACAATCCCCCATTACGGTGTCAAAAAAGTAAAATGTTTATTTTAGATTTAGACAAATCATGAACAATGCTACGATTAAAACATTTGTTTGTAACATCACAAGTTATTTAATGAAATATTCCGTATACGTGTATAGTTTAAGCAATGATCTGAGCCATAACCTTCGGAGCCGGCAATACTACAATCTTTAGACGAAAGTCTAAACTAAATACAATTTTAAACGATTCATGAGTTCCGTGAATCTTTTCATAACCTGCACTATAGTTTCACGCGTATTAAAGATCCGGCGGTGTCTGACAAAGCGCCGGGTGAGCGTTCATATCTGCCATTTTAAAATAATGTTAATAAATGTAATGCTGTCCACTATGGCAAAATAGGATTTTATTTTAGATTTACGGGAAACTTTAACCAAGTCTCTGATTAAGACATGTGTATACACAGATGGTGACAGAGAAACTTATATATGACGTTAATAAACTTTTAAATGTTTTTAAGAAGTATTCACCCCATTTTGGGGTTTTATTTTTAATTAAAGGCTTCTTAAAACATGTGTGAATATGTGTATATTATACAAAGAGTCTTATATTGTCTGCTCTGACAAAAATAAAGTATTTTTTAGATTTAGGGGAATTGACTGCGTGTGTCTTATAAATACAACTTGATAATACGTTTGTTTTGTAAAGAGACTTCTTTAAAGTCACGCAAGAATAAAATATTTTAGTTGTAACTGGTTAAACTTAAATCTGTTATTATCTATTTAACTATAAGCTGTATTTTTCTGATAAGACACAAAGTTTTTGATGATGAACTTATGACCGTGTGTGATAGATATTTCACAGCAGGGTCGGTTTGTAATCTAGGTAGAGTCTTTTAAAACTCTAATGGTAAAATGTAATATGGACACTCTGTCAAAAATAAAGCATTTGTTTGTAACAAATTATTTAATGAAATATTCAGCAGTGGTATAGCGATGAACAGTGCCAAAACCACCGGGGACACCAATAACACATTCTTTAGACTAAAGGTTATTTATTTTAAACTAAATAAAAGTTTAATCTTTTCAGACATAGTATTCTGATCACACCATTAGATCGCGCTCCGGCGTTTACAATATAGAACATACGCGGATGAGTGTTCATATCCACCGTTAAGAAACTTTTAAACGATTAAAAACACTTTCATATCATTTTCTGAGGTTGTTTTAAATTAATGACATCTTAAAATCAACTGTGAATATGTGTTTATTACACAATAAATTGTAATTCTGTCCGCTCCGGTATAATAGGGGTTTTATTTTAGATTTGGGACTTTCTTTAACCAAGTCTCTGATTAAAACATGTGAATGCGTGTACCAACGTTGCCAGAAAACGTACGCTGATGCGCTCATATATCTGTCGTTAAGAGCCTTTTAAACGTTTTAAGACATTTCACACCCTATTCTGAGTTTAATTCATTAATGTCATCTAATATCCAAGTGTGTACGTCTATTTACGATAAATGTAACACGGTAAACATTGTCAAAATAAAAGGGTTCTTGAACATATTATTCCAGTGGGTGTTTCTTGTTTTGCGAGTGTTCGACATATTTATTGATGTGGAAAAAGTTTGTTGTTTGGACGAACAGTTTCAGTCTCTCTCTCTCTCTCTCTCTCTCTCTCTCTCTATCACCAGTCCGCTATCAACCAGCAGACAACCCCCCAGATGTCTGGACAGAGGGAGTGTTGGTAAAATAAAAGAAACTCAGCCCCCATTGACAAAAAGTAATAGGTTTATTTAGATTTCAGGCTTCATTACTCAGATACAGATTAAAGCATGTTATTTCTTATTCGTAATTTAAAGAAACTTAGAAGTTTTAAGACATTTCATCACACATCCTATGATGACATAAACCCTTGTGTTAGCCCTTAGAGGACAACAAAACGGGTGCAAATATTATTTATCAACGTTTGATGTTGTTATAAACCAGGTTGTCACATACGTGACAACAATCATTGCTTTAAAGACAAAACATTTAACAAATTTGACATTTTGTTAAACATGGTTGTGTGCGTCCACAAACACAACATCAGTTAGGACATGGTTCTACATAATATTAAAATCACGGGCTTACGTTAAATAGGTAAACCTTAATTTTTACTAAATAAAATAAAAATAAACTATTTTAACATATTATCTGATATTAGGTTAGGTTTAAGATGAATTAGTGTCTATAGCTTTACGAATTACATCGTAAAACCCCCAGCGGATATGGTGTGTGCGTGTGCGCGTGTGCAATGGCTGTTATCACGTGGTGCGGACCGAACGACCAACGCTGCGGGGGTTGTGAAGCGAAGAATGAGTTCAGATGAGAAGTTTTTCCTTCTGAACACAGAACCTTTACCAAAAACGTAACCCCGGATTAACACATCACAGAACAATTTGAACAACCGTGTCGGATTCGTACACACCAGAGGTCTGTTTTATGTTTTGCAGAAACTGTGGAAGCTTTTGATGCTGCCAAGGTGTCCGAATTCGCAAACAAACTATCAAACGCAACGCGGCGGAAACAGTGGACACGATCCTTTTGTTGCTGAGAAAGCGATTGAACTCAGAAACAAACAAGCAAGCAAAGTTGTCTACGAAACTACAGATTCTTGAAAAAGATGGCACAAAGATCATTCGAACGACTACGCAATGGCCAGATGGGGTATGTGTACGGGACCGACCTTTTTAAAGATATGCTTAAAAAGAACTACAAGCGCGAGATGTCCAATCTACTATGTACTGTGATATACAAAGAGGCCAATGTGTGCATGCCTCCAAACTATTGCGAATCTAACGCCGGTCGTGTAACCAGACTCAAGGAAAAAACAGATGGTGTGAAAATTATAGATGCCTCTTTCAATAACATGGTACAGACAGTTGTACAGGCCCAAGAGGAACCCCGTGTGATTATTAGAAAGGCCCTAGAGATATTTTATGAATGTGACGAGGCCGAGTTCTACATCATCAATATCATACTTATGTCGGCCTTTGTAATTGACGTATGCATTGATATCCTTGTAAAGAAACGAGAAATTAATGTGTGTGAAATCATAGAAAATGCCGTAGATTTCATGTTTGAAAAGGGTCTTGGATCATGCATGCACTTTCTATGGTATCTAGATAATATCATAACGGTTAATGATGACTAAAAAACCAAACCTATGAGCCAATGGTATATTTTACGCAAGTTTTACAGTTGTTTTTTAGTTTTCCAAAAGTTTCATTCTGTTTTATTTTTACTCAACATTATGATGGCAAGCCATGTCCGTCAACAAATGTATACTTTAACAAAAACTACGTTCTAGTAGTTTCAATGTATGGTAACTGTTGTTTTTTCATCATTGATTTTGTATACTGCTTATGTTTTTGTATGTTTTGCTGTACCGGTTTCATAAAAACAAAATATACAAGGATTTATGGTCTTAATGTCTGTGTTGTTACCATTAGAACATTTAGACATCTTGTTCAGACAACGTGTGACATTGCTCATTCTTCATATGTTTTTGCAACACCACACAGAGAAACGTGAAAGATTAATAGAAATTACATGTGACTACATCACATGTCTTTCAGAGGCGTAAAATAAAGTCACCAATGTTAGTATGGGATGCTAAAACAGCACAGGCACAAGCTGATCCTAATTTTGATACCTGCCGTCTGTCACATAGTCAAAGCTCATATACTTCATGTCTCTACGAATCCTGACAGAGTTTTAGTTTCATATACACAACACATCAAATGTAAACCACGGTAAACTAAATACATTTGACAGCAAAGATCTCTAATTTTCTGACAACCCCAAAAAAGATGATGGGGTCATCATCAAACATCGCTCACTTTTAAGGTACCGAAAGGTTTTTGATTATTTTAGTATAACTCAACACTGAAATTTTAGTTAAGCACACAGAAATGCACAGATTTTACGTTTTAAGTATACATGTGTACATCACATGGTGATTTCAGTCTCTACTAGATCGATGATCTAACAATATTAGCTACAAATGTTAGCTCTGATTTCACAAAACATCCATTTACATTCAAAACCTATGGATTCAACGCCTTAAAGTCATCATTTTATTTCGTTCACATCAACAGCACCAATATTTTTGAATGTGCAAACTGATTTAATTCGTTTTAAACATGTTTGTGCGGTTTCGGTCTAGATTTATAGAAAACTTCAGAACATGACACCGTTTTAACATTTACAAAATGAAACATTATACTTTTAAGTGTCCCCCATGAGTATATGTTGCTGCGACAAATACTTTTGATTGTTTGGAAATTATATGATTGCAGAGAAACAATGCAAAAGTTTTGAACTTTAACATAATTTTATATGGGTCCTGATTTTTAAAAACAGTAAGATGTAATGTTTCTTACACACAGATCTAAACACATCACAAGTCTGAATGTTTAATAACATAAAAACCTGTATGTAAAGGTTTGTTGACGTATTTTAGACACAAGCTGTTTATTTTAATCTTTAAACAAATGTGTATGACAAAAGTTGTACTGCCTGAACTGCCACTAAGGGTCGATGCCGAAATGTTAAATCTAAGTATTTGCAAAACAACCTGCACCAACATATAGATGTTTTCAATCTAATGGTAACGGTTTTAAATGTGATCAAACTATTTCAAACAGCACCAAGTTGTAGATGGTTGCGACTTAATTTACAAGGTTTTAACACACATTACTGCTTTGTCACGGGGTGTTTCATCGCATTGCTGATACATGCAACAGACTCTCAAGTTTTATGTTAAAAGGATTACTAAATAAAAACCTAAGCATTTTGTATTATGTTGGCACTGATGATTTTACAAGTTTACAGTTTCAAACATTTTTGCTATATTCGCCATGAAAGATTTAGTAAATAAATCTAAAACATACACAGGGTTGAGGCGGGTCCCTTAATCTTCTAACACGATTTTCAAGAGATTACCAACATGTATGATGTACTAACTGTCAGGGGATCTGTGATATTATTTTCTGAAGTAATTAGCTATCTAAGGGGGCTACTGCACAATAACTTATGCGATAAAGAGTTTGTTACATAACCTATAGAAACGAAACAAGATAAATTACAAAGTCACTGGCATGAGGTTTACACTTAAACAAATCACGCAGATGTTTAAAGTGGTACATATTTTTTATTTCTCATCAAGTAAAAGAAATACATCATATGTTATCATTGTAGTGTAGAAATATCACAACGTTTTTCACGATCGGTTCAATAATTTCACAAACAGCAATTTGATTATTATTTGATATTGTAAATACACACAAACCACACAGGTAATAGTCTCTAAATATTCTATAGAAAGCCATTAGCTTTTTGTCATCAAGTTTGTAACAGATGTATCACTACGACTATTTCATGATCTTGAAACCAAACAGTCTGTGGAATCGATACACGCAATGTATATCGATTCATCAGGCTTTGTCGGATCCTTCTTGGGGGCACCGGTCCATTGGAACATCATCAGACATTACTTGAGCCGTACAAAGGGTTGTGTTGTTGTTGTAGGTTGATGGTCCGCCATCAGATACTATGGTGGACTTATTGAGTGCACAGGTCCAGCTGTAGGTTCTCTCATAATTGCTCTGGGGTGGGGTAGCGCGAATGTGTTGGTGTAGCAGTAGGAGTCCATAGTTTCTTGAAACTTGTTAGGCGATTGTGTTTGAATGAATCATACTGGCGCCGATTTAATGACTGTAATGGATAGGCGGAGATAGGAGTCCTGGAGTTAGGGACATTCCTCTCTGGGCGTAACAACTTCACTTTAAACATCTGCGTGATTTGTTTAAGTGTAAACCTCATGCCAGTGACTTTGTAATTTATCTTGTTTCGTTTCTATAGGTTATGTAACAAACTCTTTATCGCATAAGTTATTGTGCAGTAGCCCCCTTAGATAGCTAATTACTTCAGAAAATAATATCACAGATCCCCTGACAGTTAGTACATCATACATGTTGGTAATCTCTTGAAAATCGTGTTAGAAGATTAAGGGACCGCCTCAACCCTGTGTATGTTTTAGATTTATTTACTAAATCTTTCATGGCGAATATAGCAAAAATGTTTGAAACTGTAAACTTGTAAAATCATCAGTGCCAACATAATACAAAATGCTTAGGTTTTTATTTAGTAATCCTTTTAACATAAAACTTGAGAGTCTGTTGCATGTATCAGCAATGCGATGAAACACCCCGTGACAAAGCAGTAATGTGTGTTAAAACCTTGTAAATTAAGTCGCAACCATCTACAACTTGGTGCTGTTTGAAATAGTTTGATCACATTTAAAACCGTTACCATTAGATTGAAAACATCTATATGTTGGTGCAGGTTGTTTTGCAAATACTTAGATTTAACATTTCGGCATCGACCCTTAGTGGCAGTTCAGGCAGTACAACTTTTGTCATACACATTTGTTTAAAGATTAAAATAAACAGCTTGTGTCTAAAATACGTCAACAAACCTTTACATACAGGTTTTTATGTTATTAAACATTCAGACTTGTGATGTGTTTAGATCTGTGTGTAAGAAACATTACATCTTACTGTTTTTAAAAATCAGGACCCATATAAAATTATGTTAAAGTTCAAAACTTTTGCGTTGTTTCTCTGCAATCATATAATTTCCAAACAATCAAAAGTATTTGTCGCAGCAACATATACTCATGGGGGACACTTAAAAGTATAATGTTTCATTTTGTAAATGTTAAAACGGTGTCATGTTCTGAAGTTTTCTATAAATCTAGACCGAAACCGCACAAACATGTTTAAAACGAATTAAATCAGTTTGCACATTCAAAAATATTGGTGCTGTTGATGTGAACGAAATAAAATGATGACTTTAAGGCGTTGAATCCATAGGTTTTGAATGTAAATGGATGTTTTGTGAAATCAGAGCTAACATTTGTAGCTAATATTGTTAGATCATCGATCTAGTAGAGACTGAAATCACCATGTGATGTACACATGTATACTTAAAACGTAAAATCTGTGCATTTCTGTGTGCTTAACTAAAATTTCAGTGTTGAGTTATACTAAAATAATCAAAAACCTTTCGGTACCTTAAAAGTGAGCGATGTTTGATGATGACCCCATCATCTTTTTTGGGGTTGTCAGAAAATTAGAGATCTTTGCTGTCAAATGTATTTAGTTTACCGTGGTTTACATTTGATGTGTTGTGTATATGAAACTAAAACTCTGTCAGGATTCGTAGAGACATGAAGTATATGAGCTTTGACTATGTGACAGACGGCAGGTATCAAAATTAGGATCAGCTTGTGCCTGTGCTGTTTTAGCATCCCATACTAACATTGGTGACTTTATTTTACGCCTCTGAAAGACATGTGATGTAGTCACATGTAATTTCTATTAATCTTTCACGTTTCTCTGTGTGGTGTTGCAAAAACATATGAAGAATGAGCAATGTCACACGTTGTCTGAACAAGATGTCTAAATGTTCTAATGGTAACAACACAGACATTAAGACCATAAATCCTTGTATATTTTGTTTTTATGAAACCGGTACAGCAAAACATACAAAAACATAAGCAGTATACAAAATCAATGATGAAAAAACAACAGTTACCATACATTGAAACTACTAGAACGTAGTTTTTGTTAAAGTATACATTTGTTGACGGACATGGCTTGCCATCATAATGTTGAGTAAAAATAAAACAGAATGAAACTTTTGGAAAACTAAAAAACAACTGTAAAACTTGCGTAAAATATACCATTGGCTCATAGGTTTGGTTTTTTAGTCATCATTAACCGTTATGATATTATCTAGATACCATAGAAAGTGCATGCATGATCCAAGACCCTTTTCAAACATGAAATCTACGGCATTTTCTATGATTTCACACACATTAATTTCTCGTTTCTTTACAAGGATATCAATGCATACGTCAATTACAAAGGCCGACATAAGTATGATATTGATGATGTAGAACTCGGCCTCGTCACATTCATAAAATATCTCTAGGGCCTTTCTAATAATCACACGGGGTTCCTCTTGGGCCTGTACAACTGTCTGTACCATGTTATTGAAAGAGGCATCTATAATTTTCACACCATCTGTTTTTTCCTTGAGTCTGGTTACACGACCGGCGTTAGATTCGCAATAGTTTGGAGGCATGCACACATTGGCCTCTTTGTATATCACAGTACATAGTAGATTGGACATCTCGCGCTTGTAGTTCTTTTTAAGCATATCTTTAAAAAGGTCGGTCCCGTACACATACCCCATCTGGCCATTGCGTAGTCGTTCGAATGATCTTTGTGCCATCTTTTTCAAGAATCTGTAGTTTCGTAGACAACTTTGCTTGCTTGTTTGTTTCTGAGTTCAATCGCTTTCTCAGCAACAAAAGGATCGTGTCCACTGTTTCCGCCGCGTTGCGTTTGATAGTTTGTTTGCGAATTCGGACACCTTGGCAGCATCAAAAGCTTCCACAGTTTCTGCAAAACATAAAACAGACCTCTGGTGTGTACGAATCCGACACGGTTGTTCAAATTGTTCTGTGATGTGTTAATCCGGGGTTACGTTTTTGGTAAAGGTTCTGTGTTCAGAAGGAAAAACTTCTCATCTGAACTCATTCTTCGCTTCACAACCCCCGCAGCGTTGGTCGTTCGGTCCGCACCACGTGATAACAGCCATTGCACACGCGCACACGCACACACCATATCCGCTGGGGGTTTTACGATGTAATTCGTAAAGCTATAGACACTAATTCATCTTAAACCTAACCTAATATCAGATAATATGTTAAAATAGTTTATTTTTATTTTATTTAGTAAAAATTAAGGTTTACCTATTTAACGTAAGCCCGTGATTTTAATATTATGTAGAACCATGTCCTAACTGATGTTGTGTTTGTGGACGCACACAACCATGTTTAACAAAATGTCAAATTTGTTAAATGTTTTGTCTTTAAAGCAATGATTGTTGTCACGTATGTGACAACCTGGTTTATAACAACATCAAACGTTGATAAATAATATTTGCACCCGTTTTGTTGTCCTCTAAGGGCTAACACAAGGGTTTATGTCATCATAGGATGTGTGATGAAATGTCTTAAAACTTCTAAGTTTCTTTAAATTACGAATAAGAAATAACATGCTTTAATCTGTATCTGAGTAATGAAGCCTGAAATCTAAATAAACCTATTACTTTTTGTCAATGGGGGCTGAGTTTCTTTTATTTTACCAACACTCCCTCTGTCCAGACATCTGGGGGGTTGTCTGCTGGTTGATAGCGGACTGGTGATAGAGAGAGAGAGAGAGAGAGAGAGAGAGAGAGAGAGACTGAAACTGTTCGTCCAAACAACAAACTTTTTCCACATCAATAAATATGTCGAACACTCGCAAAACAAGAAACACCCACTGGAATAATATGTTCAAGAACCCTTTTATTTTGACAATGTTTACCGTGTTACATTTATCGTAAATAGACGTACACACTTGGATATTAGATGACATTAATGAATTAAACTCAGAATAGGGTGTGAAATGTCTTAAAACGTTTAAAAGGCTCTTAACGACAGATATATGAGCGCATCAGCGTACGTTTTCTGGCAACGTTGGTACACGCATTCACATGTTTTAATCAGAGACTTGGTTAAAGAAAGTCCCAAATCTAAAATAAAACCCCTATTATACCGGAGCGGACAGAATTACAATTTATTGTGTAATAAACACATATTCACAGTTTAAGATGTCATTAATTTAAAACAACCTCAGAAAATGATATGAAAGTGTTTTTAATCGTTTAAAAGTTTCTTAACGGTGGATATGAACACTCATCCGCGTATGTTCTATATTGTAAACGCCGGAGCGCGATCTAATGGTGTGATCAGAATACTATGTCTGAAAAGATTAAACTTTTATTTAGTTTAAAATAAATAACCTTTAGTCTAAAGAATGTGTTATTGGTGTCCCCGGTGGTTTTGGCACTGTTCATCGCTATACCACTGCTGAATATTTCATTAAATAATTTGTTACAAACAAATGCTTTATTTTTGACAGAGTGTCCATATTACATTTTACCATTAGAGTTTTAAAAGACTCTACCTAGATTACAAACCGACCCTGCTGTGAAATATCTATCACACACGGTCATAAGTTCATCATCAAAAACTTTGTGTCTTATCAGAAAAATACAGCTTATAGTTAAATAGATAATAACAGATTTAAGTTTAACCAGTTACAACTAAAATATTTTATTCTTGCGTGACTTTAAAGAAGTCTCTTTACAAAACAAACGTATTATCAAGTTGTATTTATAAGACACACGCAGTCAATTCCCCTAAATCTAAAAAATACTTTATTTTTGTCAGAGCAGACAATATAAGACTCTTTGTATAATATACACATATTCACACATGTTTTAAGAAGCCTTTAATTAAAAATAAAACCCCAAAATGGGGTGAATACTTCTTAAAAACATTTAAAAGTTTATTAACGTCATATATAAGTTTCTCTGTCACCATCTGTGTATACACATGTCTTAATCAGAGACTTGGTTAAAGTTTCCCGTAAATCTAAAATAAAATCCTATTTTGCCATAGTGGACAGCATTACATTTATTAACATTATTTTAAAATGGCAGATATGAACGCTCACCCGGCGCTTTGTCAGACACCGCCGGATCTTTAATACGCGTGAAACTATAGTGCAGGTTATGAAAAGATTCACGGAACTCATGAATCGTTTAAAATTGTATTTAGTTTAGACTTTCGTCTAAAGATTGTAGTATTGCCGGCTCCGAAGGTTATGGCTCAGATCATTGCTTAAACTATACACGTATACGGAATATTTCATTAAATAACTTGTGATGTTACAAACAAATGTTTTAATCGTAGCATTGTTCATGATTTGTCTAAATCTAAAATAAACATTTTACTTTTTTGACACCGTAATGGGGGATTGTTTTACCAACATTGAGTTTTAGAAATCTTTAATCGCTTTACAACACGCACCCCTGTGAAAGAATGCATGTCTTGTGCGAAAGGAGTGAGGATGTTTGAGATCTGACATCAAATGTCAATAAACTGCAAAATGTCGAAACACGAGCCGTCATTAAACATGACACCATACGCTTGACATAAAACACACTCAGGAAAAACAATCACTCTAAATGACCGGCAATAAAACCATTAAATACTTTCTGTCTAAAGTTGACAACTTGTACATATTTTGATTGATGGTCCCGCCCCCTGCCAAACACGATCTGTCAAAGAAGTCATAAAACACAAACTGTCAAAACACCATCTGTTAAGGAGTCATAAAACACAAACTGTCATAAAACCATCTGTTAAGGGTCATAAAACACAACCTGTCAAAACACCATCTGTCATGGGGTCATAAAACGCCATCTGTCAAGGGGTCATAAAACGCCATCTGTCAAGGGGTCATAAAACACGACCTGTCAGCGGGTGGGGGAGGGGGTCATAAAAAGTTTGACGAATGGTGGCCCCATACAACTACTTACGTGTTTTCTTAGCCATTTTATCCTTTTGCTATTTTATGTGTGTATGTCTTTTATTTTGCTTCGTCTGCCTGTCATGTGAGGGGTCACATGACATGGAACTTTGTATAAAAGGAAGGAGCAGGAGCACATGGTTAGCTGACGCTATAGCTAAAACAAGCGGTTGCTGGGTTGTGGAGTTTGTGTATTTGGGCTTACCTGTCCAGTTATGGACTTTGGATATCACTTTCTTGGATTTTATATACACAGTGGAAACTTTGCACATTTGGACTTTTAACACGCTTGGACTTTTATATTGTTTTAGATTTGTTTTTTGTATTTCCACCTTTTGACAGTCTTGAGTTTTTAAATAATTGTAACTCAACCTTTAAGGCTGGCCGTTACAACTTTATTTTAACATTGATGAATGTTTACAGAAAATAACTAACCAATCAAATGCTGTAGGGAAAACCACAATGAACTATATATTAAAAACATATAATCTCTGCTTAGTTACTTGTCAATGACTGCCAGTAAATTACTGTGGAAAAAAATCACAGTAGTTACCTGGCAGCCATTGACAATAGTAATTTACTGTAGAAAAGAAATCACAGTAGTTAACTGGCAGCCATTGACAAGTAACTTACTGTGGAAAAGAAATCACAGTATTTAACTGGCAGCCATTGACAAGTAACTTACTGTACGGAAAAATCACAGTAGTTAACTGGCAGCAATTGACAAGTAACTTACTGTACTGAAAAATCACAGTAGTTAACTGGCAGCAATTGACAAGTAACTTACTGTACGGAAAATTCACAGTAGTTAACTGGCAGCAATTGACAAGTAACTTACTGTACGGAAAAATCACAGTAGTTAACTGGCAGCAATTGACAAGTAACTTACAGTACGGCAAAATCACAGTATTTAACTGGCAGCAATTGACAAGTAACTTACTATAGAAAAAAAACACAGTAGTTAACTGGCAGCAATTGACAAGTAACTTACTGTGCTTTTTCTAAAGTAAGTTACTTGTCAATTGCTGCCAGTTAATTACTGTGAATTTCACAATATGTTTTTTACAGTGCAAGACAAGAGGAGATTAAATAGGGGAAACTAAACAAGATAACGAGGGCAACACAGGTGAGAGGGATGAACTGATAATGAATAATTAACAGGGAGAACAAGGGGGCGGGGACTAGAGACGAGACACCAGAGGCACATGACCCAATATACAAGGCCATGAGCCTCCACATAAAACAAGAGACTGTCAGAACCCTGCCATCATGATAAAACATAAATATAAAACAAGACTCTCACAGTCCTGACAGAACCCTTATAAATAATAACTGGTTGACCCCCTGGCAGCAATAACCTAAGCCAGGTGCTTCTTGTAGCTGTGGATCAGACCTGCACATCGTTGAGGAGAAATTTTATCCCATTCGTCCTGGCAAAACTGCTTTAGCTCTGTCATATTCTTTGGACGTCTCATGTGTATGGCCCTATTCAAGTCAATAGCATCTCTATTGGGTTGATGTCTGGGCTCTGACTTGGCCACTCCAAAAGGCAGATTTTGTTTTTCTGAAGCCATTCTGTTGTGGACTTGTGCTCCGGTGTTCCTGTTGCATCACCCACCTTTCTACACAGTTTCAGCTGACGTAGGGAAGAGTGGGGTAATTTTTGCCAGGGTGGATGTAGTTCCACCCATTGTTTCTTGAATACTATAGAAGAAATTGGTCATGTGACCACGTTATTTTGAAAAAGCCATCAATTTTACTCATCCTCAAAAAATAGAGAGACACATGGCATGAGAGGTAAGCACATTTTAGCTCAATTTTTTTTCCTTTCAAAGTAAAATTTCTATGATTAAGGTTTTTGGATTGTAGTGTCTGAACGATTATAGACAGGTTTGAAAATATTTTGCATGTTTTAGTGTTTAAGTAGGCTACACAATGACTCAATACAGTTAGCATAATGTTAGCTCTTGACTGCCGGATCATGCTAATTTTTTAAACTTGTAGGTCTGGGATGATTTGTGACAAAGGGCCTGGGTTAAGTTGGCCAGAGGTGATGTGCTCAAGAAACTACCCACAACCCAAAAACTTGGTGGTACAGCCAGAAGGGAACATAATTTTATAATCCCCTGCACTATTGACAAGTGGGATGTTAAGTAGTAGGCTAGATCCAGACCACCTAGACCTACATACTCACAGAGGATATTCTGGAGAAGTGAGGAGATGGGCATGCCTCATCAGTGTTTGACTTAGGCCTACCTGCCATTTGTTTCATTTAGCTAACACTGATTTCAGTTTTAAGTTTGCACTGTTATAAGTGCTTATATGGGCACTTCACCCAAAATAGCGCACACACACACCAACTAAGAGCCGTCAGGAAATCAACGTCACTAGAGAAGTGTTTTTGTTTGTGAGGGAAAAGCTTGTTTAGCTTTCCAATGAACCCAGCATTATGGAAACAATGGTTATATTTTGCTTATCTGAGGTAGCAGCGGAGTGTGTTTGTTTAAAGCTGGATGAAATGGGGCGGTCTGCCACCTGACTGCAGATGATCAAATGTGTGTTCAATGGCACTGTGCAGAACGACCCACGAAAAACATCTGCGAGTACCGCAAGAGTGATTAGAAAGCATCCGGAGCAGTCTTCTCTCACAATACTTTCATGCCGTACACCATTTGTTTGCACTGTAACACATGTGAAAATTGATGGACAGCTATGCACAGGAAGATAGCATTCTGTATTCAAATGGGAAAAAACTGTCCAAAATAAAACCCATGCTTCACTTTCAGGTCAGTCACAAGCCTGTGATAATGTATATCACCAACTCGTCCACCTGATTTAAATAAAGTATAATAATGTATATCCAATTTATACCATGTAACTTCAATTGTTTAAGTGACATTGTGCTGCTTTGCGTTTTAAAGCATGGTAAATATATTTGTGCTAAAGACAAATGTGTTGTATATGTTAATAATGGTCTATGCCCATATTTATTATTTTAATGAACAAAATCCGCTTAACTGAATTCGTGAGTGTTAAATCAGTCAAACACTTGTAGAACATAACCATACCTAAAAAAAAATTTTTTTTCCTAATAGGCTTTTAATTTACTTACAAGAAAGACATTAAGTAATTCCACACGAAATTGCTTGGATTTATACTGACACATATTATTAGCTAAGCTAATCTTACGCAGATCACCTTCACCTCTACCATCAAGACATCCGCCATCTCCCCAGCATCGTCCTACGCTTCAGCACATCTGGCAATCCCTGCAATAGAGAAATGGACAGTGCTTAGCTTAAGACAAGCATGAACCAACGCCGACATCTTCTCTAAGAAAATGAATAAAGCGGAGCTCTACAAACTTTACATCTCTCTTCAAAATCCACCCCCTGCCGCAAAGCCACAAACTAAACAAGGAAGGATCATAAAGCTCCATAAATACACTCACCAAAAGGACATCCTTCCTCTCTCACAGGAGCGTTTTTTTCAGGCCACACCAGCAGGCCTTTAGCTAGTCTAGGCCATGCTCCAGATTCCGCTGCCAAATTTGCTGTACACCACACGCCACAACACTTTTCAGCGATACAGGTCTCCCATCCAGCTCAAGCATGCTTCAGCCAGCGGCAATGTCCCTGCTTCCACAAGCTTTTCGTTCAGTTTTTTCTAACCCTATTCCCTGTCCGTGGCCTGAAGCTGGTCTCGAGCGTGAGGCTGCCTCCGCTAGCAATCCCAATCCCCCCTCCTTTTCACTTCTCAAGCCCCAGGCATTGACGTGAGGCTTCCTCTGCAAATGGTCCCTGCTTCAGCTTCCACCCTACCCAACATTAAATCTCCCTACACATTGTCCGTTGCAACAACAACTCCAGTAACTCACTATTCAGAAATAATACTCCCATAAACCCCTCCTCAATGCTTTCCTAGATATCATTCTCCAAGCCATGTCCCCCAGGACCCTACAATCCTACCGAACCTCTTGGAAGTGCTTCCACTTCCACTCTTCCTACAACCTAATTTTCTCTGACTTTTCTATACTCACCCCCTTATTCATATCTCACCACAATAACCTCCAAGCCAGCTCTATCAAAAGATACCTAAGTGGAATTCAATTTTTCCACAAACTTATTTTCGGCTCACACATCCCAGTAATAGCCAACACCCAGACATCCATGCTCGTATCCAAAGAAGCCACCCCACCCATACCGATGCAAGAGAGCCAATAACCCTAAAAACACTCACCAAATGCATCTCCACCCCCCCATCAAGGTTACCACTTACACCACCCACACACTTTACGCAATGTTCATGCTGGCTTTTATCTGGTTCCTCAGATCCTCAGAACTCTCCATCACTTCAAATCCAAATAACCACTCCACAGTTTCAGATCTATCCCTTCTGGACAACAACACCATTTTTTTATTTCATGAAACAAAGCAAGACGGACCAAAGGCCATTTCATTTACATATTCAATTTCCCATCACCAATTCAACCATACCAGACTCTCCTAGCCTACCTACATTCCAGAAACTCCAAGGCTAGATCCATATCAGACCCACTCTTCACAGACAACTCCAACCGCACGGTTACAAGTTCTGGTTACTAAACACCTTAAATCTGTCTTACTCCCATCTGGCATCCCAGCAGACCCCTTCTCCAGCCATTCCTTCCGCATAGGTATGGCAACCACAGCTGCTTAAAAAAGTCATTTTCCAAATAAGGATCCAAGCACTTGGACGCTGGTCATCAAAGGCTTTCAATACCTACATTCGATCAAATCCCACCCACATCAGAGAAGCTCAACGAACCTTTATCAGCTGATCCCATACAACTATAAGACTCTGTCCACTGCCAAAGCAGTGATGCTTCTCTACTCCCACAGGAGCCCTGTTTCTTCACAGTAGCAGGGGTACTGTTTACTTTGCTCCCGCAGGAGCCCTACCTTTCACAATCTTCACTGCCATAGCAGTGTTGTTTCCTCTGCCTCACAAAAGCCCTGCTTTTCACAATATATGCTGCCGCTAGAGTCCTGTTTCTTAACCGCCACAGCTGTATTATTTCCTCTGCCCCCTTAGGAGCTCTGCTTTTCACAATCTCCACTGCCACAGCTGTGTTGTTTCCTTTGGTATCGCAGGAGCCCTGTTTTTAAACTGCCGCAGTGATACTTTTTCCTCTCCAAAATGTCTCCACTGCAACAGAAGTGACGATTTCTACGGTTCTGCAGGAGCCCCGTTTAGCTCCCACTTCACATTCCACAATTTTTGCGGGGCACCTGCAAAGTTCCCCACTGTGATACCGGGCTCAGAGTCCTTTCCTCGGACAGTATGCAAAATATGCATTCCAATAACTCTATCTGACTTATTTGTAAGTTTAAACTAAAATTTTGTTGTATTAACAAAGCTCAGGAGGAATACATTCAAATAATCAACCTAATCACCTTGTAATTATACACACACAGGGCCCTATATGCTGCCATACCTCAAGTTGAATGCGCTCTGAAGCTTAAAGGAAAGGGCCGTCAAGAGGCTTCATAAGCACATGGGATAGCTTCAGCTATCCATCTACTCAAAGTCTGCTTGGTGGCTGGAAACCCATTCCGGGCCAAACCGAAGCATGTAAATAACTGCTCTGTTCACCTGAACCGGGCAGTACTATGCACATACATGTCCAGTGCATGCACTGGGAATAGCAAATTAAGCGGCCTCTGGCTAAATAACCCGTAACCCGACCTAGGGTAGAAATGCTTTACCATGCCTGGAGCGAACTCGAGGCAGGTGAGTGAAACCGAGAGAGCCAATAAACTCCCACCCTCAGTGGCTCAAATGGTGCCCCTGATAAGTCCTCCAGGACCACAGACAGATCCCACGCAGGGATCCTAAAATGACCCGCAAGCCTCAGCCTCCGAGTGCCACACAGGAAACGCATGAATAGATGGTTTTACTTAATAAGGGACCGACCACTAAGGTATGAAAGGCAGATATAACTTAGCCTGGTCCAACCAGACTCTCGTACATTCATTTCATTTGTACAGAGAGCCTGGCCACGCTCCATTGCAAAGGGTTACTTCCGTTAAGGAGAATCCTCTGAAGTTTAAAACTATTGGATCTGCCCAGAGTCACTCAGGATTTGCCATAGGCGATCGCTAACGTGTGGTCGTGACGTATATTATGCGCCGAAACCGGCCAGAAACAACAAATATGAATAATCAGACTAACAAAACTTAGCAAACCTGGTTCTTGCTCCGGCTTTAACTTCTGTATATTCGGCAGTTTTGCAACAATGGACCGAATAGATTTTCTCACGTCTTTCTCTGCTGCCATTACTGAACTACAACTCAAACTGACACACAACCTCAAAGTCATTGTTCTTAGCCACCCCCCTCTGTTCGCTGATTGGACCTGCAGATTTTTGCAGGAGAAAATGAAACTCTACTTAGCAGTCCCAGGCGTAGTACTGAAGCATAATGAAAATTAAGCAGAAGCACGTAGGAGGATGGAGCCAGGCTAGATATAACTGCCACATAAGCCTTAATGGTCAAAGGAGCCAGCCCTGCTGCGAACTGCTCCTATAAAAACTCCAGAACTGTACCAAGGGGCAGTTAACTGTGTCATATAAGTGCTCTTGACACCATTTAATAAAAAGTCTTAATTTAAATGCGTATAATTTCATGGTGGGGGGAGCTCTGGAATGTAAAATAGTCTGCACAACCTCGGCAAACTCATTCGCTCAAGGCAGGGGTGAAACACAGTGCCCCTTGCCTGAGACTACAGATCCCTCCAGATCAGCCCCTGAAATTGGGAGCCATCTATAAGGGAGACCAGGTTCGAAAACCACACTCGGGTTGGCCGACACAGGGCTACGAGCATCCCTCAAAGCCACTTCCCGGCTTAGAGGGATGCATCCATTGTTATCCTGATGTGATGACCCTGAGCCCCCAATATTGGCCTTCTTGGGAAAGGAACCATGGTTTCTTCCATAATACTAAGGCACAAAGCATATGTGTGTGACCTTGATCATGAGAAACGGGTTGCCCCTCAGGGAACCCCATGGTTAAAGGATGGATTCTATATGAGCAGGAGACAACCGTGCCTGCAGTTGTTGAAATCCATACCACGCCCAGAAAAGAGGTCCTTTGTGCTGGAGAAGCACACTTTCCTGGCATTTAGTTAATGGGACATTTTTGCCCTTTAGGCTTCCCATAACTGATCCCAGCAAGAAAGAGATGCGTCTGTCATTAATATTACACGCCGACATACTGCACCTAGATTTGGGCCTGTAAATAAATACCCAAAGTTTTTTCATATTCTTAGGGCACAAAGACATATGCGCATAACCCTGAACAGTGAAAAAGCCAACACTTGCCTTTTTGAGAAAGGAACCATGGTTTCTTTCATAATACTAAGGCACAAAGCATCTGCATTTGACCTTGATCATGAGAAACGGGTTGACCCTCAGGGAACCCCATGGTTTAAGGATGGATTCTATACGAGCAGGAAACAACTGTGCCTGTAGTCGTTGAAATCCATACCATGCCCAGAAAAGAGGTCCTCTGAACTGGAGAGGCACACTTTTCCTGGCGTCTGGCTGATTGCACATTTTTGTCCTTTTGGCTTTCCATAGCCGATCCTCAGCTTAATAGAGATGCATCTGTCATTAATGTCATGCAACGACAGACCACACCTAACTCCGGGCCTTTAGCCAGAAACCCGACATTATTCCATATTCTTAGGGCACGAAGACATGCACGCGTAACCCTGAACATGTAGAAAAGGCCAACACTGGCCAAAAGGAACTATGGTTTCTTCCATAATACTAAGGCACAAAGCATCTGCGTGTGACCTTGATCATGAAAAATGGGTTGCCCCTCAAGGAACCCCATGGTTAAAGGATAAATTCTATACGAGCAGAAGACAACTGTGCCTGCAGTCGTTGAAATCCATACTACGCCCAGAAACGAGGTCCTCTGTACTGGAGAAGCACACTTTTCCCGGCGTTTAGCTGATTGGACATATTTGCTCTTTTTGCCTTCCATAGCTGATCCTCAGCTTAAGAGAGCTGTATCTATCTCTTTTATGTGTTGAAAATAGACATCCTGCTGATGTTTGTTGAACGTTTTTGCTGAGAACAAGAGAAAACGGTACTCGTGAAGAGGTGAGCGCATGGGAGCAAGCGCATATTACACGTGCACACTTAAGGAATAATTTCCTCAAAAATTAATAAATAAATAAAAATAATCATTAGAGAACATTCTGTAGTTATTTTTAGGTTATATAAAAACAACCATCCAGCAACATTATGGGTAAGTTATTTTATGGTTCCAGAATATCCACAAAAATAACCATTAGCGAACATTCTGTTTGAGTTATTTTTAGGTTATTTAAAAATAACCACATGCAAGGTGATGAGGACGTTATTTTATGGTTCCAAAAATAACTTTTAGAGAACGTTTTGTGTAAGATATTGTTAGGTTATTTAAAAATAACCACCCTGCAATGTTATGGGAACGTCATTTTATGGTTCCAACCCCCCCAAAAAACCCACAAGAGGACGTAATGTATAAGTTAATTTTAATTTATTTATACCATGAAACGTTATGGAAACAATATTTATGGATGCAAAAATCAACACAAAAAGAACGTTCCCAGAAGAACTATTATTTGGTTCCACAAAATAACCAAAAACTAACGTTAGGGGAATGCAGTGTTCGAATTGAGGGGTCTGGGGGGTCCCGGATCTCCTATAAGCCTTGAGGTATCGCTTTGTGGCAACTCAACATGAGAATTTTAAATTAATGGAGTATTTTATTTTTAATAAAAACCAGGGGACCCCCAATTTATATTTTTGTGCTTTATTGGGGCTCCACTGGTTTTATTAAAATTAAAATACTACATGATAAAATTTTTAATTCTCATGTTGAGTGCCACAAAGCGATACTGTCCATTATTTGTTCCAATTTCCCAACAAACTAATTCAAATGATTTCTGTCAAACATAAACTCTCAAGTGCGCCTCATGCTGTTTTCTGGAGGAATTGACAGACGAGTTGTGGATTATTTTGTCCTCATTGACAAATCTGTAGAAATCTTCAGGATTAGAATTTTTTTATTCTTCTCAAACTATTATTTCATAACAGTGGCGATGCTACCCATTCAGATTGACGAGCTGGTCCTACGAGTCAAAAGAGACAAAATGGGAATGCAAAAGAAATCTTGCATTCAGAAATAAATAACTATTTATAGAAAGCTTTTCTTTTGCATGTGTGTTTTTAAACCTTGCAAATGTTAACATGCAAGCAATTTTAAACAATTTAAGCGCAAGATGTTAAAGTGAGCACAGACAATGACGCACACTGTTGAGCGGACACAGAGACACGCGTTTCCTAAAGCATGCAAACACAAAATGGTCTCGAAATACCACAGTCTTGGCACCTATTCTCATAAAAACATTCAGTTATGTCTTAAAGTTAGTGCAAACAGTTCAGAAAGAAATCAGATCTTTGTGTTGGTCTGATAGTAGCATCTGCTTATGTTTGTGTAATTTATATTAATTCAACAACAGCAACATATGAGAATCACTTCTGTATCTTTAAAAAGATAAATTATATTTAATGAAGAAGACAGTGTTATTATTCATTTGGTTCTTCTATTCATACCTAAATACTACTGTTAGATCGTACTTTATTTGTAACTTCTATTTTTATATTCTCATAATTTCTTAATTTGTTCTTATTTTATTTTACCACGCCCAGTTTTGCTGATCCGAAAATTATTTGATCTTTGATTTAAAAAACGCAATGTAATCCATTTAACCACTACCATAAATTAATAAATAAAAAGTGTTATAAATAAAAGTGTTAGTTGACCTGTCATTTAAAATGTTTTTCTGGCAATTTTGCAGGCTGTCAGTTTGAGATAAATATGTATTTCAAGAAGTGTATTTCAATGTTACGGAAGAGGATTAGGGCCACTGGTGAAAAAATATTTGAATTCTGACTTTATTCTCAGAATTCTGACTTTAAACTCAGAATTCTGACTTTAATCTCAGAATTCTGACTTTAATCTCAGAATTCTGGCTTTAAACTCAGAATTCTGACTTTAAACTCAGAATTCTGACTTTAAACTCAGAATTCTGACTTTAAACTCAGAATTCTGACTTTAAACTCAGAATTCTGACTTTAAACTCAGAATTCTGACTTTTATCTCAGAATTCTGACTTTAATCTCAGAATTCTGACTTTAATCTCAGAATTCTGACTTTAATCTCAGAATTCTGACTTTTATCTCAGAATTCTGAATTTTATCTCAGAATTCTGACTTTTATCTCAGAATTCTGACTTTTATCTCAGAATTCTGACTTTAATCTCAGAATTCTGACTTTAAACTCAGAATTCTGACTTTAATCTCAGAATTCTGACTTTAATCTCAGAATTCTGACTTTAAACTCAGAATTCTGACTTTAATCTCAGAATTCTGACTTTAATCTCAGAATTCTGACTTTAAACTCAGAATTCTGACTTTAAACTCAGAATTCTGACTTTAAACTCAGAATTCTGACTTTAATCTCAGAATTCTGACTTTAAACTCAGAATTCTGACTTTAAACTCAGAATTCTGACTTTTATCTCAGAAGTATGGGTACCTGTAATGGACCAATGAGAGGGAGTAACTTTGCATGCTGTAGCCGCCGGAGAACCATCCATACACGCTGAACATGTCGGATTTAAGTGAGTTTTTGCGTAGTCGAGGGGTCCCAGATGAAGCAATTACATTACTGGAAGAACAAAAGGTGGGTAAAAGAGAATTATACGTTGGTTTGGTGCTTGGTGTTTGTAAAACTACGGAAATGCTACGGATATGAAATGAACACACGAGTTAGCTAGCAACTTTACCATGTTGTTTAAACTAATTGCATGTTTATGACGTCCAGTGTCCGCTAATGAGACACACTCATTTTAGTATAAAGCTCCGTTCTTTAGTGTTTTTAATGTTTTAACGACCGTGTTTTGTAAAGTAGACGGCATCGGTGATAATGTGTGGGGGGGATCAATATACGTAACCAGCTGTATAGGCAGCCAGTGAGCATAACAGCGTGAGCCTTAGCGCTTCTTATATTCAAAGCTCACTTCAGTTTGTCATTATATATTTGTTATGCTTCAGAAGTAAATGAGTGTTAACATGTTAGCATGATGAGGGCCAGTGCCAATTTGTTCCTTGTGATAAGGGCGAGATTTCTGCGGCGGGTCTCTACGCCAACTCGTCCCCAGCGAACGCGGTTTTTGATGTTATGATGCTTCATCCATACACTGTATAAACAATGGCCAAAGCGGTCTCCGCACTGCGATCGAGTTGCAAAGTCAACAAACACCTCAAACTATTTCTTGTTTGTAACGTTAAACACTTTAGAAACGAGTATGCCACACATCTGGGATTATAACAAGTTAATTCATCCACAAATTAAAATGGGCTGTGGACAAATAGAAGTTAAATTAAGCAAATAAATGAGTATAACAAAGAGTGTACGAAGTTACTGGCAGACATTCATTGTATGATTTCAAGTTTATATAAATATATGCATAGATATTTGCTCCTTATAATAAATTAACCTGTCAATTTGCTTTTGAACCATTGTATTTAAAATGATTGAGATATCTGGTGACTCTTGTCAAACTTGTTAAAAAGTTTTCGTTGGATTGACACAGAGCCTACTTTGAAAAGGGTTGATTTATTATGAGGCTTAACCTTATTATTTACGGAATGTGCACTTTGGAGATCATTGTCTTTTTTTCTTTGTTGTTCTGTGCAGATTGACAGCGACGTCATCATGCTCATGGATGATGCAAAGCTGGCAAATAACATCCCCTCCTATGGAGACCGAATCACCCTCTTCAATTACTGTTAAAGCCTCCCCTCAATAGGATTTGATCAGTTTTGCTACTCACAACAATGCCTGCTATGTCAGATTTGGATGAATATATCAAACTCTACTTCAGACTTTCTTTCAGTAACAAAGAAATACTTGCAATTTTAGCACACAACAATCAAATAGTAATAAGTGTCCGGACTTTAAAGAGAATTTGTAGAAGACTTGGTCTGTTCAGAAGGAAGAACCAGTCTGACTTGGATGAAGTGCTGGCTTTTGTTCAACATGAGATCATGACTAATGGACAGATGCAGGGTTACCGTTGGCTACATCTTCGTGCTGTTCAACGGGGATTTGTTGTATCACAAGATACCATCAGACGCATCATCAAATTGGTTGATCCACAAGGTGTGGAATTAAGACGAGCCAGACGCTTGAGAAGACGTCAATACAGCTGCAGAGGGCCAAATGCGCTTTGGCATATGGATGGCTATGATAAGTTAAAGCCCTATGGCATTGCCATCAATGGCTGTATAGATGGCTATAGTCGCTATGTGTTATGGATGGAGGCCTATACTACGAACAGTGATCCTAAAGTAGTTGCAAGTTACTTCATCAAAACAGTTTCAAGCATAGGGGGATGTCCAGAGAGGATTCGTGCAGACAGGGGAACAGAAAATGTTTGTGTTGAAGAAATGCAGATATTTTTGCGGCGCAACCACCCAGACAGTTTTGCAGGGGAGAGAAGTTTCCTTTATGGAAGAAGCACAGCAAACCAGCGCATTGAGGGATGGTGGGGTACCCTCCGCAAACAAAGTGCACAGTTCTGGATGAACTTATTTCAAACTTTTCAGGATGATGGCCACTTCACAGGAGACTTTTTGGACAAAAGTCTCATCCAATTCTGTTTCCTTAATCTTGTTCAGGTAATAATCTTTCTTCACCTTATAAAATGAGTCAGTAATAAATGGAGTATAGTAATAATAACAGTTACATTGGTTACAACACTGTTTGCAGGTTTTGCTCAGCTTCACTTTTCAAACTCTTGCTTAAGGGGCTAAGCGAGAGTATTTTTGGGCCATGTAGGCCCCAAAATAATGTCACAACCCTCCGGACATCATGCCACACACGAGAGATGTAACTGTATTGTTTAGATAAGAAGTCTAAAGAAGGCTCCCTTGAAATCTAAAAAATATATTCGGTCATCAAGCTTAGCCATGCAGCTACCAGTGATTTGCAGTGTCTCGGTTCAAACATTTTAAGGTTATTTTACATTAAAACATCTTGCTTATTTTGCATTTAATGAAATACTGTAACATGATAACTATGAATGTTCAATTAGTGCTACTATTCACAATATGACAGATGATTGATCATTGATCATTTACAGCTTCATACAGATAAGTTTGCTTTAAACAGTGATACTGTAGTAATGTAGCCCACAGTAAATTTTTCACAGCAAATTTTGTCTTAATGTCGACTCACAGAGTCACAGTGTTAAAGGACATTTTAGTCTTTGCATATGGCAGTCATTTTTGGCCATATTTATCTCAAGATTTTATGCTGCAATTATTGAAGCATGAATTTTTTTTATTAGATTCCATTGACTTTTTTTAAAAAGGTGGAGGCTGAAATGTCAAACTGGAGCTGACAGCTCAATTACATTAGCAGAAGAACTTGACAGCTGAAACATGTTGTTAACACAGCTGAATGGCACATAATATAAGTCCTGCTATGTCCTGTGACACGCTGCAGTTCCCTGCTATACCATAAACTACTACTACAGCTACTATTTCTAGTCACTGAACCATTATATTTATGTGACTATTATTGCCACACCCCCAACCGGCACAGTCAGACACCGCCTACCAAGAGCCTGGGTCTGTCCCAGGTTTCTCGCTAAAAGGGGTTTTTTCTTCACTGTCACACTGAATGATTACTCTTGGGGGACTTACTGGAATTTTGGGGTCTTTGTAAATTATAGAGTGTGGTCTAGACCTACTCTATCTGACTCTTGTTATGATTTAATACTATAAATAAAGTTGAATTGAAATTGAATAAGGAGAAATAAAATGCCATAAAAATGCAAAGAAATTTGTATTCATATCTGATGTAAAACTCACTATCCCCCTGTTAAGATACACTTATTGTTTGGCGCTTTTACATGATCCATCTCTAGTTTTCTGTTCATGTACAGTGAACATTCGAGACTTTCATTCAGAGCCTCCTGTTAGGATGCAGTTACTGTATGCACTGACATAAAGTCTTAGTAAAGTATTACAGTATCAGTGCAGCATTGTTCTATATGCTCATGCTGTTTGTTGAGAAAATGACATTCTCTTGCTGTTCAGTTTTACAGTGATTAGTGTGGCATGCTGCATCTATTCACCGTTGACTTAGCTGATGAAATGCAGAAAACCTAGGTTTCAGTTTAGGGAGCAGTTGCATAGATTAAGACCAACTATATCACATGTTTGTAGTCTGTATTTACTGTGTTTGTTTCTCTGCAGGATGAACTTGATGAAGTTGTCAACACATGGAATTCACACAAAATCAGAGCACGATCAAGTGATGATGCGGCATCGGGTCGACCATTTGTGATGTACTCATTTCCAGAGTTACACAGTGCTGAGGATAGACTGAAACCAATTGTCATGGAGGAAGTCACTTTGTGTATGGAAGAGTGTACTCCTAAAGGCCAGTTTCCATGTGACGAAACTGTTTTTGAACTGTGTTGTCTCCTAATGGAGGAGAAAGGATGGGATGTTCCAGCAGATCCACTTGATGCAGCTGATCTGTACATCATGTTAAGAGAGGAAATACAGAAAATAATTTGATGTGTTTAAGGTGAATGGGATGTTGGATGCAAACAAAGTGCCAACTTTTAAAGGGATAGTTCACCCAAAAATGAAAATTCTGTCATCATTTACTCACACTCGTGTTGTTACAAACCCGCATACATTTCTTTGTTCTGATGAACACATAGGAAGATATTTTGAGAAATGTTTGTAGCCAAACCATTCGTGGACCCCATTTACTTCCATAGTATTATTTTTTCCTACTATGGAAGTGAATGGGGTCCACAAACGGTTTGGTTACAACACATCTCAAAATATCTTCCTTTGTGTTCATCAGAACAAAGAAATGTATGCGGGTTTGTAACAACATGTGAGTGAGAAATTGATGACTGAATTTTCATTTCTGGGTGAACTATCCCTTTAAGAGATGAAATTAGAAAACTACAAGACCCTTAATAAAAATAGCTAAATTGTAGTTACAGTTTTATTTAACAAAGTAATTAGTCAGTTTAATTTTGTTTCTGCAAAAAATAGGGACAAATGAAAGTGTTGGGTACATTATATGCAGTGAGGACATATGATGAATAAACTGGGTTCCAGAGCTTGTAAGCAGTTAAAGAACTTAAGATGGTTTAAAATAACCCACCTATAATAACTTAAATAACCAACTTATAATAAGTTGTTTTTATTTTCCAAATATGTATCAAAAACTGGCCTTGCTATTCCATGTGTTCCTAAGAAATGTTTGACCCCCAGCAACACAATTTTTATGTATTTATCTGATCATTGTGCATCTATTAAAACATTCAGCATAACTGTTTTAGGTTTTGTGTAAGATCAGCTCTTTCCAAGTAAATTGCTAGCTTTGCTTAATTGTGACTAGTTGACACCTTGCACTGGGTGACTTGTTTTTAATCCCAGTTGAATGATTTTTTTCACACTTGTGTCAAATGTTAATGACTAATAAACAGTTTGTAATATTCTTGAACCGTATTTTAAACCTCATTTACCCCATCACTTTTACCCATATGGAAAGAGAGCTTCATCAACATTCAATTAAATACCTGAATACAAATGTGAAAGTAACATTTTATTAACATTAAAACTACATATTAAACATTTTATAATAATAAGATGGTTAAACCTCATAACCACATAGCCTGGTCTGTAAAGTGCATATAACATGACTTTTTAAACTAACATTTGACTATTAAAAGTAACATTTAACATGTTTACAGTAAAGAGGCTTAAAAGAAATCTTAACTAAAGAGATGGTCACAAGCTAAAAGTGCATGAACACCACATGACAAATTCTACATAATAAATGCAGTATATGAAGCATGCAATTTTATATGGATGCTTTAAAAAAATAAAATGCCTTAACATCTCGTATAGCCTCTATCGATGCATCTTCTACAACAGTAACCTAATGTAAAAGATCATTAACACCTCAGGTCAACATTGGCTATTCAACCATGGCCTGTTACCTCAAACGTTATAGCCTATCATAAAATCAAAATCATACACGTAGTGTAGAATTAAGGCAAGTGTTAATGCTTATGACAACCTGCAAAGCTATATGCCAGACTTGCTTACAAACAAAGAAATACCTTCTCGTATTTAATTAAAATGAGATCCTGAGAGTTTGTAACATGTATTCCTAAACAACTACAGCCATTTAGCATTGCTAATATCAAATGTGTTGATTCACAAAGTAATGTAAGAACGCACAATTACCAGACTGCATTGTATAGTGCATGTGCAATATCAAACAGTAAAAAAAAAACATACACTTCAGACCTGCTTTCACTAACTAGGAAGTGGTATTTTAACAATAATCAAGTATTTAAACCTTAAAGACCTGAATTCAATTAAATCCAGCAAACACAAACATGGCTAATGCAAAAGCCATGGGAAAATTGTATAGACTGGGAAATTAACAATAGTGTTACTGCCAGCCTTACTTTTAGATTATGTATGGTAATTAGTGCAGACTTAAAAAAAAATTGAATAGATGAACTAGTCTGACTAGAACAATGCGCTTGCTGGTCCAACATGACATTTCAGCCAATAGTCAGTTGTGGCTTCGGAACACTTCTGGCTGAAATTGAATGGTTGTTTACACACAACATTCACATGGGTCATTATTTTGCAACTTACAAAAATCCTATAGCTGATATAGCTGACTGCATAAAGCACACTCTAAAAACAAACGGTGCTATATAGCACTAAAAATGGTTATTTGCTCGTAATCATAGAATAACCATTTTTAGTGCCGTATAGCACTGGTGAGGCACCTGTGTAGAACCATATAGTGCTATGAAGAACCATATGTGCTGCTTTATTGCCCCTATATGTTTCTTCACAGGTGCTTCACTGGTGCTATATGGCACAAAAAATGGTTCTTCTATGATTACGAGCAAATAACCACTTTTGGTGCTATATAGCACCGTTTGTTTTTAGAGTGCAGTGTTGAAGCATGACACAGTTGTTGCTGCTGTTGGAATGGAAACCTTAACCTCAATTAAACAAACAAAACATGTTTTTGTCCAGCAACAAGGTTTGGGTTGTACAGTTAGATAACTTGGTCTGTTGGAGATGAAACTGGCTTTGGTAATGGTCAGTATGACAGTTTGTTGTGGTATGTTAATGCACCACCAAAACACATGAAACTAGGGATAATATAGTTTTTGTAGCAAAAGATGGGCTTCCTTCTGCACAGCTGGAGTAACATGTCTGACTTTAAGGGTCTATTCCTCACACTTCCTTGCATTTTTATCCTTGAAATCCTGCATTAGTTCAAACTTCAAATGTGAAAAGTCTTAACAGTGGCTTGTTGTGGGATAGGTTTTGTCAATCTAAACAATGTCCATTACCCACACATTGCTTTCAAGAACTGCATTAAATTCTGAGCGAAAATCTGGGAAGTTCTCATAGGTGTCAGCTATATGCAAAATCTTCCCACATGTGTGCCCAACTGGTCTTCTTGTGAACTCTGTCATTTTTTCAAATTCCACATAGATGCTGTCTGTAACTATGAGATCAGATCCAGTGCAGAACCGCAGGAATTTCTGAAGTTTAATTTCATCTAGCTCTCTGATGAATCTTTTCAGATGATTTATTACTTCCTTCTGTTTTGTAGTCAAATCAGTGCCAGATTTCAGCAGATTGCATACCTTTTTTGTGGTAGGTTGCAGGTCAGAGAACAACTTTGTCAGTGCTTCTTGACTGAGAGAGAGCTGATGATGGGTGACCTCCCTCCAGCAGTCAATGACAAACATGGGTTTTTGGACAAGTTCTTTGTGCGATATTTCATCAACTATTGTAGGAAGAGTCTCCGCTGTGATTATTCTTCTACAGCCATAGCTGTCTAGAACCTCCACAAGATCATCAGAGTCAACTCCAGAGAAATTACTCATTGCCTGCATCAAAACCTCACGTTCTTGGCTGCTCACAAACTGCAGAAAATGTGCTTTAAGATCACTATACACATTGTTGAAAAGCACCTGTTCAAGGAAGGGGAGTGCAAGTTTGTTTGGCAAATATTGACAATCTTGGTAACCTTTCACAAGGATTCTGCCAACTGCCTTCCATTTTTCAGCAGGGAAGTCGTGGCGAATGAAGGGCACTTTCACTGTTGTACCAAGTGTACATCGATCATAGAATTCTTGCCAAAAGCAGCTGAGGACATCTCTTAAGACCCCAGATCCATTGCCTGCTTCTTCTTTGTTGTCTGGAAGTATGCGCCTCACATGCAGTGCTTTGTTTAAAATCTCTTCATCCGAGAAAGCTGTAATCATGTCATTAAAAGTGTTAGCATGATATATGGTGATAATAATCACATCCTCTGGACGAGCTGGACTGGTGGGCATAAGAAATCCCTCATAGATCAATGTGTCCTCTGTGTCATCTGCAGTGCTGTAATTAGAACCAAAAGTAATTTCAGAGTCCACAGGCACATTTAAAGAAGACTGGACTTCTTCAGAAACAAGCATGACCTCTCCCACTTGTAGTTCTGCTGTATTGATTTCATTGCCACTGTGTGCAGATACAAGAATGACTTCAGATGTCTCGCTGGCATCATCTTCAAGATCTTTTGGCTTTGTTGCAATGTAAAAGCGCAACATTGTGAGCCTTGCAGTCTCATACATAGTGCCAATGGACAGGCGTGTGTCATCAGTAAGGTGGTTCTGTTTGAAGTCCCACACCTCAAACTCAAAATCTGATTCTGGTCCTTTAGGAGATATTCCATCTGGGAAAAAAAGTTTCTTTCCTTCTTGAAGGATGTCATTTAATCCAGCATCAACTGCCAATTGAATTTTTCTGGTGCCACCTCCCTGCTTTGCCCTCACCTGTTTGGCAATGTGACCGTCACTGTGAATCCATCCTATCTCTACATTTCGTGTTGTTTTTAGCTTCTTTCTTTGTGTTGTTCTTGTGTCAGCATGTGATATGTTTTCCTTGGTGCCTTCCTTTCTGACTTTCATGCTCTCACGAAGTTTTTCTAAAAGCCCATGTTTTCGCTTTGAGATGGGCTTTTTACTTTTGCAGTAATTGAAGAGGGCGATTCGGTCTCCATAGGAGGGGATGTAATTTGCCAGCTTTGCATCATCCATGAGCATGATGACGTCGCTGTCAATCTGCACAGAACAACAAAGAAAAAAAGACAATGATCTCCAAAGTGCACATTCCGTAAATAATAAGGTTAAGCCTCATAATAAATCAACCCTTTTCAAAGTAGGCTCTGTGTCAATCCAACGAAAACTTTTTAACAAGTTTGACAAGAGTCACCAGATATCTCAATCATTTTAAATACAATGGTTCAAAAGCAAATTGACAGGTTAATTTATTATAAGGAGCAAATATCTATACATATATTTATATAAACTTGAAATCATACAATGAATGTCTGCCAGTAACTTCGTACACTCTTTGTTATACTCATTTATTTGCTTAATTTAACTTCTATTTGTCCACAGCCCATTTTAATTTGTGGATGAATTAACTTGTTATAATCCCAGATGTGTGGCATACTCGTTTCTAAAGTGTTTAACGTTACAAACAAGAAATAGTTTGAGGTGTTTGTTGACTTTGCAACTCGATCGCAGTGCGGAGACCGCTCTGGCCATTGTTTATACAGTGTATGGATGAAGCATCATAACATCAAAAACCGCGTTCGCTGGGGACGAGTTGGCGTAGAGACCCGCCGCAGAAATCTCGCCCTTATCACAAGGAACAAATTGGCACTGGCCCTCATCATGCTAACATGTTAACACTCATTTACTTCTGAAGCATAACAAATATATAATGACAAACTGAAGTGAGCTTTGAATATAAGAAGCGCTAAGGCTCACGCTGTTATGCTCACTGGCTGCCTATACAGCTGGTTACATATATTGATCCCCCCCCACACATTATCACCGATGCCGTCTACTTTACAAAACACGGTCGTTAAAACATTAAAAACACTAAAGAACGGAGCTTTATACTAAAACGAGTGTGTCTCATTAGCGGACACTGGACGTCATAAACATGCAATTAGTTTAAACAACATGGTAAAGTTGCTAGCTAACTCGTGTGTTCATTTCATATCCGTAGCATTTCCGTAGTTTTACAAACACCAAGCACCAAACCAACGTATAATTCTCTTTTACCCACCTTTTGTTCTTCCAGTAATGTAATTGCTTCATCTGGGACCCCTCGACTACGCAAAAACTCACTTAAATCCGACATGTTCAGCGTGTATGGATGGTTCTCCGGCGGCTACAGCATGCAAAGTTACTCCCTCTCATTGGTCCATTACAGGTACCCATACTTCTGAGATAAAAGTCAGAATTCTGAGATTAAAGTCAGAATTCTGAGATTAAAGTCAGAATTCTGAGATTAAAGTCAGAATTCTGAGATTAAAGTCAGAATTCTGAGTTTAAAGTCAGAATTCTGAGATTAAAGTCAGAATTCTGAGATTAAAGTCAGAATTCTGAGATTAAAGTCAGAATTCTGAGATTAAAGTCAGAATTCTGAGATTAAAGTCAGAATTCTGAGATTAAAGTCAGAATTCTGAGATTAAAGTCAGAATTCTGAGTTTAAAGTCAGAATTCTGAGATTAAAGTCAGAATTCTGAGTTTAAAGTCAGAATTCTGAGATTAAAGTCAGAATTCTGAGATTAAAGTCAGAATTCTGAGTTTAAAGTCAGAATTCTGAGATTAAAGTCAGAATTCTGAGATTAAAGTCAGAATTCTGAGTTTAAAGTCAGAATTCTGAGATTAAAGTCAGAATTCTGAGATTAAAGTCAGAATTCTGAGATTAAAGTCAGAATTCTGAGATTAAAGTCAGAATTCTGAGATTAAAGTCAGAATTCTGAGTTTAAAGTCAGAATTCTGAGATTAAAGTCAGAATTCTGAGTTTAAAGTCAGAATTCTGAGATTAAAGTCAGAATTCTGAGATTAAAGTCAGAATTCAAATATTTTTTTCACCAGTGGCCCTAATCCTCTTCCGTACAATGTGTAGTTCACAAACTTAAACAATACTGAAATCATTATTGTATTACATTACATTTTTTAAACCCGCAGTCCTTTTCTTTTTATAGTTCGTTAACAATTATATTCAGTTATGTGTACTATAATTATGTAATTGTAAAAAAAATCTGAGTAGTTTTAATGTAGCTAGCTACTTTTTAATAGTAACTTAAGTTAACTTTTTCAGCTTGGCAGTATAACTAATTTTACTGATAAGTGTAGCTTCTCTAACGACAGTTTCAAGTAGCTTCCCCAACACGGCTCCGCCCACAAAAAACCGTCAAACAACTTAAAATGGTTTAAGAGTAAAATATGGGCAATTTTGGGGGGATGAACTATTCATTTGTTAAGATAGCACCAATTGTGGTCTCAACAGTAGTCTTTTGATTAACATAACGCGCTTGGTTCATTTAAAAGTTTAGAAATTAATTGGTTTTGTATATTCATTTGATTAGAACAAATTGTGACAAAAAAGCAAATTGTCTCGAGCAGAGTGGAAAATGTAATAATAAACGTTTTATTAGTTTCTAAAACAAAAACATATTGATCTGTATTTTCTTATTATTCTTTATTATCAATTTTTTAAGAGTGTTAGAGTTAAACGAACAACCTGCATGTTACAGTAGCCTATACTTTCATTGTGTTATCTGATGACGTAAAAACGATGCATAGTCCAATTCCCTTACGGAAACATTAACCATTTTTTTTTTTTTGTAGTTATATATGTTTAGTATATTAAACATTGGGAAACCATGGTTTAACTGCAGTAACCATAGTTTAACCGTGGTTTTTGAAGCACATCCATTTTTATTTTGTGGTAACCATGGTTTAACTACATGGAAACAAGTGTTTTTACGGTAGTAAAATCCTCTTTTCCTGGAGTGTGTAAAAGAGATTTGAAGTGCACACCCCCCTGGCGGATCCGGTCTCTTTCGTTTTCATTTCCCGGAAGGATTCTTCATATTGCAGACGATCCGCATAAGAAAAATCAAACTCAGCTTTACTAAACTACGTTTTAAAGCGTCCATCAATGCTTTCTTACGTGCTTTTTATGACGATCAGTTATTGATCAGCGAATATTTGAAAAAGTTTGCCTAAATCTAAGAACATGAGTGACGCTTCCTCACCACCACCTTTAATAAAGGTAAGATATGAGGTAGACACGCAGTCTTAATGGCATTTAAAAGTGTAATCGGATCATTTATTTAAATTTGTATTCATTGCCACAGTGAAACACGACGTAAAACGCATACATACACAACACTGCTCATGTAAGCATGACTTGAATATATATATATTTATTTTATTTTATAAATTAATCGTTATTAAAATAAATTTTTGTTTGTGTCAGCCGTGTCTAAAAAATATAGTAAGTTATTTGACAACATTACTTTATCTGCAATTTATGAGTCACTTCAAAAATGAAAATAAAAACTAAGTGCCTCATATTTACTTTCACTTTTGCTGTGTGCACTGAGGTCATGTTTTGATACAGGAAAACGGCTGTTTTAGTTTATATGGAAAAGAAGAAGTACAGATCTATATACATTTGAATGCATTCATACAAATCCATTATCATACACTTTTCATACATATATTCTGCTAGGTTGTTTTTAAACCTAATGCTGGGTACATTTTGGAGAGAACACATGTTGGGTCATTAAATAAACGTGTACATGGTTTAATTAACAACAACCCAACATAGGTTTATTTATAACCCACAATGTGTTCTCTCCAATTTTTACCCAGCATTTGGTTAAAGATAACCCAGTAGAAGTTATAGTCTATAGGTCAAAAATGCACCATTCAGTAGGCTACATGAATTTTATAACACACACTTTTTAATTGAAGTCAATGTTATTTTTCTCTACCCTGAACAGAGCTGTACTGGTAACGGACCCCCAGTCTTCAGTCCTCCAGTTGTTTCAGACCCTCAAAATGGCTCTTCCTCTTTATACGAAGCTGTCCCTGATGAACTGTGCAAGCTACCTGGACGACTACGTATGATCCCACATAAAAATTTCACACATATGATTTTATTATCATATTATTTTCAACCCAGCATTTGGTCAAAAAGAGACCAGCCCAGTCTGATAGGTGGTAATTTAACCTATGCTGGGTTGTTTCAACTGGGCTCTTCTAAACCATTGTTGGGTCAAATATAAACATTTTCTGGTTGTATTTGTAACCAGCTGCTGGGCTTGTCCCATTTTGACCAAACGCTGGGGTGGAAAATAACCCAGTATTTTTAAAAGTTTACAGAGTGACTTATTTTACAGACATTATTAGTCAAGGTCCAAAACCAGGCAACAAAAATATCATAAAAGTATTCCATAATAACTTGTACGTTATATTGCAGCCTTAGAAAAGTCACAGTTAGTCACAATTTTGGTTAGAAGCTAAAAAAATCTTTCCTTTTGCAGCATCTTTCAATTCTCCCTCTTTTGGCCATGTTTACCATTTGATCTGTATATTGGTGTATTCTTAACGTACAGGAATAAATCCATCTTTGTGGAATAAGGAAGATGTAAATCTCTGGCTGCGCTGGGCCCAGAGGGAATATTCATTGAGGCGTGCTGATCACCAGACATTTGAAATGAATGGAAAGGCACTTTGCCTTCTCACCAAAGAGGACTTCCGTCTGCGCTGTCCCAGCTCTGGTTTGTGCGAGTATAGTTATTCAGTTATAGTTAGTCATTCTGTTAATGCCGTTTCATAATAAGTGTGTGCTGGGTGTAGGTGATGTCCTCTATGAACTCCTTCAACATGTGAAGCAGCAGAGAAGATGTGCCATCTTCACCCCTACCACCAACTGCAACACACAGCCACAACAGGTGCTCAGCTCGCATGGGACTGCAGGTGACCGATTATCGTTTACTTTCTTTCAGTTATTCTCTTAAAATAATTTTATAATAGACCATTAAAATAGAATATTGTGAGGTTAAATTTAAAGGTCCTGTTCTTCCTGTGTTTTTGAAGCTTTGATTGTTTTTATAGTGGGCAATATAACGTGTTCATTTTTTACGTGTAAAAAACGCGGTATTTTTCCCACAGTTGACTTATCTGTATAGCGCTGTTTTCACTGTCCTAAAAACGGGCTGATGTCTTCCTGTCCTATGAAGTCCCTCCTTCAGAAATGCGTATTGAGTTCTGATTGTGTAGTTTGTTTAGTGTGTTGTGATTCAATAACAGTTTAGCTTAGCGTTAGCTTAGCTGGCGACTGACGTATTCCTGTGGGCGGAGTTTAGTCAAAAACAGTTCTAGTGACATCATTTAAACAGGAAGTAGAGGGCTGTAGTCCACACCGGCCGTTCACTGTAGGCTTTGAAAGAGGAATTATATTAAAGAAAATATATCGCCTGGCAGTGAATTTTGAGCTTTATCATTTTACAGGTATTATGCTATTATACACTCTCAGAAATAAAGGTACAAAACTGTACCTTTTCTGTCACTGGGGCTGTACCCTTTCAAAAAGTACAGCTTTGCACCTAAGGATTTCATTTTAGTACCTCAGAGGTACATACTGGGACCAAAGAGAGCTTATTAGTACCTCAAAAATACATATTAGTATTTCAAAGGTACATATAGGTACTAAACATTTGAATATCTGTACCTAATGGTCCATACAATTACCTTCTTAAAGGGCGCTGCCCCACTGACAGCTAGGGTACATATTTTGACTTTTTTCTAACAACGTAGGTCCTTAAGGTACAGTAATCTACCCAAAATTGTATTCTGTTTTTCATTCATGTAAAGGTACCAAACAGAAACTTCGGGTACAGCCCCAGTGACAGAAAAGGTACAGTTTTGTACCAACATTACACACTAACTAAAGTTTGAAAATGGGAACAGAAAGAATGTGACCTTTAATATATAGAGTAAAGATAATGTGTAATGTCACTATTAACAGTCATTTGGTTTGTCCTGGATTTTCTTCCTGAACGACTATTATTCCCAAATTAGTGCATTGCAGTATTTCAATGCATCATTGCGTTTTTCTATTCCACTACCTCGATTTCCCTTCCTTTTTTTCCCCTATGCTCAGGCAAACCGTCCTTCGGATGAGACGTTAAACCGAGGTCCTGACTCTCTGTGGTCATTAAAAATCCCAGGATGTCCTTGGAAAAGAGTAGGGGTGTGCCCCGGCATCCTGGCCAAACTTGCCCATTGGCCTACTAATCATCCCTCATACTAATTGGCTATATCACTCTCTCTCCTCTCCACTGATAAGCTGGTGTGTGGTGGGCGTTCTGGCGCAATATGGCTGCCGTCGCATCATCCAGGTGGATGCTGCACATTGGTGTTGGTTGAGGAGATTCCCCCGTTCATATGTAAAGCGCTTTGAGTACTGAGAAAAGCGTTATATAAATGTAAGGAATTATTATTATTATTATCTGGTCAAAAAAACTTTTATTCTAGGGCAGGGGTGTGTATTCCTGGTCCTGGAGAGCCAATGTCCTGCAAAGTTTAGCTTCGACCCATAATCAAGCACACCTAATTGAATTTCCAAGTCATCCTGCATCATTTGATTCGATTTTTTAGTTTTTTTTGAGTAGGGTTAAATTTTTTTACTGTACAGTACTGTACAAATACAGATCTGCTTTTTTATTCAAACTGGCCACTATAGGGTTAAACAGCTCCCATGCCATTATGCAAGAGGGAATTTCCTGGTTTCAAAGCAAGTAGAGCTTTTGCCAAAGGGTGTGGCTAAATCAGTCTTACCTGTTCACTTTCAAAACACAGGACAAAACCTATTTTTATTCACTAGTTTAAATTGTATTGACATAAGAAAGTGTTTACGATTTGCTTTGAAATGGCAGCTGTAAATCTTAATAAACTGTAACCATAAATCTTAAACCTAACCCACAGTACCTGTTTGAACTTTGTTACAGGTCCATGTGTTCCTTCTAACAGAACTGTTCCTGTTTGTCCTGTAAATTCACGAAAATTAACAGCTGACTGGAGCACAGATCATAGCCAGGAGACGACATTATCTGTTGAGAGTGGGCATCAGCAAGGCATACAATCTGGTCAGTTCTTGATTTACATTTTGGATGCAAAGAAAACCTGAAATTGTTGATATATAGTAGGGATGCACCATTGTATCGGCCTATAATCGCAATCGGCGCAGACAAAAGCATTTTTCTCACTATCGGACAATTGTTTAAAAATAGCCAATGATCAGAGAAGATAATATCCTGGCAAACAAAAGGAGTGGAAAAATGCATCAGAACTTGTGCTGTGTGACAATGACAATAACAACAGAATTGCAGTTTGTATGCTCTGCACTTGATGGCAGCAGATGTCATTTTACGTTATCGAATATTGGTATTGGTAAAGAAGTTTTGTATTGGTGCATCCCTAATAAGTTTGTATAGTTTAATTAAACCACTGTGTTGGCAAAAGATTATGGGCCCGGTTCCCAAGGAACACACATGCTGATAAAAAACAATAGATTGAATTGTATAAGCCATTTTGGGAAATGGTATCTACCTAATACCAAGGCTTGGGTCTACAGGTGGGGGGGATTTTGTACCCCTCCAGATTTTCCCTCTGCCCCCATAAAAATGTTCAGCCAACCACAAAAAAAATAGTGTCTCTTTACACAAATAGCATCCCTTGTTGGCAAACGCTATTTGTATTAGCTCCCGCTACGGCTGTAACGATTAACCGTGCAAATTTGCGTTTTCTCAATAAATTAATTTGAATGAATTACGGTGAAATCCCGGCACATCCCAAAGCCAGGGGGCACTCTCATGAAGAAACTCCCTTTGTGCACAGAAGTAGTAGCATTACAAACGCTATTCCAGGAAATGTCTACAGGAATATTTATATCGCCGTTCTTCAGATTGTTTCAGGTATTTTCATGATAATAAAGAATATTTTGAATGATTTTGTTTAACAAGTGTTGCTTTTTTAAATGCACGTTATAAACGAATCTGACACATAATGATTTCAGATTGATAAGGACTTCCTACTGACCAAATGCCGTAGTATACGCACAAGCTGTGCATGAATCAAAGAATCGCAGCCTTGCGATTCAGAATCGATTTCAGACAGGCATTTTTAATGGGACACACGATTAATCGTTACAGCCCTAGCTCCCGCCCATCAATGTCTGCGACGTAGACACAGAATAAGAATCAAGCATTTTCTGTTCAAGAGAGACAAATAAAGTAAAACCTCTTGTTTTATATTTATTTTACATTGAGTGTTATGGCTGCCCACCCAAAATTCCTGACAACCCCCTCAGTCCAGCAAGCCTAGTACCGGGCCTGCCTAATAAATGAATGTAAATGTTTTGTAAATATATTGTTGGGTTAACTGAGCACCTCAAAGTATAGCAAAAAGCTTTAGGGTTCACAAAATCTCTTACGGAAAGAGAGAGAGAGTTGATACCTGATAACTCTCTTGATTCACATTTTGCAGGACCTTTTCAACATTG
Source organism: Paramisgurnus dabryanus (assembly GCF_030506205.2). Taxonomy (NCBI): domain Eukaryota; kingdom Metazoa; phylum Chordata; class Actinopteri; order Cypriniformes; family Cobitidae; genus Paramisgurnus; species Paramisgurnus dabryanus. Next base: position 25,532,705 of record NC_133357.1, read on the forward strand.
TCCTGAGGAAACTGTTCAGCAGGTGCCTGTACACAAGGCAAGAAATCCTTCAGATCTGTACTGTAAAGATGAACCACTCAATTTGTCAAGTAGAACCGAAAGGCCAGCAAACACCACACATACATCTGAAGCCAATGGCAAGATTCCAGGTACTCATACATGTTGTTGTACACCTTATTTATTATAATCATAGACAGACTTACTAACTCATAGAAATGAAGTTTAATTAAAACAATAACAAAGACAGCACTGATCTTTTGATTATGATTTGTATAGGTTATTATTACCTACAAATAAAGTATATCATTTACATTTACTGTATATCGCTATTGGACTACTGTTATTAAAAAAAAAGGTGCATATATAACCTATTGGTACCAATGCAAACTGCAGTTTAGCCAGTACGTTACACAGTAAAATTTGCATTTTATGAAGAAAAACTTTCCAGACACTGTTATGTGTAAGAACACAGATTTTATCACTGTTTGTGTTGTCAGCAGTATGAAATTAGGGATGCATAACGATTAATCGCGATTAATCTATGGCAGAATAAAAGTTTTTGTTTACATCATAGATGTGTGTGAACTGTGCATAATAACTTTGTATAGATAAATGCACACACATGCATGTATATATTTAAGAAATGTTTACATGAGTATATACATTTGTATATTTATGTATAATTTAAATTATATATAAATATACTCAATATATAAATATATATTTTTCTTAAATATTATGTGTGTGTACATATATATATATACACACACACACACACATAATATTATACACAGTTTACACACATAGATGATGTAAACACAAACTTTTATTCTGCTATAGATTAATCGCGATTAATCGTTATGCATCCCTAAAGTACATTATCACAAACCGTCTAATATTGTAAATTAAAACATCACTCAATTTTATCACTCCATCAGATTGCAAACTCTTATGGGACTACGTGTACCACCTGCTGTCGGACAGCAGGTATGAGGCCTTCATCCGCTGGGAGGACCCGAACACAATGACCTTCAGAGTGGTGGATCCCAATGGACTGGCAAGACTGTGGGGCAACCACAAGGTACCAAGAGAGGCCAACCAGTGTTTTCTGGTTTTCTTTTAGGTTATTTTTATGTCCATAAGTCAGTTTGCGGAGGAACGCTACAGTATGATCAGGGGTTTAGGAAAAAACAAGCTGATAAATTGTATACATTGATATTGCTGTATTAAAGTGTCTGCTAAATGCATAAATTCATGAACAGTGTTTGCATTTGTTGGTTTTGAATTGCAGAACCGAGTCAATATGACATACGAGAAAATGTCAAGAGCACTGCGCCATTACTACAAGCTCAACATTATCAAAAAAGAAACTGGGCAGAGATTACTCTTCCGGTAAGTTTTTTTTTTTTTTAATTTTCACTATTATTCCTGGCTGATAAATCTTTATTACTCAGATGTTTGTAAAATAATTCGCTCCTCAAATCTTCTTTCTCTACCACAGGTTTCTGAAAACCCCTGATGAAATAATGCAAGGCAGGACAGAACGTACAGAACCTTCAGAGTCTCCTGACAGTCCCATATCTCCTGATAATAGAGAAGATGCTTTGGAAGTTTCACCTGAATCGTCCCCCACCTCCTTGAGCCCCTACTCTGAACACAACTTCAGCATATCACCACTCCCATTACAATCTGATCTAGGATCAGCCTCATCTCTGTAACAAATAACTTCTGATCTTTCATCAATGTGAATGTCCTGTATGTTGTGTAGACTGCTGTCTACATGATAAGTGATTAGTTATAGCCTGTAGGTATGGACTCAGTAAGACATTAGAAGCTGTTTAAAGTTCGTGATCAGAAAATGAGCTTTTTTAAGCTTAAGATCGCCTTTAAGTTAATCTAAGAGTATTGTTTTGAGTAAAACTACAGTAAACAACACTAACTTTAAGCAATAAGGATATGGTTTCTATGAACTTTTCATGATTTTCAACTTTCTGATGGGGATACATTGATGAAACAATTTTCTCGCAGGTTGTAAAAATGTGCAATTTTTCTACAGTTTTGGGATTTAACAATATTATTATATTGTTTATTATATTGTGTTTATTCAGTTGAATAATTTGTACAATGAAATCTGTCAGTTTGATAATTAACTAAACTCTTAAACTGATTCAGACTTTTTTTTTTAAAGAAAAATACATTTACCTTGCTTTAATAAATATCTTGTGGTTTCAATTAATTGTGTTGGGGGGCTTTAGCCCATCATGTTTTGTGTAAAGCCCCTGATCTTTTGAGAATTTAAAACAGTAAAGGTAAAAAAATGTATAGATTTTATTATTATTACCTTTAATTTGTTTTCCTGGTACACAAAATCTGTCTCTTTGTGGTAAATCATGGCTTATTTTTTATAGGGTAATAGATAATAAAAGCACATTTTATATACACTGTAAAAAGGGAAAAGTTGGCTAAACTTTAATTCATTTGGTAACACTTAAAAAAAATATGATTTTCAACGTAAAATGTCACTTTAGATGAAAAAATTGTATCCAACTTATCCATCATTTAATACAGTATGAGTTTTGGGTGGGAGACAGGGGTGGCACTGCCCTCACAGATAAGAGCCAGTTATGGTATTTGTTTAGTCTTGATATTTTAACTGGTAGACTGGGTAATTAAGGCTAAAATAGTTTTGAATCATTTTAAACCATATTTTAATACGTAAGAAGTATTGGAGTACCCTTGTTTGCCGGTAGGTGCTTCCCAAGCACAAACGTGAAACTCCGCCTGTTATGGCCTGCAGGTGGCACCGTTGACAAAAATTCGCCTTTCATCATATCAGGTAATAAAGCAACGAACTTATTTAGCTTAATAACATCTCACAGCTATACAATGGCAATATGTAAAAGCCTGTAAATGCACTTATGTTTGAATAATGCTGTTGACAATTTTACGATCTAACATTTTGTGAGGTTGAAGAAGTCAGCCAGGAAAATACAAATAAGAAAAAAATAGGATTAAAAAACCAACAAGCTATGAAGCTACATAAAATGAAAGAGAGATACAGTAGAAAGAAACAAAGAAAAAGTGAGGAAAAAGACATAAAAAAAGAAACAAGACAACCACCATGAGGACAGACAAATAAATACGGATAACTTAGGCACTGTGAGTGAACGTTTTTTAATGATATTTTAGTTTTTGTTCACATTACAATTAATATCGTAATGATAATCTTACAAATAAATAAATATTAAATTATTAAATATTTTGCTCATTTATCCGTGTCATTGTCACGATCTCCGCATTTTTCCGTGTCCGTACCACTGACTTTCTTTTCCGTGTCAGTTTCACGTATTGGTTACTCAATTGTTTTTCCTATTTTTAAACAATTGTCGCCTGACATTAGAGTTGGGTTTGGGTTAGGATGTCATTTTATGTTAAAGAAAGTCGTTGTAACCTCAACCCCAAGCGACAATGGTATAAGAAAATGGGAAAAAACCTGTGTTTGTGGTCATGTTCTCAGCGGTCTAATCCCCCTATCCCTTCCAACCCTAGCAACACCCCTGGGTACCAGTGACAGCTTTTGTACCTATTTTCTTAATGTGTAGGGCCCCATGCCAGCCCTGAATCTAGTTTTTTTTTTTTTTACAGATGTACAAGGGTCATGTGCTTGTATTACACTTATATAATCTAAATTATGCAAATTCTAAAAATAACCCTCATTTTATTTAATTATATGTGATGTTTTTCATTCCAATACTGATGACAATATTAATGTGGGCATTCACTTCTGGTCAGTGGCGGTTCTACACGGAGGCCAAGGGTGGCCCGTGCCTCTGTAGACATGTCCCTGGCCACCCCGTGCTGACCAAATAAAAAAGTATACATTTATTTTGATTTTACACGCGAGCGCCAAAAGCGGAACTAATGCGACGCAACGTTCTACACGGGCAAATTAGAGCGGCTCACCCAACCACTGTAGCCGCCTGTGGGTGCTGCTCGACCATTGTCTCAATTTGTTCCCAACCTCCCGATGTTGAGAATGTGTATGCAGGTTTGGGCACTGGTAAGGACTCTAGCTCACTTCACATTGGGACACACTGTTCACTTGTTCTCCTGTGACGTGGCTGCGTGTTGTGATCATTTACAGCTGTTACTCGTCAACAACCGGCAAAACCAACATCTCGCTAATTTTTTAAAGTTTACACATTGTAAAAAAGCGCTGTAATTATGCTCTTACATATACGTGCATAAAATTGGAGGAATACAATTAAATGTTACATATAAACATTTTTACAATTTAAAATAAATATTATTTTAAATGTTGATTAGATTGTGGTCCCTAACTGTCTAGCAATGTGTGTTTATATGTAAACTAAAACAAACGTTTGTCTTTATAAAAGTTTGCATTTCATAAAGTTTATTGAGTAGGCTTGCATGCTTTTCGATTAGGGGGCTTTATAAAAGAGCCCAGCTCCCCTTTTGCACCTGCAATCACTCTTGTATTAAATAAAAAAGTATATTATTGTAAAGTAAAATAAAGTTTACGGGGTAGTTTCCCGGAAAGGGACTAGTCCTAGACTAAAATAAATGTAAGAGCTGTCCAAACTGAAAACAACTTGCAATGCCATATCTTAAAATACAGCTTTGTTTTGCTTCAAAATGCACACAAGTAATGTATAATGTATGTTAAAACTAGTTATATTTCCTAATTAAACTAAGGCCTAGTCCTATCTTAAACTAATTCCTGTAACCACCCCTATAATCTTTAAATATAATTTCTTGCCATTTTTTATGTGCCCCTCTGGTAAAACACTGGCCCCTCCTTGGCCCCCCTAGTGAAATTTGTCTAGAACCGCCACTGCTTCTGGTGCGCCTTAAATAGTTTTCACAGACATGCATTAGACATGCATACTCCAGACAGCATGTCGTGATTAGATTAAACACATCATTACTGGTGTCCTTGAGGGAGAATATGGATTTTTGCTGTATTAAAATCTTTTCGGTTTAATAACACCATGACCGCCTGTTTTTATACCATGTGTATTGATGTGATTTCTCAAAAGTTCATCAAGGCAGTGTGCAGACAGCACCAGGATAATTCTGAACATGTCATCACCTTTATACGTTCTGTCTAACAATAAAAACCTCTCAGTGTCATTCTGTGGTTCTGGCTTTCTTGCAACATATCAGGTTGGCGTTGCGCAGAGTCTTATGGATAATGCGCCATGGATCCTACGAGGTGCTCCACGGATCTACGGTGCATCTGCAGGATCTCTTGTTGCTGCAGCTGTTGTCTGTGGATCAAATCTAGGTAATATTGACTTTATAATCTTTTTTTATTATTATTATTGAGGACTGAGAAAAAGGTAAAAAAGTTGGACTGGAATCCTTTAAAAAAGTGCACATTTGTACCCAAAGTGTGCATATTAGTAGACTACCTCAAGGGTACATACTGGTACATCACAGTTACAAATCTGTACCATAATAGGAACTTTTTAAACAGTACTGCCCGAGTGACAGCTTTTGTACCTTTCTTCTGGTTTAAAGGTGACATAGAATGATTGAACAGAGTATTTATCCTTGTTCTGTGATGTGACATGTAGACAAATTTTTTTTGTTTGGATCTGTAATGCCTTAGAAGCTTCCTAAAAACCTCTCTCAGATAGCTCTATTAGGGTGGAGGATTTTAAACAAGTGGTTTTGCACCTATTTGGCTCCCCCTACTGGCTTAACTTGCAATCTCATTACTGATTGGCTGACTTTGCTGCCACTCTAAAAATGTAGCCAATTATTTTAAAGTGGAGGGGCAGTGAGATGCCTGTGATGTCATAAGCATCAGTTTTCAGATTGGGCCGTTTTCTGGCTGACATTTCTAAAAGAGGAATTTCTATGAGACTGAGATGTTTAGCATGTCTAGCACTTTTTGTATGTTTGTGAATGTGGGTAGACTACCATTATTCAACAAAGACATGGTAAAATTGGTTTTTCATTCTCTGTCCCCTTTAAGGGTTTAATGGGGCTCTTATAATAGAAAAAAGGCTGATCCAAATGGACTGTAACCTAAAGTCTTTGTTAAATGGCTATAATTGACTATAAATGAACAACGCTTCATCAAATCCTCTCTTTTGTACATATAGGTCGCATGCGAGACAATCTGTTGGAATTTGTGAGATTTACAAAACAGCTCCCACTCGGTCTTCTGAACCCCACGGCTGATGTTTACAGATGGCTGGAGGTCACACTGCAACGATCTCTTCCCGATAATGCCCACAGCCTGGCCAGTGGTCGTTTACACATTTCCATGACGCGCATCGCAGATGGAAAAAATGTTCTGGTGTCGGAATTTCATTCCAACAATGACCTTATAAAAGTAAGCCTCACATCAAACTGCCTCCATTTAATGTTTAGGTCAGTATAAAGAGCAAGATGTACTTAAAACTTTAATTGCAGCAAAGTTTCAAACTCGGTTGCATTTATTTAAAAATGGCACAAGAACATTATTCAAGCAAAGAACACAAAATGAAATTGAAATTAAAAACTATTATTTTTGTGGTAATAATGTGGTATTTATTACAAATGACATATGTGAGCTTCATTATTATTTTTTTTAATTCATGTGCTCATAATCTTCAATCAAAAATGCTTACCTCATCCCCTCAATCCCTCAATCTCTCTTTACTTCCGGGCACGAGCTATGGCACCTGGGCAGGGCCTGGGAAAATCACAGCGATTAGCATTATGACCTTCAACTTCAAACAATCCAATCAGTTCTCAATGGACGAATTCAAGTCCGTCCTACTTTTTTTCCTTTCATCATATAGATAATTTATAATAACCTGTTAAAATTGCCACTTTGTAGGTGTGAGCAAAAATGTGGTGTTTTTGTGTGTGTCCTTTTAAATGCAAATGAGCTGATCTCTGCACTAAATGGCAGTGCCTTGGTTGGATAGTGCAGATTAAGGGGCGGTATTATCCCCTTCTGACATCACAAGGAGGGACAAATTTCAATGACCTATTTTTTTTTTCACATGTTTGCAGAGAATGGTTTACCAAAACTAAGTTACTGGGTTGATCTTTATCACATTTTCTAGCACTGGGGGCCCAACTATAGCACTTAAAAAGCGGATAAAGTCTGATTTTTATAATATATCCAGTTTAAGTACACTATTTTCACACAATAACTTTGTACTTAATATACAAAAAAATCTTTAGTATTTCTTCAGATAAACTTAATGACAAGTACAATGTCCTAACTGTGCTATGAAATAAAAGATCTCAGATTCAGTTGAGAATGTGACTTCACACATTTGCTTTAAATGGTCTCTTTTTCTTCCCTGTAAGGCACTTTTGTGTAGTTGCTTTGTCCCTTTATACTCTGGCACAATTCCACCACAGTATAAAGGCGAGGTGAGTAAAGACTCTTGAATATAGTATATGATCCAAATGTCATCAATTTATCAAAGAACTCCAGCTTGAAATAAAAAAAAAACAATTTTTTTCTAGCACTACATGGATGGCGGTTTCACAAACATCCAGCCCTTTGAAGACTCATCGCCCACCCTCACCGTCTCCCCATTCGCTGGAGAGATGGACATCTGTCCCTCTGACACCTCCACCACCCTTTGTGATGTCATCATCCAGCAGCTCTCCTTCTATTGTTCCCTGCCCAACTTGATCAGACTGATAGACGCCATGTTCCCACGAGACTGGAGAGTGAGTCCTGACATATGCATACATCACATGTGACCATAAAGGATTCTTCATGCAAAAATTAAATTTCAGTTATCATTTGCTCATTTATGTTGTTCCAAATGTCATCTTTGTTCACTTATACTTAAAAATATCCCCATAATGCTATCACGCGGCTTCAGATTTGTTGTCTGGTTGAGCATAGCATTATAGCAGTGCATAAGGTCATGGGTTTAATCCCCAGGGAACACAGGCTAGCGATAAAACATTTAACTTGAAATGCACTGCACATGGCAGCTTCCATTAAAATGAATGACAATGCTTTTCTTGTTATCTGACAGATTTTAAAGAAGGCTTTCTACAGCGGATACCAAGATACCATTTACTTTCTGCAGCGGAGCAGTGAGTGTGACCCCTCATGTTGAAAATGAATGTTTTAAGGGACAAAAGTCCTTCAAAATTTGGCTAGTGTCTGTTAGTTTCCTACTTCTTTAGAAATGTTTTAAAGGGGACATATCATGAAAATCTGACTTTTTCCATGTTTAAGTGCTATAATTGGGTCCCCAGTGCTTCTCTCAACCTAGAAAATGTGAAAAAGATCAACCCAGTAACTTAGCTTTGGTAAACCATTCTCTGCAAGTATGGGAAAAAATAGCTAATTGAAATCTGGCTCCCCTTGTGATGTCAGAAGGGGATAATACAGCCCCTTAATCTGCACTATCCAACCACAGCACTGCAATTTAGTGCAGAGATCAACTCATTTTAGTTTATAAGGACACACCCCAAACTAGCACATTTATGCTCACACCTATAAAGTGACAATTTTAACATGCTATAATAAATGATATATATGATATTTTGAGCTAAAACTTCACATATGTACTCTGGGGACACCAACGATTTATTTGACATCTTAAAAAGTCTTATGAAATGTCCCCTTTTACACTTCAGGTGATTTATATGTTTACCAATTATCTTCCACACCTCAACAGGAGCTTTGCAGTTTTACCCTGACAATAGAATTGAATCTGATGTGTCTGATGATTCTGGGACGTCTGATTCTCTGAGCTCTGATCACTGGATGTTGACGCAAACTGACAGTGCAGAGGAACAAGACCAGCAAGAGGAGCTTCAGAAGACGTCTGTGGGTCACACCGAGAAGAAGAGCATCAAAGGGGTCTGCTCATCCACCGGTCCATCCCGCCAGGAGTCGGAAGTATATCAGAAGTCCACGGTGAAGGTTCAGGAAGGTATTGTGTGGTTTCCATTTCATATTATTAATAAATCGACATAGGAATAATATGCAATACATTTCCCGTCTTTTGCAGTGTAAACTAACTTTGCATTCATTTTCCAGTTTTGTGTAATAAAGTTTTTTCAATGTTTAAAGTTCTGATTTGTGCTTATTATTTTTTTATTCACGCATATTATGTTTTAATCCGTGACCTCAATACATTAAATACAATGTATTCCATAGACTGAAGACTGAAGAGAAACCCATTCATGTTCCATTCTCTGTTTTAGTGCTGCTGTGTAATATCGTGGGTCAGCTGGAGATTCTGAGTGATCCGACTGTTTCTTTATCGCAACGGACACTATCATTCCTGCTTTTCCTGTTCACACTGCCAATATGGGGTGCCACAGCCGTTGCCGAGAGGTACTGAATCCGATAAAGAAAGCCTAATTTAAAGGTGCATTGTGAGCCTTCTAGCTGCTACAAGCACACTCTGAAAGTGGTGGTGGAGGGTAGGAAACACAGCCCCGCGCCTCCCCCTGCCTGCAGAAGAGTGTCTGATACCAGGCACTGTTGCGTTTTTGAACTACAAGTCATTTTTACATGGAAACTACATAGTGTTGCTTTAATATTCGAATGAAGACGCATGTTGATAGGCGCGTCAACCGCATGCGGAGCTGCATAAATGGACTGACAATTGGAATAAAATTTGAGTAAGATCAGACTGCTTGTTAAAATTTTGATTGGCTCCCGCAGCACAATGATGTCACTTGCCAGCTGGTCTGTGCAGCGCTGCATGAAGTTAAGAACAAGGGGGCCCCTAGTGGTGCAGGGCCCTACGCAGCTCGCTTAGCCTGCGTTTAGGGAGGATCGTCTCTGATTAGAAACAAAACATAAGAGTAACACTTCAAAGCAGCAAAATAAAATACACACAGTCAAATTTATTAGTTGTTAAACACTGTAGATAAAAAATAGTTTTTTTTTTTTTTTTTTTACAAATATTTACACACTGGACCATTAAATTAAAAAAAAAAATAGAATCGTTCACCCACTCTACACAATTATTAATTATTTATTAATTATTTATTTATTTGGTCACAAGCAAAGCAAAACAAAAGCAAATGTGTGGTGTCATTAAAGTGCAAGGCCAAATCAGGTGGAATTTGCATGTTGTGATTTGTGTGCCATTGTTTTGAAGCATAACTGATGATGTCTGTTGTTATTTTTAAGGTATCAGAATTGGATCAAACACGCTGTGACTGTGACTTACTGGGTCTTGCAGGGTGTTAAACTGTTTGTGATCTTTGTATTTAACATTTTCATGTCCACTGCGAGAAAAAGCCTAAGAGACATGTAAGCACACAAACAAAACTATTCTTTTTTATTAAGATGAACACTATCATTACTTTGAATTAAATGCATTGCTGTTTATTTGTATGTTTCGTTGCTTATTTTTTTGTGTTCTTTTACAAAGGATGATGGGTCTGATCAGTTTCGTACCTTCACAAGTGCACGCAGAGTACCAGAGGGCTAGACAGCTTGTCGAGAGACGTGAGGTCTCCTCCAGTATCAATGCTCACGACTCTGCCCCTTTCCAAGGATCTTCTTCCATATCACAGACCCTCCCAAACCTCTCCACGCTCCTGCGATCACTAGAGATGGGCAGCAAGTGGAAAAAACGTCAGATAGAGGTACAACACACAATACTGCAACACATGACTTTTGCGAAAAGAAATGAAGTACGTGCAAGCGTGTAACTGTATTGCCTGTGCAAGAAGCAAATAATGTCAGCAAATAAAGAATTTACATGTTGTGTAAACTAAAGGCTACTTACTAATAGTTCACCCAAAAATGAAAATTCTGACATCATTAACTAACCCTCGTGTTGTTCTAAACCTGTATGAGTTTTTTATTTTATTTTAAGAAATACAATTAAATATATTTTGATAAATGATGGTAAGCTGATTGTAAACATTGACTTTCATAGTAGGAAAACAAATATTATGGAAGGATTGTAATAAAAGATATTTTGATAAATGATGGTAAGCACACAGTTGATGGTATCCATTGAATTCCATCTTATTTGTTTTTTCTACTATGGAAGTCTATGGTTACCATCATTTATCAAAATATCTTTTTTGTTCATAAAAAAAGATTCATAATGGTTTAAAACAACATGAGGATGAGAAAGTCAAAATGTATTTATATAGCACCATTTATACAGGCAAGCTGACCAATGTGCTTTACAAAACAATAAAATATCACACAATAGAGAAAATGATGACAAAATTTGAATTTTTGGGTGAATTATTTAACATTTCTGTTTATATCGTTTCTTCTTTTCTCTTTATTTCCATGTAAGCTAAAATAGCATTGAAATGAAACATTTGATAGACATGCTTGATTAAAAAACAATAAACAGTTTTTGTCATACTTATTACCTATTATATATTCTTTACATTTCATAATTTTGTGTTTTTTTATCTGTACTAACATGAATTTGCTGTAAAACTGCATTGCAACAATGCAAAATTGTATAAAAGATACACTGTACAAAAATAAATTCATATAAATACAAGTTTTTGTTTTACTTGAATTTAACAAATTAAATATTATTATAATTATAATAAATTAATTTCAAGTTCATAAGTTATGTCAACTATATATTAGTCAAAAACTTAAAATAGTAGGTTAAATTGACTTTCAAATAAACTTTTTATTAAACTTGCATGCAGCACATTTTTATTTTGTTAATATAGAAATAAGTCTAATTTTTTAAACAAAACATGCAAAGGCATTTTGTTGGCTTGTTCTTAATAACAATGATGACTATTAAGTACTATTTTAGTCAATTTAAGTTGATTTTTAACTTTTTTCCCACATACACAGTGTATATTTGTGTGTGTGTGTGTGTGTGTGTGTGTGTGTGTGTGTGTGTGTGTGTGTGTGTGTGTGTGTGTGTGTGTGTGTGTGTGTGTGTGTGTGTGTGTGTGTGTGTGTGTGTGTGTGTGTGTCTGTGTCACCTGTTTGATGCATAATTGTAACACTTACTAATTTATCACAAGACTCTGTTCCCGCTAAACTTAATAACTTGTGACCTAGATAATAATGATAAGCAATGAACTGTGTGTTTGAACACATTTAAATGAAAGGGTTGGCTAATACAGTTGTATTACTGTATAATAATAATTAAATTTAATCCAAAGACTAAAGGGGAAAATATGATTTATTTAGGCTCAAAGTTTCCTCTGTAAAGTACATGAATGCAATCAAACAGTATGTCCTAACATACCCTCAATCATTTCTCTATCAGGACAAATATCATGGTCCTTCCAGGGACCACAGCTGAAAAGCATACCAAATCTTCTTTGCATGATATTCAAAGAGTTTTCCTAACATGACCTATTTATACATCATAGTAGTGGGGTGGGCTTGTGTGGGGCGTCTTATGACTTCAAATACCATTACTGAATGCAGATCTGTTGAGTTAAGTGTAACTACTTTAAACACCTGGGGATAGATGAGCTGATTTTTTTTCCCTTAAAATCTTGTCACGGTTAAAAAAGCAAAATATAGCTAGTGAACAAGTTTTCAAGCCCCTCAGCAAGGAGGCGATTAGATCTGTCACTAGACCTGCATTTCCCTTTAAATTTTTTTTTACTTTTTTGGATACCAAGTAGACGATATGGGCCGTATCCGTGCCAACATCAGCAGCTCTGGTGAGGATCCGGCCTGGAGTTGTCTGCTGTCGGGGTTGTTCCCTTGCTGGTTCTTGCCTTGATCATTGAGTCTGAAGCTTCGATTAACATACTGTACTGTAAACAAGTTTTGAACTCCCTTAAAAACCTGAAGCGAGACTTGTTTAAAAAACAGGCTTAGGTGTGTTTGTGGCCCAAACTTAACTTCCTTTAGACTTCCGCATATAACAACAGAGTCTCTCTAGAGTTCTGATAACAAGCAAAATAAATAACAAATTCAAATCATAGCTTAGACTTTGAGTGGTTGCCTTTGGGGCGACGTCTAAGAGCAGTTAAATGTACTACAAACCGTTATAAATTTACTTTTGTGCCTCAAGCAATACAGTTATTTAATAAATCTAGGTGATTTTTTTTTTTTTTTTCTGTTTTTTGTGTGGTTTGTGTGTGTTTTAATGTATATGTTTATGTGTTGTGAGACACCATGTAAGCTTACCTTAATTGCCCTAAGGGGATTAATAAAGCTCTAAACTAAACTAAAGTGTTTCAATAATTACACTTAGCTAACATTACTGTGTACAGTGTATACAATGTGAGCTACAGTACCCATCCTTTAAGAGCCCCTATGGTCCGAATCACTATTTTACATTTCCTTTGGTGTGTAAGTGGGTGTTATTACATGTTAATGATGTGAAAAAGGTACAAACCCCAAAGTAAACGACGTGAGTTATCATCTCTAATGTAAATCTCTTTTCTTGGACTACAACAAATACACGGATTGTAGGCAACAGTTTACTTCCTTAGATTGGTGATGTAAACAAGAAATGTATTTATGTAGCGCAGTTTGTTGTGGCTGGGTGATCTATTTAAAAAAATATATATATATAGTTAAATATGTCAGGGATTTGAAACGAGGAAGAACCCAAATGCGGACGTGATGAAACACAGGACTTTATTAAACAAACAGGGTAAAAATGGAAAACAAAAACCCACGAGGGGGCGAACAGAACAGGGCAAACACAAATCAAACAAGACTACACTGAACACTATTACTTAAACAAAACACTAAACATAAACCGGACCATAAGATAATATACTGCAAGACTTACTGTAAGACACTTAGACCAACCAAGTAACACAGACGAACTCGCACTGGACAACAAACACAAGGACTCTTAAATAGGGAGAAAGTAAATGACATACACCTGGAAATAATCACAAGTAAGGGATCAGGGAAAAAGTGACAAGACCCGGGAAATGTGTGGTCAGAATAATACAATACTAAAACCACACATTTCCCATATAGAACATGGTACTGCCAGGACCCCGAACACAAAGACTAGATGTAATAAAACCCATGATTTCGGACGGATCCTGACAAAATATTTATAAAAAATGTAACATTTTGAAATAAATGGAAGCACTTGATGGTCGCTTGTCAGACATCGGGTGGGCATCACAATGATGGGAGGCCAGTAGATCAGTGGTCACTGTCTCCCGTGTTTTTTTGGAAAATAATTTTTTTTTTCATAAGGTATTAGCTTTTTATCAGCTGGCTAGACTGATAAAGAAGCACAGCCCGAGAAGTTAACTTCGCCAGCATAACCTCTTTTACGTTGATATCACCAGAAAATTAGATAGGGATCACAAGAAAAAAAATTAGATCACAAGAAAATGATTGTGATCATGAGTAAACAAGAAAGCAAAAAATTTAAATATTCTGCTTCCATCTGGATCAGTACATTTGAAATAAATAAGCACTCCAAATACATATGAGGGTACTTGCTGTTGAATTGTGGATACCCTTTTCAGTTTGGCATGCTGTTTGTATACAGTGATCCTAAAATTTTAAAGCATATTACTTTTTATGCCCCCAGTGTTAATGGCAATGCCAAAAATTGCTGTCTGCCATATTCAGGCATGCTACATTTTTTGGAATTGTGCCCCCATAACATTTTTACTGCCCTCAACAGGCCATCTGATTAAAAATCCTGCTAGCGCCATTGCTCTGAACACGTTTGACAAGTAATTTTTTTGTGGCTATATTTAATCAGCTAAAAAAAATAATTTTGAATACAACCAAAGTAGCAGGAAAGCTAACCAGCATGACAGATCAATGAATATGTGTAGGGCTGCAGCTATCGATTCTTTTTGTAATCGATTAATCTAGCACTGAATCGATCGATTAATCGAGTAATCGGATACAATTTTTGTATGTGTTTTTAAACAACCGGAACAAATAATACATAATGAAAATGACGAGGCTGTAAATTGTTCAAGCATTTGGCTTTTATTTAAAAAAAAACAGAGGTATTGACATTTGGTTCCAAAAAACAAGCCTATTTATTTCAATTTTTACCCATTTAGTGTTTATAAGTGCCAGTGCCAACAATTAAGCACTTTAATTTATTAATATGCACAACAGGTTTCATGCTGTAATCTAGCCCTGACATCAAAGTAAATATCTGGTTTATGTACATTTCTACACCTGCAGCATTTACCATTAGGCTACTAACAAATAATATATCATTTCTGGGGTGAGCCTATTTTGCTATGGTAACAACCTGTGTGTGTGTGTGTGTGTGTGTGTGTGTGTGTGTGTGTGTGTGTGTGTGTGTGTGTGTGTGTGTGTGTGTGTGTGTGTGTGTGTGTGTGTGTGTGTGTGTGTGTGTGTGTGTGCGCATGTGCGCATGTGCGCATGTGCGCATGTGTTGTGTGTGTCTGTGCGTGAGGAAGAGTGACACCCCAGTCAGACATTCAGTTGCTATATTGCATTTTGGTACGGCAGAAATACATACATTCATTTTCAATAGAACGCTGCATTTGGTTTGCATCAATTGCATTGCAGTGCATTTTAGGTTAAGAATCCGTTCGAAAAATCACAACATCACGTCTCGCTGTATGCGTGGCTACATAAAAGTTTAAGCATGTGTGATGCGATCGGTCTGACTCGCGCGAGAGAGAGACGAGGGTGCACACATGTGTGAAGGGGTTCTTTTTAACAACCCTTAAAGCTATACTCTCTTGCAATTATACGTGAATACGTTTACTACTTAAAAACATCAAAGCTAAACTTGACACAAGCTTGGTGACACAGTAGTGGATGTTTTCAGTTCAGATGCTGAATGTAATGTAATGATTAGAATGTAATGATCCCAAACTTTAGACATTCTCTCTCTGCCGTTTATGGACATATTTACTCTCCACCATCGCGCCAACTAAATTCAAAATGTATCACGCGCTATGATGTGCTTTCTGAACATTGAACAATGGTCCGTATGAATCAGATCTCGGCGCATGTAGTGCGCGTCATAGGAATTTAACGAGGCTCCGAGGCAGAACTTTTGCCTCAAGGAATTTTTTGAATAACTCAATGAATCGTTTAAGCCCTAAATATGTGTCATGTGACATTCAAGGCCAAGCCTACATTATGAATATTGACTATCAAGTAAACAACATAAAAATTGTGGCAGATGAAATATAGAATTCAAGGTTGTTTGTTTTAATGGTGAAGTGTGTGGAGACATTTTTTGTATACTAACTGAACAAAATAAGTCCCGTTACACGGCACAAGAGAAGTGTCCACATGGTGGCGCAATTAAATAAAAGTTATTTTTTACTGTGACTCTACAAAGACTTCTGTCACACTACAAAAGAGAAACATCAATGCATTCTTATCTATTTATTGCATAGTTTGATTTAAAGTTTCAGTTGGTAATTAAAACGAGCAACATTATTTGTCCTTGATTCTTCAGTGTCATAGCATTATGGTTGCAAGATTGCATAGGCTATTTGTATGCTCAGAGCGCCAACATATTAAAGTCTAATTTAAAGGTGACATATTGTCTTTATATGTCTTAAACTAAATTGACATTTTACAATTGTTAATGTGTATGCTGTAGTAAAAATTTGAGTGGGAATTGCAAAAAATAAAACATTCCTCCGAGATACGAAGCTTTCACTGGGGTGCGGTACACTTTCAAAAAGTACATTTACCTAAAATTTACCTTTACATTGATCTAATGTGCACTCTTTAGGTACAAAGTAACATAGGCCTATTGGGGCCATATGTGTAGATATCTGTACTTAAATGATACAAATCAGCACTTTTTAAAATGGTTTTGTCCCAGTACATTTGTACCTTTATACATAGAGTGTATATTTATTTACTATGTAATCTGCTCCATCATTCCAGGCTCGGTTGGTTCCCGACCAACCCTTAAACTGGCTAACCATCGGAAATCTTATTTACTTATTCTGTTCCATTCTGATAGCATCAAAACACTTGACAGCTTGAGAACAGTAGCCTATCAGACCAGAATTCAATCTGGTTAGTGAAACATAACCTGTGCTTACTGTGGCAGAGTACAATTCAACTTAAATTCCCTAAGGAGAACACAAGCAAGTCAAAATAAGCCTTATCCCAAGATCCTTTGTCTTTTTGGTGTCTTTCAAACAGATAGGTCAGGAAACACCATGAATCCTCTATGTCAATCAGGTGAATAATTCACCCAAGTTTAACTCAACTCCAGCAGTTTAAATATTTAGGAGTAGGTTAACACTCATGTTAGATTTGTTTGATGCTGGTCAGCCAGGGAGCTAAAGGTGATCTTCTCTATTTAAATATATAAATAGTAACACACAGGCTGAACAGCAAAATTCCAAGATTTCAGAAGGAGTAAAATAATATAATTGTATAATTGTCAGGCTGTGTGTGCATGCCTACGTTGAGACAGACTAGAGACTGGAGAGAAGAGATTCAAAACGACATTGAAATCCCGGAGATGTGTGCAGCTCCTGGCTGAGTTTTGGGGAGTGAGCGTGCTCCTTACTGAACTCTGGAGCGTGCTCTTGGCTGAACTCTTGTGGGGGCTCCTGGCTGAACTCTTGAGCAGGCTCCTGGCTGAACTCTGGAGCTGTGATGTTGATTGAAATGAGGCAGGCAGAGAGGGTCCAAATGCAAACATTCTTTGATTTACAAAAAACAGGTACAAATATTATTATAAGGAACACAGAGAGAAACATGAACAAAACCAACTCCTTACACCATACAGATACATTAACAAGAGACAAAGGACAACTGAAAAAATAGGCAATACATGACTTAAATGAAGCTTCAGAACGACATCATGACCGGAGCCATCTCAAGGCTGAAATGTGGACCGGGCTCATGTCTGAACTCTGGAACGGGCTCATGGAGCTGACTCATGACTGAAATCTGGAGCGGGCTCATGTCTGAACTCTGGAGCAGGCTGTTGGCTGAACTCTGGGGCGGGCTTGTGGAGCAGGCTCATTGCTGAACTCTGGAGTGGGCTCCTGGATAAATTCGGGAGCGGGCTCATGGAGTGGGCTCATGGCTGAACTCTGGATTGGGCTCATTGTTGAACTCTGGAGCAGGCTTGTGAAGTGGGATCATGACTGAACTCTGGAGCAGGCTCTTGGCTGAACTCTGGAGTGGGCTCATGGCTGAACTCTGGAGCGGGCTCATGGCTGAACTGTGGAGCGGGCTCATGATTAGCATCTGGAGCGGGCTCATGCCTGGTCTCTGGAGCGGGCTCATGGCTGAACTCTGGAGTGGGCTCTTTGCTGAACTCTGGAGCAGGCTCTTGGTTAAACTCTGGAGTGGGCTCATGGAGCAGGCTCATGGCTGAACTCTGGAGCAGGCTCATGGCTGAACTCTGGAGCAAGGTCATGGTTGAACTTTGGAGCATGCTATTGGCTAAACTCTGGAGTGGGCTCCTGGCTGAACTCTGGTGCGGGCTCGTGGAGCGGGCTCAAGGCTGAACTCTGGAGCGGGCTTTGTCTTCTATTCCAAGGGGTGCAAATTCAAAATATGTATTTGTCATGTGTGTTGCTTGTCATGTGTGTTGTTCATCACTTCAAAATATGTGCTCATTGCATCATGTGAACCATGTGCACCATGTGTCTTGTCAAAATACATGCCTGCTGCACATGCGTCGAAAGGATTTACTGTATGATAAAAGAGATGCTTGCTTTAACAAAAAACTTGCAAGACACTAACTTTTCTTTTTGTGAAGGAACAAAACAGGAGGACCAACAGTGACAAGAAAATAATCACTAGTTCTGTCAAAAAAATCTTTTTTATTATAAAGACAAAGATTTCTACCACAACAGCGTTTCCACCCACATTTCAAATGATATGTTTTGTTTGATAGCATTCTATAGTGGACATTATGGTAAATGGAAAATAACAATAATAGTTGAATGAACTAAATTTTAGAACATCAAATTTGACTATTTGATTATTGACTAAATTTAACTATTAACTCTTTTTTTTTCATTTGACCTTCATAAAACAAAATATTAAGTTATTTTAATAAGTCCAAACAGGGGTTTCCAATAAAGTACCTAAATAAACACTTCAACATGATTGTTTGCATTTCCTGTCTAAAGCCAAATGTGTATGGGTTTAGATAGTATAAAAATGGCAAGATGACAAGTGAAAGCTTTTGTTTTCTAATTTTGTTTGAATTAGCCAGGTGTGAAATAAAGACAGATACAACATAGAGCAAAGAGAAAGAGAGAGAGAGCCATTAAGAATGATGAATGATACCTCTGGTGATACAGACACAATGGAAACAGATGGACGATAACACATGATCATGTGAAGAAAGAGTGACAAAGTGGAGAGCTATAAAATGTTAAGCAGGCGTGACTCATGACTGCGTCTGTCCTCAGATGTGCTCTAGTGGTTAAGTATATACGTGACAATGGTTAAGCACAATTGGAGAATTTATTTGTCATTGTTATGAGAAAATAAATGATCTTTTTTCCAATGAATTGTGTATTGTGTTGTTTTCAGTGACCAGAGGACATGGCTCTTTTTTACCCACAGTAATCAAGATGGTCATCTCTTCTGCAAAGAATGAATAACAACAGATCCTTTTACAGTAGTTTATATCTGATAACAAGCCAAATAAATAACAAGTAGATTACCTTGGTTCAAATCTAAAGTGTATCAAAAACTACACTGAGGTAACGTTACTGTGTAAAATGTTTGAATGTTTTATATAATGTAAACAATGTTAACTACAGATTGGCTGCCAAACCTCCCTTCACATAGCGGTGATTCATGATCTCCGTCTCTCCTCGTCTTTAGGAAACCAATACATTTGTTATTTTTGACAAGGCATTTGTTCAAGAGTTCAGTTTAGCCTCTATCTAGACCATTAAACAAACGGAGACCGGAAGTTAACACTCTGGGGTCGACGGTGGCGTGGGCGCCGCAAACTCTTTATTTTTCAATCACTCCGCAAAGAGACTTAAATAACTCAGCTGATTTTTGACATACGGATATGATTTATACATCATTTAAAACGTTAAAGTGTCTAGTTTTTTTCTGTCCACTCCCAATAAAAACCGAATGTTGTACTTTTCGCAAAATTAAGAAAATAAACATGATGCGCATTTTGTTCTCTCTCCCTCAGTGAAGTCCTTTCAGAAACGCGTCAGAAAAATAAACTGTAACTTAACGAATACTTGTCGTAGAAATGAAAGATAAATGTCTACATAATGCTTGGAATGTCTACTTTTAAATGATGTAAGTGAAATCGAAAACAGATATTTTCATTCGGTGTAAACTGCATGAGAAGGAGGATAGGTAGCGTCTTTCTTCTGTTACCTCATTATCTCTAATGAGATGAGATCGCCACACCCCCGCGCCATTGAAGTGAACGTGCAGAAACATCCATATGCATGCCTCCTTCAGTCAATGGATATGCAATCCACAATCCAGTCTCTCCATTCCTTGTATTTCCATCCGATTGCACCAAACATGACATGTGTATGTGTGTCAGTATCTCCAGACACCAGTGTTTTCTTTGTCTTCCGTCAGTTCACGCGATTGGAACGCACATACACAAACACGCGAGTCAGGAAACTCGACGCGCTTTTTGGTATTCTTATAAAATAGGCGATTGCAAACAGTACAATCCTTATTTAGTTGTGTCTAAGAACATATCTCTGCACAGCAAGTTTATTAAACACAGGATCACTCTCATTGATAAGTTTACCACGCGTGTCCCTTGTTGTGTTTCTACTATAATGATTACAAAACACAAATAAAAGTCCAGACAACGATAGGCAGTTGTTCTTTTGAGCTTTTTACTGCACAAAAGTAAACCTCTCGCTGGCCAACCAAACACTAACCCTGTGTTGAAGTGTGTTCATTTTACGATGGCCAAACAGTACCTTTACCATGATTAGGCTACTATGGTTTTTAAAAGGTAACTTATACTTGTGAAATTAATAGAAAATAATAGAAATATATATACATAATGTGTGTGTGTGTGTGTGTGTGTGTGTGTATTTACATTATATTGAAAAGTAAACCTTATCATGGTTTTACTACAGAGAAAGTTACATTCCTGTTGAACATCCACACAAGGCTCATTATGTGGCTCATTATTCAACTCTTTTGTCTCTCAGCTGTCAATCACTGATTATTCAGGAGCTTTCCCGCCTCCACGCATACAGCCTTTCCTAAGCAAAAGTGTCTTAGAAATTGTAAATCAATATCTTGCTTTATGTGATTGAGTAGGCCATATGATTTTCACATCATTTTGAAGAAAAAACTCTAGACTACTAGATCCAGTTTGGAAAGTCTTGGGAAAACATGTTTAGAATGAGTTTTGTGGAGTTTTATCAGTGACTTAAAAATTTTGCTTTTTCAAAAACCACGCATAAACATTTTTCTCTCAAAAATACAAACATGTACATACATGTTGATTATATGATATTGTAGCCCAGTTTGTGATGAACACAGTGTTATGACACTTTTGCCATTAATATGTTTTAAGCAACTGAAAAAAGCACAAATGTCAGTGCATGTCAAAACTTCCCCAGGGCCCTAAAAACCCCTTAGACCCCAGAGGGTTAAGGTCAGCCCAGATGCGTATCCGTGACAACGTGCTTGCATCAGATGAAACTTTCTATGTTTCTACTCCCTATGCGGGGACGCGATTACACATCTGGTCCGAACTTTACTTCCAGTCTTTGTTTATTTAATGGTCTGACTAGTTGCTAAACTGAACTCTTGCACAAATACCTTGTCGAAAATAACAAATGTTTTGGTTTCCTAGGTAATCTACGTGTTGTTTATTTTGCTTGTTATATAAATAAACTACTTTATAAAGACTTTGTTGTTTTTTATTCTTACCAGAGTTTACCGGAGGTTACGTGTGTTCCACAAAAGCCGCTTGTTTATGTTGTTACTGCTGAAACTGGACAACACATTATACATTTTTTAAGAGTATCTACAACACTCCTGTTTTGGGCAACTATACAGTATATGATTTTTTTTTTAAATAAACTTTGTCCTGTCTTGATCTGTGGAGGTTTGCAGGCTGGTAAGGTGATAATTGATCTTTAGTGGATAATTGTCTCCTATCTCTTTCTCCATCTGTCTTTTCTTTCAGATTCTCTGTCCTTCTATCTCACTCAATCTGAGGTGTCTCTCTTTCAACAGTATCAGTTGTGTTTCAGCTCATTGCTTAGTGTTTTTCTTTTGTATTTCTTTAGCCAAAGCATCGTTGGTTATAACAATGTGTTTTACTCAATATTGTCTGGTTTAGTGGAACTTTGGGTCATCTCAGATGCTTTTGAGGATTTTTCTTGACTTGTTAAACTTGCATGATTTACTCCAACTTTAACGAGTTCTCTCTGATGGAAATTTACGTGTATCTCCAGAGAAACCAGCTCATTTATCTGGTTTGTCTTCTTGTAAAAGAAGGAACTGGTTAGTTTTGAATGTGTGAATCTGGTTAGGGGTGTGTGTAGAAAAATATGTACAATATAATACATTTATTAATATGGTAGATAGTCGTGTTCAAATAGGTAGTACTGTTTAGTTAAAAAAGTATAAATTCAATTGACCCCAATTGGTCAGGAGTTTCATTGAGAAGCGACATAACCAATCATAACATTGATATTACACTATGTGCCCACGTTGCCATTCACCATTTTGTCCGACAAACAAGCCACAGAGTAGAGTGAAACCGAATCTTTGAGATTTTAAATAGTTGTCAAAATAAGGAGAACTACTCATCCTAGTTTGTTAGAAAAATAAACTTTTTGTGACCCCCCTGAAACACTTCCAGGGTCATTTGTTCGGCTTGCAGCACGTATTTGTTTGTGTTGTGAGTATCTGCAGTGCGTTTCTGTATTTGTTTATGTTATGAGTATTTGTAACACGTTTCTGTCTTTGTTTGTGTTGAGAGGATTTGCAACATGTTTCTGTATTTGTTTGTGTTGTGAGGATTTGCAACATGTTTCTTTGTTAGTATGTGTTGTAAGGATTTGTAACATGTTTCTGTATTTGTCTGTGTTGCGATTATTTGCAATGTGTTTCTGTCTTTGTATATGTTGTGAGGATTTGTAAGGTTTCTGTCTTTGTTTGTGTTGCGAGGATTTGCAAGGAGTTCCTGTATTGTTTGTGTTGTGAGGATTTGCAACGTGTTTTTGTATTTGTTTGTATTGCAAGGATTTACAACGCGTTTCTGTATTTGTTTGTGTTGCAAGTATCTGCAGCTCATGTGTTATCAAAGATGTTTCTAGATGTTTTCTTGATTAGCTGATTTATTTTTATATGCATGTGTTTCCTTTCATTGCAGTGCAATGACCCCTGTCGGCCACCATAGTATACCTCATTACAAAACTATCCATTAACTAGGGCTTATTAAAAATAACCATGAATTTATTATGTCAATAAATAGTTTATATGACCAGATCTATTTCCAGGAGATTTGTCCTATTTTAAAGCTTTTATTAATACATTGATAAACAAATGTATTGTTCCCATGCTAGAAAGAAACTTACTAATTGCGCTACTTCATATTATATAAACTGCATACTGTGTAAAGCAGAACACGTTCCAAATCTTGATGTTTGTGTCAATATAGTGACTCATTCTATAATGGTATACAGGCCAGCATCTTTCTTTAAACAGGTTTTCATGCCAATGCAGTCGCTGCTGGTGTTTTTACAAGAATATTGTGGTAACTTACAGAATTTCAAGTTTAGAAAAAATATATTTTTTAAATAAACTTTTGAAGTGTTCGGCCATTCAATGTTCAGATTGAAGTGAGATGACTGTCTTGAGCTGGCAGTGACATACTGGTAAAGACCTGGATTAAAACGTCAAATCTTCAAACCAAATTAAACCACATTAATTCCTAACCTAGCATTTGCCTCAGATCTTTCCCTGCCGAGAAATAAGTGTTTAAAGGAATAGTTCACCCAAATTCTGTTGTTATTTTCTCACATGAAACACACCGATATCTTGTTTGAAGAATGCTTATATAACAAGATCAAGTTTTATTTGGTACATGCATACTGTAAGCTGCTTTGTAAAATAACTTCCTGTGGTGAGGATCAGTTTTAATAAGGCATTCCTGACAGATTGGGACACCTTATGTTGGCTTGACTCATATGAATGCCTATTTGTGTCAAGGTCATATGACATAGCAATGAGTGCAGAGACCATAAAAGTGCCTGAATTAAACGTCGTCAGTTTCAGTTGTTGTTTGTATTTCCGTGTGACGATTAGTGGGTAGTTTGGCTGTTTCTTAGCCTCGTAGTTTGGAAATAGATGGATAGTAAGGGATTTAAGAAGTTGGTGACACCCTGCCCAGAACAGTCATGTCCTAGTGGTTAGCGAGTCAGGCTTGTAACCCAAGGGTCGTTGGTGTTATTTTCAAAACCGACCGGTTGCGACTAGGGGTCCTTTATGAGGCAGAACAATGTTCTCAGTCTGTCATTTTTAGGATCTGCTTGAGGCCGCAAGTCGTACTGTTGAGTTAAGTCTGCACTGGCCAAATGTGTAAGAGCAAATAATTTGGTATAAACTCGACAAATGCCTCTTTCTGTCAAGAAGCGACAACCATGTTTGAGTTTTCATTTATGCTAAAATTCGACATGTACAAAGTGCAAAATTAGCCATTTTTAGAGGTAGCACATTTGTGTGTATCTGACAGATTCATTTATATAGCTGCTACTGGTGGTAACCCTCTTAGTCCTTGTTCTCGTCTTGACACTTGTTCCGAACTTTTTTTTGATGACAATGACGGTGAAGACAACATCATTCCTGAGATAACAGTGGGAGCAGACCATCCTTGCATCCAAAATCACATACTGTGACAGTACGTACTGAATTAGATGAAATACCAACTCATCGACTATTAAATGAAATTCAGATGTGCTACATCACAACTTAAAACAAGTGAGATGTTAACATGGATGCTGTTAAACAAGTGCAATTTAACAAGAAGAAACCTTAAACATTTTTATTTGAATAGAGCTACGTTACTGCTTTCCAACCTGACGACGGCTCTACTTATTCGCCTTTGTTGGGTGACTCCTCTTTGGGGGTATTAGAGTGTCCATGGAATGAACACTTAAAAATCTTGCCAGAAGTAGTAGGTCGTAGTAGTAGTGTTTTTTGAATACTATGTGGAGCAGTTACTGTTGTTTCAAGCCTG
Organism: Paramisgurnus dabryanus; assembly: GCF_030506205.2. Classification (NCBI taxonomy): domain Eukaryota; kingdom Metazoa; phylum Chordata; class Actinopteri; order Cypriniformes; family Cobitidae; genus Paramisgurnus; species Paramisgurnus dabryanus. Next base: position 25,557,817 of record NC_133357.1, read on the forward strand.
AACACAGGTTCCATCTCTAATCAAGAGTTGGCAAAACGATTTGGGATTATTGACTTGCTGGAGTCAGGGGATGCTGGCATGGCTAACAAAGGATGTATGATTGAGAAGATGCTGGCAGAACAAGGGAAAAAAAACTAATCACCCATCATTTTAAACAACAGCTCAGTTCTGCAAAGAAGATGCAGAGAGAACACCAGCCACAGCTCACATTCAAATTCTTGTTGAGAGAGAGCCATCAGAATGTGGAGGGACTTTTACATCTGGGACATCACGGTACTTTTAACTTTGTCTGAAACAGTTAACCAGTTGTAGAGTCATTTCTGCTTAAAGACCAATGTTCAGTGCAGTTTGGGACAAAGTGGCTTCTTGGAAATTCAGTGTCATAAAAGGGAGTTTTGTGAAAATATTGTACTATCATTAGGGTGTTTCACTTTTGCTAGAGAAGGACACTGGTATGAATGCACATAACCTCGTGTTAAAGGAGTACCAAAGCGAGAGTCCGCCAAAGACAGCTGGGAAAGTTAATTTAGGGCTCAGGAAATCAAAGGCTGGGTAGTGAGATTTTTTTACAGCTTTTCCATCTGCCATTACTGCTGGGTCAAGGCGGCAACTTGTCTTATTAACTCACTGTCATCTATTGTGTGTAGGGATGTTCACATTGACCGTTTAACCGTTAACCGAAGGTAAGAATTTATGACCGATTAACATTATCAGTTAAAATAAAAAAATATTTGTTAATACATGGTGCGTGTTGTCATGAGCCGATAGACATTTCGCCACTTTTCTATCTTTAATTTGTGAATGTCCTGTAAATGACACAAATTATTGCTGCCCTGACGGTCTGATAAAGTAATCATTTGTATGAGAAATCATTTGTATGCGTGTTTGGAGGCTGAACGGAGACGCGCGCGTGTCCGCACAAGATGACGTGGTCCGTCTCGCGCACATCCGGACAGACGTTCGCTGATGGCCTCTGACCCTGACCAAAAACATCTTTTTGCACAAACTGAGAAAGACGACGCAAAAGCAAAACTTTCTGAAAAGCGTCTTGCTTTAGAAAAGACCACTGTGGTAGATGAAACAGAGACAATCTGCCCTTTTTGGATATTAAACATCTGGACCGATCGCGTGCTTTTTAATAAGGTAAAGTTGCGTGAATATCTGATATGATCAATTCAATCTGATCTGATGTATGAATCCTGGTGCTGTTGTTGATCTGTCGCTGCTGTTAAATGTTTTGTTTTTACTAGTTCACAGACAACCGTCAACTGTATTTTTACTCAATGACAATTTCATATTAAAATCTTATAAGTTAACGGTTAATGTTCGGTTTAGAAGCTACGGTTGTCGGTCAGGGAAATTAACTGATATGAGCATCCCTAATTGTGTGCAACACAGGCCCTCCTCGCAGTTTGTCCACTTTCCCTGCTGCTAAAGAAACTCTTAGGTAGCTTGCACACCAAAGCATTTACGTTGACAGGCGGCGTATGTTTTTAATTGTTTTCAATTGAAGGGCAGTTCTTTTCAAAAACACCTGCAGCTGGCAGCCTTTGTTCACGCTGAGCGCTGGCACCAAGTTGAAAAATGTTCAACTTTGGGTGAAACGCTCAGCTCGTCAGCACAGTGGAGGAGGGGCGGAACAAATATCACAACAACCAAGCAGCGCATCGTTCAACAACTGATAAACAAAGCAGAATTATCACAGCAACCAAAGCGTTCAGCTGAAAAAAGCTCGCAAGTGCCTTCAGTCGGCGTCCACCTGGCATTTTTAGCCATGTTTAAATGCCTTGTTGTGGACGTCCCCTTAAACCTCTTAAAAGTCCTCGTCCATACTCCTAACAATTTTGGACCTCAAGACCTCTTTTAAAGCAACACTATGTCGTTTTTTTTACCTTTAAATAATGTCTCTAAAATTATTTCAGTGATAGAACAACTTTTAACTGGACAAATTGTACTGTTGCTGCAACCTGAGCAGCCTCCTAGCTGCTACAAGCACACTCTGAAAGTGGCGGTGGAGGGTAGAGCACACAGCCCTGCCCCTCCCCCTGCCTGCAGAAGAGTGTCTGATACCAGGCACTGTTGCGCTTTTCAACCACATGGGGGAGCTGTAAGTCATTTTTACAAGGAAACTACATAGTGTTGCTTAAAGGGTTAAGATGCTTTCTGAATTACTTTTTTCTTTACTAGAATCTTTTCTTTAATTCTAAGGGGAAATGTGCACGTTTCTAAAGATTTTCTTAGAATGTTGTCACTAGAAGCAACTCTTTGCAAGATTTTCATAAATAAGGGCCCTAGCTGGACCAAAGTGAGGGATTAGACCCCAAGACAGTCAAAGAACTGTGCCAATTGCCATTGGCTCTGCTATAGCTGCTTTGGTTGTTACAGAGAAGCATTTGTAACTCAGTTTCATGGGCATCAGGTATAAAGACAAGGCCTTTCTCTGGGCGCCCAAGTCTTACCCCTGTCAACAGGCACCAGAAAGCAAAGAAACAATAATGACGTTCAAGGAGCTAATCCCTTACCATATTTAGGCACCCCTGGTGTCAGGTAGCCATTCTTGGTCTGAGTTTTCTGCTTACTTTGAAGAGAAGCAGGCTAACGTGGCTGCTCATGTTCCTTCATAGAAAGCTACAGTAGAGGGACTGTGCACCATGCTTAGACCCACACGTCCAGAGAGACAGTCAATCTGAGGACCACGTTCTCTGCTTGGGTGGTGAAGAAGTCTGCCTGACGCCCCGTGTTGCCAACTAGTTTCAAAGTAGCTAAGCCTCCTTGAAAAGTTGCTAAATGTTGCTAGATCACGCCATTACGTAATTAGCATATCAGTGACATCACCACGTCGTATTTGCATTCTGACTACATTAGCACTTCAAATTATCTATTATTTTTTTCATTTGTATATTCTCTGCTTCTGCTGACAGATTTAATTTAATTCAATCCTGCATTTCATCAAAAATGTCTTTAATTTGTCTTCCAAACATGAACAAATGTCTTATGGGTGAGGAATGACACCAAGGAGTGCGTTTACCTGCACAGAATAAGCGGATAACTATCAAAAATCTGCTTATTATAGAAAACGTTTTCATGCGTTTACATGCAAATCAATAAGCCGGCTATGCAGACAAATGCGTTTACATGGGATTTGAAGACTTATCAGTTTTCTCGCAGGCAGTGACGTCACCACCTATAGTACATAATAGTCGATCAAAAAGCCGACAGCATATCTGTCTTAAGCTGTACTGTTGTATCTCGTGTCTACAGAACCAGTAAATGTAACATAAGCTTCTATTTTCACAGTTTCTCTGCCAACTGCTTTAGTCGAGCGGAGACTTTTATGCGTTACTTTGCGCTTACTTCCGCGTGTGACGTTTATCTTTCATACGCGGAGACATGCGCACATGGACAAAACCGTGAGAAGGCGGGTCAAGGTGTTTACATGCCAGGCGAAATCGGCGTAATGAGCAAAAAACTACCTTTGCCGATCGGTTTTTGCTTACGCTGTTTATGGGCTTTCCCCGATTAAAGAAAACCGCTTTACGCGTTTACATGACCCCACGTTTTATCAGTTTATTAAGCATAATCGGCGTAAGAATGTGCATGTAAAAGTAATTAATGCCCAAAATGTCATTCTGAAGTGATCTATCCCTTTAATGCTAAGACTTACTGTATTATGTCTCAGATCCAGCCTGAGGATTGGTCACACAATAGACATATTTTGACATTTTCACTTCAAGGATTTATCAAATCTCATAATTTGCAGTCAGTCTGAGCCTGATCACATCTAATTTATTATAAATATTGCAGGTTGGAAGAAACAGAGATGGTATGGCTTGGAAGGGATAGCCTTTGGCTTAGCCAAGATGCAGACTCTCTTACTTTACTTCCACTTGTACTTCGACTCTGTTTGCTGGGATTGATCATTTGGCAAGGCAATACACTATGGGCTTGGAGTGCGTAGTATGCCATGTATTGTTACCTATTATTACACAGCTCGTTGGAATACCTGCCAATGACGCTTTCCTGACGAGTTTATACTATAATCTGTAAATCGGCTATTATCCACTAGATGGCGTTCTTACCCATTTTATAAAAACTGAACCAAAACGAATTTAATAACATTTTAAACTCTGTGTATGTTCTGTCATCGTTCCGAATCTTAATCTGAACTCTAACAAAAATGCAGACGGGCAACTTTAAAAAAAAAGCTGTTAGGGAATGAGTTAATTTCTCACTCTCTGCCAGATTTAGACCAATTCCTAGACCACATAGCATAAAAGTAATGTTCTTTAGATGTCAAACTTTGTTAAGTGGTGTACTTATTTAATACAGCTCTGTTTGAATAATGAGCCTATGGGATGTTTAATATACTCTGCATGTGGTTGCAAAAAGTGCTTACACGCGGTCTAATCTCGTTTTACCAGGTTTAAAGAATGATTGCAGAAGGTCTAGACTCCCTAAGAGCTTTCATTGGCTAAAGACCGCCCAAGAGTCAATTTGACGTCTAGACAGAGACTATGCGGTGTCCTACTTATGGTTATTTAGAATAGAAACAAGCAGTGAGCGCTCTTTAGGCTATCATTGATCAAACGAAAGCTGCTTTTTCGCCTCTTTACACCGTAAACATGCTTGTTCTGTTCATTCTTTTTGTGAAAAGCAACACTACTGTAACTCACACCACAAACACACACCGCACAAACATACAGTAAAAGCCTAATCCCCTAGTAAGGCCTTGTTCCAACCTGCTTACTATGTAACAGATCTTAATATCATTATTATACTCTCATCATAGCTTTTAAAGCTGCTTTCATCATCATGAATATCTTCAGCAATGCACTGACAGCCTCTCTCATCATCTTCCTCTCCTGTTCACAGCTCAGTTTCTTTTGCAGAAGTGGCATGTCACATTTTATGCGCCCATCCAACACTGTTCCAGTCCTTTCTTTGTAGTCATTGTCTTTCTTCTCTTACCAACAGTATTAGTGCCCGGCAGTGTTTAGGCTAATGTTACCCACTTAAGTGATAACTCCTGCAGCTTTTGTCAGATCATTGTATGAGCCAAAGGTATTATGAATGAGCCTGTGTGGGTCGAACACTATGATGTGGGGGTAGGTGGTCTTTACGGGAATTAATGCAATGCGATCTCTTTGCAGCACCACCAAGGTGTCAGTGGGGCTAGTCAGTGGTGGTTGGTTACAGTAGCTTTCATTTAGGCAATCTTTTAAGCCTTGCTCACATGACAATGATGAAGTAAAAATAGAAAAGATTCCTGTCTTTTTGAAAAATTACCTGCAAAACAATCCGCCGGATCCACGAAAACAACTAAAACGCTTACGTGTGCCATGCCAGTAGATGATGATGTTACTTTGCATAGAAACACCTGCGCACATACGCACTCTTCTACAAAGCAATAAATACAAACAATCAAAAGCATTGAGCAGATTTGTAAGGTAGGTTTTTCCTGCAAATGATTCTAAGTCTGCAAAATTGTGTGAACTTTTTTGGAGAATTGTAGCCTAGAAATCTAGACGCACCCTAGCGGCCGCAAAATATATTTGCTGCCAGGGTTTAGTCTAGGCACTCACAATACACTTAACCGGTCCAAAAACCAAAATTTGGTCAGGCCAATCACATCATGTGTAGCGTCTGTGGGGCGGGCTTAACATGATGACGACAGAGCTGCAACGGTTCCTACTTGAAAACAGAGAATGGCTGCTGCTGCTGGCGAACAGCTTTCTTTTGAAGCGGCTTTGGCCGCGACTCTGGAGGACTTAGACTTATGTTTTTCTTTGAGAGAAGAGCAAATAAACCCTACTGAAGTCCTTTTTAAGCAAGAAAGATGTGTTTTGAGTTTTGCCGACTGGTTACGGTAACTACGTCACCTTCTTCGTTGCTCTGATCCGTCATAGCGCTATCCTATTGCGTGCAGAGGCATTTTGAGGGACAACCTTATATCCCGCCCCTTGCATTGAGCCGTTTGTGTGAAGAGTTGCCAGACCTTACATCTTGATGTAGGTCTGGCTAACCAGGCTAGGAGAATTGTATATTAACTCAGTATTTTAAAGCCCCCATGAAATTAACATTAGACCTGTTTGAGTCGTGACTCACTCGGATCTTTCACCCGGATCTTTAAATTAACTCATGAGTCGCAAGTCTCTAGTATCATTAACGCGGATCAGTTGAGTCCTACTACAATTTAATGTAAAGCCATAAACAGCACCACCACACACACAAACCTCTTTCAACATTATTAATGAGACTACACTCGCTCTACAGATCCACTCGTAACCGGCTGATCTGCGCGAGAACTGACCCGAGATTCTCACTCAGAGCCGGAAACATTGCAAACTCGAGAGACATGTGAATCTGCTCTGCCTCGAGAATCTCTCAACTCGTAACCGGCTGATCCGCACGAACTGTCTCTCAAACCAGAGTCGGAAACACTGCAGATTCGCAGATCTGCCGGAAACATTGCAGACTCAAGACTCTCCGGCTCGGGGGCTACATAATCAGGACACAGTTTTTTTCTATATTTTCTCTATATTATTATGCTATTATTATTAGGCCTATTTATTTTAAACGGTCCATACATACCAAACCTAAAACGTATAAGCATGTTATTTCAGAAGTGAAAGGCTTTTGTTGTGGGTTTGCTTTTGAGGAGACTTCAGTCGCTCTATAGATCCACTAACCGGCTCGAGCGAGTGAAGTCTCATGAGTCCCATGGTCTGCGAGTCTGCAATGTTTCCGGCTCTGAGAATCTCGAGTCGCGTGGATCAGCCACTTACAAGTGGGTCTGTACTGAGGCCATGTTTACATTAGAGCATTTGCGTTTTAAAACGGCATTTTAAAATGAAAACGATCCTCGTTTATACTGGCATTTTAAAAAGAATCTTCATCCACACTTTACACCACCATAAACGCATGAAACATGACCAATCACATAACTGGGCATGCGCATAAAAGTGTCAAATAACTTATTACTCTAATAATAGCTTACCTTTGCGCATTTACGCAGCCTAGGGGTGTGTGATATTGACAAAAAGTCATACATGGGTCCTTTGCTGGCAACTATAACAGACACTATTTTTGAACCTATAAAAATGTGTTTGGGAAAGTCTTATACTGTTCTATCTCCCCCCTACAACATATTAATATGATTAATAGGTTAATTTTGATTTTATAACTAAACATAAAGGTCTTTATGATTTAAAAAGAAAGCATTCAAGTGAACAGTACTAAACAGTAGCGAACTTGAAGCAAAAATAAATTTCAGCAAATGCAAACTTCAATCAAGCATAGTAAGAGGTGAAGTATTGCTTTAGCCTACCAGAAATGTTTATTGCATTCATTTTTAAAAGTGTGCGAGGTCCGTGCACTTCCTCCGCTAGCAACACACAAATAGCTAAAAGCGCAAGCGCCTAAACGAGCATTATATTAATGACGTTGAGTTTATTGTTTTTATTAATTTATATTCACAAAACGTATCAACAAAACATCGATTAAAATTAAGAGACAAATTATCTGAAACGAAATTCATTTTAAAGTAGCAAACAAAACTTACATTAAACTGGAAAATAATGTCTGACCCATTACAATTCTCCCTTCATATTGGCCTTTACAATGCCTATATGGCATTTAAAATTACAGTCTATCTTTCGTAAGCTAACTAAAGTTAAACAAAACATAAACACTTATACTCTTCTAGCTCCCCCCTACAACATATTAATATGATTAATAGGTTAATTTTGATTTTATAACTAAACAGAAAGGTCTTTATGATTTAAAAAGAAAGCATTCAAGTGAACAGTACTGAACAGTATAGCGAACTTGAAGCAAAAATTAATTTCAGCAAATTCAAACTTCAATCAAACATAGTAAGAGGTGAAGTATTGCATTAGCCTTCCAGAAATGCTTATTGCATTCATTTTTAAAAGTGTGCGAGGTCCGTGCACGTCCTCCGCTAGCAACACAGAGCTAAAAGCGCAAGCGCCTAAACGAGCATTATATTAATGACGTTGAGTTTATTGTTTTTATTAATTTATATTCACAAAACTTATCAACAAAACATCGATTAAAATTAAGAGACAAGTTATTTGGAACGAAATTCATTTTAAAGTAGCAAACAAAACTTACATTAAACTGGAAAATAATGTCTGACCCATTACAATTCTCCCTTCATATTGGCCTTTGCAACGCCTATATGGCGTTTAAAATCACAGTCTATCTTTCGTAAGCTAACTAAATTTAAACAAAACATAAACACATTAAACCCAACAATACTCAAACATTCATATAAAACAGACATTATCTATAAGGATACATGTTAAAACAATCCGATATAGCGTGTATAATAGCTGGTTGGTAGATGTTTACTATTTTTGGCAAAACCTCTGTTGCAAACCAACATTTACATGAATAAAATAATTTTTACTTTGAAAATGATGCGCTGTCACGTTAACATCAGCTGTTCGTTTACATAAGACTCCGTCTACGTTCATTTACACTCAGAGCAACGTCTGAGTTCTCAAACTAAAACAGGGTCTTCAGCGTTTGCGAACTAATCCGTTTATGAGGGTCGAAAACGGTGATGTAGTGTAGATGAAAGGCGTAAACGTAGCAAAAGTAACGCGTTTAAAAGGATAAACGCATTAATGTAAACACAGCCTGAGTTTCCTTGGCGATTTAGCAATACTGACTCAAGTGACTCACACAACCCGGATCACTTTAGTGAGTGACTCACAATAACCCGGATCCTTAAAAGGAATCGAGTTTGCCAGGCCTAATTAACATTGAACTTTTTTACTTTAAGTATAAATACGTTAAGAATATGAGTAAATATAAACTGGTGGTCCAAAACATAACAAAAATCTAATACAGAAGATATAAGAATTCAAAACTTACAGTTTGGCATGGGCACTAAAAAGTCTTGAATGTTTATGACATCACCCTACACTTCAGCTTTCTGTCCAATCAAATGCTCTTTAGATGCTGAAGCATCCCACCCTCTACATTTTGTTACAGTACGTCTTTGCTGGACTGTGCCATAAATAAAAAACTATTCCCTGATAGCAATAGGCTTGGTTATTTTAAAAAGGGGAGGGGTCTTCTCAATAGTTTCATTGTTTTAGTAAACTGATGTCACCATATCAGATAATGCTGCAAATTTTAAGCCATTTCAGTGGGCCTTTAAGCAGCACAAAGTTATACCAGTTACAAGTACACATATAATAAATCAGATAAAGTCTATCATTTTATGAGGCTTTTGAAGAGAAAAATGCAGCAGAATGTATAATTTAAACACATGACTAGTCATAATTTTTAGCTGACAATAAAGATGTACTCAAATAACAACGTGAGAGCAGTGGATGCTGTGATCTGTCTCTGATGACGGAGAAAAAGAGGAGGAGCTCATGTTACGGTGAAAGCTAAGCCTGACATTGCTGTAATGAGGATATCTTATATAGCACAAAGTAAATGAAGGGTTTCTGAAGAGGTGGGGGACCTCAAAGACCTGACCGTCATATAACTCCTCCACACACTTTCATTACTTTCCCGTTAGATGACTGTTGCCTAACTAACATACACCACTGCATGTTTAACTGTTTCACAGAATAGCTTAACTTTAAAGCTTTATGGTTTTTATATGGCACACAGAGATGCGAGAACAAAAATATGTGGAAAGATGGTAACATTTTATAATAAGTTTCCATTTCCAAGTTTACAGTTAACTTGCAATGAACAGTACTCAGTAACACTACTGAGTTTAATAATGCAAAGTAATTTACACTTTTACCAAGACATTTTTAAAATCAAAAGTTGTATAATGTAAGTTCATGTACAATGACCTTATATGAACAAACAATAAATAACTATTGACATATTAACAAAGCTCAATAAATGCGGTATAAATGTAGTGTTCATTGTTAGTTTTTATTGTTCATTGTCCGTAGCATAAACATCAAATGCATTAACTAATGTTTACAAATTTAACCTTCCTATAAAGAAGATTATCAGTGAATAACACAAACAGATATTGTATGGCTTTATGTTTTTTTTTATGGTGTTGACAGCGTCTCATTTTCTTTCACTGTATTCAAAACAGTTAACCACATGATGTACAGTATGTACTGCTAAAAAGTAGCTAGCTAGTAATAATTAGTGCAACTTGCAACTGCAGACATTGTCTTTATACATGAAATAGTTTTATTTTGTCACATACCTGTATATTTACAGTCACATACATTATGATCAATTGTTTAAGCTCTTTCCAATTTTCAGACGTAAATTAAAATGATTGAAATTTCCCTCTTTTTTAATATTATACTTTTTATATTATATATAAGGACACCAGGTTTCTCATCGATTTTAATTCAAATTACAGAATAAGTTTATTCAATTCAATTCTCTTGCACAATTCCAGAAACATTTATATTGCCTGTGAAAGGCCATAACATAGATGTAAAATACACAAATAAAATGTCAGATTTTGCATAATAAATTCTTCTTGCACTGATACACAATATCAACAACAATAACAAACCAGTTACCCTGTGAAAACAACAGAGACATTGCTAACTGCTTTTCGAAAACATGGTTTTAAAATGACATTTAAATTCAGTTAAGTAAAAAATAGCAGCAGTTATTTAACATCAACATCACAAAGAAAATGAGCTTTGTATATGTCCAGTACTGTCCTGAGGAGCTTCTTATTGAGTCAGATTTCTCATATGTGCAAACTTAATACAATGATAATACAATGAGATGTCGACTCATAGCTCCCCAATTCTCTCCCCTGTTATAACAATGGTTGTTTGATTTTTGATGTAATCAAATTTTAGGCAATTGTTAAAAACATCAGAGGTGATAGTCCATAAATTTATTGCTTCTACTTGAGAAAATAATAATGGTTCTTAACATTTGACTGAAAGGCACTGTAATGATCACAGAATGAATATGAGACACAATTTGGACAACAAACAAAATTTTTCTTCCTTACTGGCTAAGCTTCCACAGCAATCACATGATTCATAGAAACATTATTGATTATTATTTCAAATGCAAAATGGTGGAACTGAAAATGCAATAGAATTATGCAAAAAAGAAATTAGTAGTGAAGCCTGTCAAGTACTTGTCCAATTATTTGTGCCTATTAGTTTATTTTTTCTTAATACTTTGATTTGTCGTTCTGCACGCCCCCATTTACCTTGTTCAGAGAGGAATTACTTGAAGGCTTTGTGATGTTTCCTGATTTTAAAGTTTGATCGACACTCTCAGCTATGGGTGGCTTTTCCTCCTGCTCTGTCTCTCTATGATAAAAGTAGTTGAAATTAGAGACTATGACAGGCACTGGCAGGGCGATGGTCAGCACCCCGGCAATGGCACAAAGAGTGCCCACAATCTTACCGCCCAGCGTAATGGGACACATGTCTCCATAACCCACTGTAGTCATGGTGACCACTGCCCACCAGAATCCATCAGGGATGCTAACAAATTGGGTGTTGGGATCGTCCACCTCAGCGAAATAGATGGCGCTGGAAAAGAGAATGACTCCGATGAAGAGAAAGAAGATAAGCAGACCAAGTTCCCTCATGCTGGCCTTGAGTGTTTGGCCCAGGATCTGCAACCCTTTGGAATGTCTGGAGAGCTTAAATATCCTGAAGACTCGCACCAGTCTTATGATTCGTAGGATGGCTAGGGACATGTTCTGCCCTGTATTAGACTTGTCGGCTGTGGTCACTATTTCTGTTATCAGAGTGACAAAGTAAGGAATTATGGAGATGAGGTCGATTATGTTCATGATGTTGTTGAAAAAATCCCGTTTGCTGGGACAGACCAGAAATCTCACACAAAGCTCAAAGAAGAACCAGATGATGCAAGCCGTCTCAATTATGAAGAATGGGTCGGAGAAGGTGCTGGCGATGGTTTTGGGAGTGGGGCTTGATGGAGAACTCAAGGGATGGCTCGTACCCGGTGTCTGGTTTAAGGAAAGACTCACAGCTGGAAAAATCTCCAGGTCCTCGCGGAATTCTGGGAGAGTCTCCATACAAAATATGATGATGGAGATGACGATGACAAAAATGGAAACTAAAGCAACCCCTCGGGCGGCGTTTGAGCTCTCTGGGTATTCGAAAAGTAGCCAGAACTGCCTGTAGACCTCATTGGTAGGCAAAGGGACATCCTTGTCTTTGATGAAACCTTCCTCCTCTCGGAACTGGTCCATGGCCTCCTGTCCCAACTCGTAGAAAATGATCTCATCTGCGAAGACATCTAGAGGTACGTTTGCAGGCCGGCGGATTTTGCCACCCGACTGATAATAGTACAGGATCCCATCAAAGCTTGGCCGATTACGGTCGAAGAAATACTCATTTCTCATTGGGTCAAAAAAGCCCATTCTTTTCACAGGGTCACCCAGCAGAGTATCAGGGAATTGGTCGAGGGTCTTGACGCGTGTTTCGAAACGAAGGCCAGCGATGTTAATGATGACCTTCTGGTCTCCATCATCAAGACATCGCTTGTCAACAAATAAGTCCTCATAACACTCTTTGGCCATCCGACTAAAGATAGTCTCACTTTGTGTCCCTTCACTGTTGACAAGTAATTTCCAGTTGGAAATCAGGCTAGTGCAACTAGCACGCCCTCTTCTGGTATGAGGGGGCATGACTGGTGATTGTGGTAATACTTCCAAATTCTGGGGGCTCTTCTCTTTAAATTGGGACATTTTTGAAGCATAAGGGCTGTCCGGCCCAAAGTCTAACATGTCTAGCGTCAAAGCCGTCATCTCATTGGGATAATCTGGATCATTGAAGTTGTCCACACTGTTGTCAATATTCTCCACATTCTCAAAGTCAACAAGTGCCACCTCCATTCTTTCAGCCTGGACCGTCATGTGGCTCCAGACATTACACAAGTCAAGCCTTCACCGGAACAAAGCACTGGATAATTATTTCAAACAGTCATCATATTCCGAAGTCATCACATTGAGGGGGAAATCACCAATTGGACCTGCAAAACAAACAACAAAGAGTTAGAGCTTGTATGCACTGTATGAGGGAGGGTTTAGCTAAACTAATAAGACTCGTTGTGTCTCGGTTCTTGGTCTGGGTGGAACGCTGTCGAAAGCAACTGGTTATGATGAGGAGACATATTTTGGGAGGTGTCAACATCACAACACTTTCAAAAATGTCAGGTGCCAGCTGCTGGGTTATTTTTGTTTTTCCTGTGAATCAATTTTGCACTGCAAATGTGGGTGTGATGGGAAATTTTCTATAACAATTTTTCTATAACAAAATTATTTCTATAATTTCAAGTCTATAACAATTAACTATCACTGATATTAAACTATCACTGATATTATTATGCCTGATATTAAATCTCACAAAAACGAACATGACAAATCATAAACACGACAAATTTAAAGGCAATTTTTTTGCCAGTTTAACACATTAGCACTTTCTGGTTGAATTTTTGGGTGGGAGATGGATGTTTGTTTTCTGTTTGGTTTGTAGTTGATTATTATTTTTTCTCTCTTTTATTCATGTGTTCAATTATCCATTTAAATGCTATGCGCAATTATGCACGCCTTAATGTCAGCTCTTTTTGATATGTAATGTGTTAATATGTTAAATAAAACTTCTGATAATAGGCTTCAATGTCTTTCTTCAGTGTTAATTATAACTGTGCTTTGGTACAAACAAACAAGTCACAAAGCTCATTTGAATTCCTGTGTCCTTCGCTGTCATATGGACGAGTTCCACACTGTTCTTAATGTGACACAGACGAAGAGTATCTATGGTGACACACCTCTGACACAACAGTCTGCCGGACATCACCCAAGCTAAAGTGCAACCCTGTCAAACACGACACCACAGTCCAGGCCTGTGAGCCGGTGTGGAAGGATAAGACAGCTGAAAGAGAAGTAGCGAGATAGTAGCACACGGAAGGAAACGGAGAGAGAAAGAGAAACTGTTGGCCAGGGGTGTAATGAAAACAATCACCCCTCATCTAATTCACTTACTATTCCATTGACCTGCATTGGGTCTGTAGGAAATTCTTTAGCAAAGTCATTTACAAAACAAGTTATTACCAACACGCATTGCTTTATACTGCTTTTTCTCACTTTAATACGTAATCAAAATATGTTTCCAGCTTGTGGACAATAAAACAAAAAAAGTAGTCTGTAGTCCTACTGTATGAGTAAAACCCAATTCACCAGTGTTGTGCTTGAATGAGTTCATTGAATGAAAGTTCATGAACTCGTTCGTATTTTGGGCGAACGTGAACTAAAGGTACTGTATTACTGCCTGATGAACGTTACTGTGAACTCGTTAATTCTGGTGCCTGTGAACGGCACACTCTCTCAGTTGCACGTCGTTCAATAGGGTGCCAGATTTCTATATTCTTCCAGTCGAAAACCCGGCTAAAACACACTGTAAACAGGCCTTAATGTGTAGCGGAAAAAACACCCAATCTGGCAACAACGCCACCAGTCAGTGTTTCACGCTGCATGCGTCATCAAAACAACACGGACGCTGCTGAAATCCCTGCCGGCGCCACTCACATAGTTTAACATTAAATAACATCATATTTGTCCTAAATCGTTAACGATTAACATAGCCTGGTAACGCATATTCTGGATCTTGAAATAGGCTCTGACTAAGCTCACGCTATTTAACGTGCACGTGCGGTGTGCATTACCTGCGAGTTGTCATACACGTGACGCCTCACAGCGCTTCTCGCACAGGGTGCGACCCCCTTGTTGAAGCACCCGGCTAGCCTTTCAAGGTATAAGCCAATACAAAAATGAAAAGACAGTCAATGCTAATGTAAACCCTGGTTGGATAATGATTTAAAGTTGGATATGAAGATGAAATCTGACGCATTTAGCTTCAGTGTTAAAACTGATAAAATAATTGCTGTCTGTGGTTCTATATGGGCTATAATGGCAATAATTAAGAAAAATAATATGAATGGAAAAAATAACTATAAATTAGTTCATTTTGGAACTGAACTTAAATTTTGAAATATGAACTATGAACTGAACTAGTTCATTTTAAAATTTGTGAACTGTGAACTGAACTAGTTCATGTAGAAAGTGAACTTTCCCAACACTGCAATTCACACAGCACTTTGGTCACAGAAAATGTCAGTAAAATTGGCAGACACAAACACGTCCCGTAAATGTTCTGGGATCGCTCAATGAGTAACATTGCTGTAACATTCAAGAAAAGCATTATGCGAACAAGACGCAGAAACAATGTTGTAAGGGCCGTGCCGTAGTGAGGACCAGAAGTTATGGTTCAGCTCTTTGACAAACCAACATGATTTCATGGAAATCTGTGTTATAGTCACGGAAAATTTGATCTCTTCATGTGTCCATGTTACGGAATACAGCTTTTTTCCGTGACGGGAGCATGGATGTCTTTTCCGTGTCACTCCCATGGATTTCTTGTGTCATTTTATGTATTGTTTTTTCTTTGTTTTTTTCAATTTTAAATCATTGTCGCTTGGGGTTAGATTTGGGGTTTGGGTTAGGATGTACTTTTATGTATTGGTTTCTACATGTTTTTCTTCTGCTTTTAAATTATTATCGCCTGGAGTTGGGGTTAGAGTTGGGTTTTGGGTTAGGATGTCTTAAAATGTAACAGAAAGTGATTCTACATATACATAAAATGACTTTAGAAATCTGTTGGAGTGACACAGAAAAGACATCCGTGCTCCCGTCACGGAAAAAAAGCTGAATTCCGTGACATGGACACAAAAAAAGTGATAAAATTTTCCATGACTATAATACGGATTTGCGTAAGATCAGGTTGATTTAAACAAAGATCAACATTTACAACTAAAGAAATGTCATTAAACTGCACCGAAAAAGACATCAGTGAGCTCGTCACTATCAGCGCTGAAGCTGAGATCATTCACCAGCATGACAGAACAGCGCATCATGCACACATTATGAGCTTGTCATAAACTAAAATGCACGTGTGGTTTTCCGAAAGAGAAATCACAAATAATTAGAAAAAAACCTACCAAGTGCAGGACTTTAAATACATCATGAGCCCTAATGGGATCTCTACGTTATGTGTGTGGATGCACAGATTTCGGAAAATCATTGGCAGTGTGAATGAACCAAAAATGAAACGATCCAGAACAAATCGCGGACACATTTTTTGTGTTTTTCTGTAATCTCTGTGTGAAAATGGCTTTAGTATGCAACCACATACCAACCAGAAAACTCCCAGCAACCATTAAAAACATCCCGTGTAAACAACCAATCAGGAAACCTCAGCATTTGCATAGCAATGATTCATCTTATTTCATTAATTCCCACAGTCGTCATCTTCATGGGAAAAACAAGATATAAATAAAGAAAAATAAAGTTGTATTTATTAGTAAATGCATTAGCCAACAAGAAGTAACATTAAAGAGCACCAATTATCTGATTCATGATTTTACATTTCCTTTGGTGTGTAAGTGTGTATTAGTACATTAACAATATGCAAAAGGTACAAACCCCTAAGTAAACGATGACGCAAGTTATCGTCTCCAACGTAAATCTCTTTTCTTGGACTACAACCAAGGGCGGAGTGAAACAAAAAAATCTACCGGGAAATTTCGTGGTGGTCAAAAAAATATATATAACCATGGTATTTGTAGTAAAACTAGGGTAATACAAATCGTAATCAATCTGCCAAAAAAAATCATAAAATCATAGCTAATTTTCCTAAATGAGTAACTATACAAAATAATACCTGTTTGAAAGACGGAGCTGCGGCACGTGTCAATCAACTATTACATAACAGAGCGAGGCCTGAGACGAACGTGCTTTTAAACAGGAAGTAATGAATGGAATAATGTGTGGATCTTTGAATAACTGTACGAATATTTCCTTTAAATATCATTTTTGTCATATAAAGTTTTAAGAGATTATAATGTTTTTTTTTTCACTTTTATTGGTTATTTAGACTTAGTGCGGTTAACATTGTGTTTGGCGTATTTACCTCAGAGTTTTTTGCAGTAATAATACTACGATTTACATGTCAATCCTGCTTCCATGTCTGTTTATTAATTTCATTCTGCTGTTATGTTTTATGTGGATATTTTTGCTATATGAGACGTTCATTGTCGTTATATACTCTCGTCTAATATTAAAATCATATGCAGAATAATGTGTGCATCTTTGAATAACTGTAAGAATACAGTTCCTTTAAAAATCATTTTTGAAAAATAATAATGTTTATTATTAATAATGTTATTGCCGTTGAATACTCTCGTCTATAATATGGAAATCACATAGTAGGAAATATATAATGTGGTATACTGCAAAGTTACCCTGCTAATTTTTATTCATGATATATGTGGAGATAAATAAACCTTTGAAAATCTGCTGATTTGATTCATTCATGTCTTGACCACCAGGTTAGAGATTTTAAACATCCTTAATCCACACTTAGTCTATCAAATAATATCAAAAGTATATTGTTTTGTGAGAAAAAGGATGCTTTGTTATATTGTTTATGCGCTTTTCCGGAGTATGTGTGAAAGCACAACGGGTGCTCGACGGATCCGACCGCATAGGTAGCCTACTGCAATAAACAGGCGTTCGGCGGCTTTTTACATCACAGGCCGACAGGCTATGACATTTGGGGAGGAGCCCGTCACTGATCCCCCTATATTTTTGAAAATCCTAGTCATGATTGGACCAACCGAACGGGTTGCGCACTTTTATATACTGTTTTTGACCAGCGTGAAGCAGCCGCACATCAGGCAGCTAGACGGTATTCCTATATAACTTGCGGTCTCAAAACACTACCGGCTCAGAAAGATGTGTTTCAGAAAGAAAGGGAAATCTGGAGCTACAAAAATCTACAGAATGTGGAAAATAATGTGTTTTTAACCATAAACCACACAAACACATTATATTATACCAAATACACAAAATAATGTTGTTTTTATAGCAATGTAATAGGTGCTCTTTAAGCAATAAAGTTTTTCATCATTTATTAATCTTATTTAATGCCAATGCAGTTATTCATGTTAATTCATTATGCATTAACTTAACGTTAATCAACGTGATCTCATAAGAATACGTGTGTATTTTTACGTTTCAGTGTGGTTGTACAATACGTACATTTACTTACGTTTAAAATACACTGAAACATATAATATCGACGTTTTGACAGGACTAATACGTAAATTATTTACGTATTTACAGCTTTACAAACGTACAAATTTGTACGTAAGTTATTCCTATTCATAAATATTAAAATCGCGTGCATTGACGTTTCTTACTCATAACAATGACACCTTTTCAGTCATATTTTCTGACTTATTTATTTAAAAAAATTCAAATGAATAGCATTTCTGTATTTATATTTAGTTTGTTTGCCATGACACACAAAAATGCGTTTTCTCCTGCTGTCTTCTATGCAATACGTTATTATTCCTACTAAGCAATAATTACAACAAAAAACAACATAAATTCACAAAAGATGTTACTTTTATTCTTTTGCTGTAATCCACATCTTTAAAATTCATACGATTGTGAGGAACAGATCCAATTCAGCCCTTTATCCAGCGATCTTGATCCGAGTTCTCATCAGCAACCGAAAAAGTCAGCTGTAGCACCTTAAAATATCTTTTGAATGCTATATTGTTACTAATATGTTCCTAAACATATCTGTCCATTATTACACGGCTCTCTGGAATGCTTGATTCTGATTGGTCAGTTGAGACATTTGCAGGTTCGTTCTTTTCGAATAATAACCGCTCCAAAATAATAACGCATAGCCGGTACTACTTTTACGAGAAAGATCGCTCCGCGCCAATAAAGATCAATAAAGATTACTGTCTGTTTGGCGCCATCTTGTGACAAACACTGGACAACCACGACAAGACACAGAGAGCTTACTGAGACTGAACTTGACAAAATAGAGCATGACAGCTACGAAGCCAACACACAAAAAAATACAGAATGGGCATTAAAACTTCTCAAAGACTGGCTAAAAGAGAAAAAAATGGAGACAGACAAGTATGAAGCAGAGGATCTTAATAAGGTATTACGATCATTTTATGCATCTGTGCAAAGTTTCGCGGAAGGATAAAAATTTTAATTTAAAACAAATATGCCAATAAAATGTTTCAAATTCATATTCATGTCCAGTTTTTTTTCTTATGTGACAAGTAGCCGTGTAATAAGCGGGATAATGTAGAGTCAGCCGGTAGTTATCGGGAAATAAGCCCCTTCAGTGTGATACAAGACCCTCCGCTTCGCGTCGGGTCCTGATCACACTGTCGGGGCTTATTTCCCGATAACTACCGGCTGCCTCTACATTATCCCTTACTTACGTTGCATAATCTAAAAAGAATACATTACGTATTTTAACATTTTGCATAAAAAGAGTTTGGGTTTAGGGTAAGATTTGGGTTTAGGGTAAGGTTTGGGGTAGGGTTAAGGTGGTAACATATTACTAAAATGGTTAAAGGGAAATTATACAGCAATCTTTATGGAATGAAAGATACGTAAATGTTTTACATTTTTTTGCTGTCTAAACGTAATAATGCTACGTTTAAATGTTGTAAATACGTCTACATTGTACGTTTCCTCATTTATTTAAACGTACAAAAAATATCTTTTTTGTTTTTTAAAGTTACGTGTAAATAAATACTACGCATTAACAGTGAGACCAGGCTGCGTTAACAGATACAACTCTTAATTTTAAACATGTATTAATAAAAGCTATAGAAGTATTGTTCATTGTTAATTTGTGTTAGCTAATGCATTAACTTATGTTAACAAATACAACCTTATTGAATAATTATTTAAATAACAAATCAATAAATCAGCTATGAATAAAAGTGCAGCAGAGAAATTTCTACTGTAAATTTTCGACATTATCACACTGAGCAAAGCAAATCTCATGTAGCAGTGTAGAGAAGATGCATGGACAGATGTTTAATTAAAGACACCAAAAATGAGTCATCCTGCTCAACTCCTCCAGACAAGAAAACAGAGACCATGTGCGTCACGGGGAGAGAGAGAGACAGAGAGAGAGAGAGAGAGAGAGAGAGAGAGAGAGAGAGAGAGAGAGAGAGAGAGAGAGAGAGAGAGACAGAGAGAGAGAGAGAGAGAGAGAGAGAGAGAGAGAGAGAGAGAGAGAGAGAGAGAGAGAGAGAGAGAGAGAGAGAGATACTGTTATTGTAACAAATATCCACAACAACAGTTGTAAAAACACAAAGATGATAGGAAAACTATGCATAAAATCTTAGTATATCTTTAAATGGTTTATCACAGCTTTTTTTCCTTTGGCTTTTTTGATTTTATAAATTTGCTAGAAGGAAAACATTGTACATAAAATCTATGGTAAAAAGTAACTGACTCAGATCTCACTTTAAACTCCACTGACCTCACAAACCGATTCCCCATCTGTTCAGGTAGTGTACATTTTAAGTATTTCTATGTTTTAGATGTTTCAATTGTTGTACATAATGTTAAAGTATGGAACCATAACTTTTCACATTATGTACAGTGGGTGGATTTCGCTATAAAATGTGTGAGATGATGTAACTATTATGTACACTCTAACACACATCAACAGGTTAACTTAAATTGGTCTAGTATTTAATGAGTCACGCAGTGTAAACTACCCAAAATCCAACTCAAGACTGAGTGACTTTAAATGTATTTACAGAAATCTCACATATAATTACAGTATCATAATACACTTTTCAATTCTACCTTAGCCTCTCAGTTTTGCTATATTCCATCCAACCCATTTACTTTTGCCAAAAAATATGTCCATAGAGAGTTAAACAATTATTCAGCTACTTATTAGATATTATATTGAAATACATTTAATCCCAAACTACAAACTATTTAACAGATTTAAGTAGTAGAATTCAGGTTTGTAACATAAAGGTACAGCGCATATTAAAAGCATTTAAAAAGATACACTAAAATGACATAATTTCAGAATAATCATAATTTCTATACAAACACACACATACACAATGACAACAGGTCAACAAGTTTGAACAGATGTTCCCTAATGCTCCCCAATATAACTAGGACCCTCAACACACACAGGCCTACCTCTCACGAGAGAGGAGTCTCCTGTCGCGCTGTCTTTTCTGTGTCCTGCTTGTTCTACATTTGGGTTCAGAGTGGCTCAATCTATTGAAGACAGCATTGGGTAACCTTACGCTGACAGGAAACAAGAGCTGGGATACACACACACACAACAAACACAAACTCTCTCTCTCACATTCAAACAAACATTTGTTTAAGTGCACACCCAATGACGTGATGAATATACACAATGATCATATTTTAATTGACATATACTGTAATAATCAACCATTCTACCCCATTTTACCCAATTTGATGCTATAGTTCATCAAATTAATGTATGGAATTACAGTGCACAAGTGGCCCACGCAACAGATGTCGTAAGCAATCCACGACACTGCCTTCTCACCTTAACCAGAGAGAGAGAGAGAAAGAGAGAGAGAGAGAGAGAGAGAGAGAGAGAGAGAGAGATGTCGGATCGACCTTGTTAAACATCTGTCACCTGTCAAACAGAAAGAGAGTTTATGTTTATTCCGGCATGTTGGACACTCCTCACCTGTGGCAGTCTAGACACATTTAATGAGTGCTGATAAATGTGTCTAGGCTGAACATTTCTGGCTGTTGCCTTACCTCATCCAACATCAACGCCCACAAGACAGATCGCTTACATAGCACATCAATCCTTCCCAAATGAGACTGCTTATTTACAGATCAGTCAACCTGAGCAGATCTCCAATCTATCCCCCGTATTACACACCGGCCAGACAAGTGGTCGTCAATGAACTGATAGACAACAACTGTGTCAATTTATCTGTTGATTCAGGGCAGCCTTTTGATTTTTGCTTGCATCACATTGAACAAAAATGTTGAGCCCACACTCAGGGCTTAACATAAAGGACTGTTCGATGGCCGGGGGCAAGCATGAGAGACGTTCGGGCAAGTAAAATGTATTGTCACTTGCCCGATTGGGCCAGTGCTTCACCGTTAGTCTGTTGGAACATGTCTGTTATATATGTATACAATTATTTTTTACTTTTGAATTATTATTTTTAAATATGTGACACTGACATTTTTTAATGGGGCCAGTGAAAATTTTGGCAGGGCAAGTGAACCACTGGCCCTACTGGGCCAGGATAAAAAATATTTGCATTCTTTGCGTTATTTTCACAGTGGACTTAGCATTGTAAAATACTAGCAGATCGTATTTTTTACTTAATAGTAAATAGTCAGACACTGACAATGGCTCAGATGATATGACACACACACTTATGTGCGTCTCTCTAATTACTGGAACCCCACATACCAAAGCAACATTCAAATGCGTGCAACACTCAGATGTTTACATCGTTCAATTGCATTGAATTGCATGAAAGGGATAGTTCACCCAAAAATGAAAATAATGTCATTAATGACTCACCTCATGTCGTTCCAAACTTAGTAGACCTCCGTTCAACTTCGTAAGACAGTTTAAGATGTTTTATATTTATACCAAGAGCTTTCTGACCTTCCATTGAAAATCTAGTAATGGTATAGTGTCCATTAGTGTTGTAGTTCTCGAGACCGGTCTCGGTCTCAAGACCGGTCTCAAGACCACTTTTTAAAGGTCTTGGTCTTGTCTTGGAATCGACCGCATTTTTACTCTGTCTCGTCTCGGTCTCAGTCAAAGAGGTCTCGGAATTTTATTTCAAGACCGGTCAAGACCACATCTGATGGCACTGCAAAAAAATATTTTCAAGAAAAAAAAATATTAGTATTTTTGTCTTGTTTTCAGTAAAAATATCTAACAATTTTTAAATTAAGATGCTTTTTCTTGATGAACAAAACGACCCAAGAAAATAAGTCTAGTTTTTAAAGCAAAAATATCAAATTTATATGATTTTGTGCATAAAACAAGCAAACAAATCTGCCAATGGGGTAAGCAAATTTTCCTGAATTTTTCTTGAATTTAGTGTTTAAGAAAAATGTTCAAGATTTTTTTGCTTACCCAAATGGCAGATTTTTTGCTTGTTTTATTCACAAAATCACTTAAATTTGATATTTTTGCTCTAAAAACTAGACTTATTTTCTTGGGTAGAAAAAGCATCTTACTTTAAATTTGTTTTTGTTTTTTTACTGAAAACAAGACAAAAATATAATTTATCAATCATTTTTTGCAGTGCACATTACAAATTTATTTTCTATCATTCATTTTATGCAGTTTATTCAGGTTTGGCATATGATGTTGGCATTGTTTAAGCATTGTTTAAGTTTCTCCCAATGACAATTTGTGTTAAGTAGATGGCAAGCCATGGAAAGACAGTTCAGATTAAATGGTTAAGTTGATTTCAGCTCTTTAGTGTTTGTTCACTTTTATTTGCTTATAGACAAAGATAAATTCCCACATATCTGCAATGCCTTTGATTATTTAATCAACTTATCTGATGGCATACACACACACCCACGCACGCACCCGCACAGTCAAGAAGTGCCTAATCATATGCATATACCACATTTTATCATAAGTGTTTTAATGCAGTGACTTGGTCTTGACTTGGTCTCGGCCTGTCTTGGCCTTGGTCTTGGTCTCGACCCTTTAAAGTCTTGGTCTTGTCTCCGTCTCGGCCTGTCTTGGTCTTGGTCATGACTTGGTCTCGGTTTAGGTGGTCTTGACTACAATACTAATTGTCCATGTCCAGAAAGGTAATAAAAACATCATCAAAGTAGTCCATGTGACATCAGTGGGTCAGTTAAAATGTGTTGAAGCATCGAAAATACATTTTGGTCCAAAAATGAAATAAAATTACGACTTTATTCAGCATTGTCTTCTCTTCCGCATCTGTTGTAAAGGACATGCGTGAAACTAAAGTCACGTGACTGCAGTGACGCGGAAGACGTGTTATACTCTGACATATTTGTAAAGTTTTTTTTTTCGAACTTACAGCATGCGTCTCCCTCAGACTGTAAACGAAGCCTGGGTGCACAAAAAAAAAAAAAAACACACTTGGGGAGCACCAGATAACACGTCATACGTGTCACTGCAGTCACCCTTCAAGGGAAGAATATACCTGTGTTCCCCGGTTATGACTCCTCAGGGAGCTTCCTCACCTTCCCGTGGTGCAATTATGGAGCTTTTCCATTCCATAGTACCCCATAGGTCAGATCGGGTCAGCTCACTTCACTTTGGCTAGGTTAGCTTTTTCATTAAGTTTATTAAACACTTTAGAGTGGGAGGGATTCTAGGCGTGTCGTTATATTTGGGCTGCCTACTGCTATGACATCACACAAGTGAGAGCGTCATTGGAATGCTATGCGTTTCCACTCATTTATTTCTCAGTCCACCACAAAATCAAAATTGGCCAGCACAAATAAATGTTTGCACATCGCGTTTATCACTACCTCTGTCTCACATGACAGTTTCTGTACAAACACCCGTGGCATCAGTTGACGCGCTCCACTGAGCCTCATTTAAGTTGCAAAACGTGGTACATGCGGAGTTTCGCATCTCGAATGTGCCCGCACAAACCACAAGCCTGAAAAACACTGGAATGGTGTTCCTGATTCTCAACCTGTGGATGTTTTTCACTGCTAACGGGAGTTTGGGAACTTAAAACAAGGCACAAATGACCAACAGGTTTGCTCGAGACAGTGCAAGCTAGCATGAAGGTAAAGCTAATCTTGCGTTAAGCATGATGCTCGTCACAATTCTCTCAGACCAATAGCTGATCTACAGTATTTTCACATCACGTTTTAGTATGAGCTCACCTCACTTGGAACCCCAACTGAGGTGCTACTAAAAAAAGTATAAGGTACGATGTCACAGGAGTGACGATCTTTTAGGCGGAACCAAAAATTGGGAAGTTTTGGTTCCGCCCGGATGTTTCCGCCCGGACCGGTAAGAGAAAACACCGGACATCCGGTGGCGTCGCGAACGCTGTAATCAGCCAAACTACACACAGCTGGGAGTTATTAAGAGGAGCGCCGGGTGATTGGAGGAGAGCAACACCCAGGGGAGTATTTAAAGACAACTTAAACCACAGTCTTGGCTGATGTTATCCGCTGTTGTGTTGGTGTGTATTGTAGCGCCGTGTTGGGCTCGCCGGATACGCTATATTTGGATCGTTGTATTGCTCTCTCTCTCTATGTTTGGATCGTAGATCGATGTAAATGAGGATATCGATGACCTTATAGGTGAAGTACTAGACGGACACTGACATTGGATGAGAGAAACGGAAGAAGAGGAAAAACTTACCGTTGTGAGTATACATCTGTGGAAAAGTGGTGTTGGTGGCTGGAAAGCGCCCTGTCTAGGTACCTGGAGTTATTATAGGCAGAGATTGTGAGTAACCAAATCCCTTGAAGTAGGTGTTTGTACATATTTGACCTATACATCGTTTGAGTGTTTTTAAGAGAGATTGAGTGGCCCTACCCCTGTACCAGCGTGGTGGGTGAGCCGAAGGCTTCTCGTGTGAAAGCAGCTAGAGTGACGACAACAAACAAACACTAGGCCGTCTACCATCTCCCTATTCTCGCCCAGAGCGAAGTGGAAGAGGACGGGTGTCTATTGTGTGCACTGAGCGTGGTGGGTGAGTCTTTGGAAATTTTCACTTGAAGTGGTGCTGTGTAATGCTGTGTATTGCAGTGCGAGTGCTGTGTCTTGTTTGACGTAACCCCGCCTTCAGTCACTCGTCCCGGGACGACGAAGAGGAAAGAACGGCGCTAGAGAATACCTGTACAATAATGCTGTAGTGTGTTTTCAGTTTCACAGAATTACAGAGTGGCGGCGAAGAACTGTGCGAGTGGCAGTGTGTGTGAGTATTACATCTACTATTGTTACCTTACTTGTGTCCCTTTCATCATCACAGAGTAGAGGCGAAAGAGATCCGCCGGCCCGAGGTCTCGACGAAAGGGCGCCCCGGTCCAGTTTTAGATTGACCAACGGGTCTCGAGGAAAGGGTAGCGCTCGACCCGGTGTGCCGGCGTGGCTTTCTCGCCCCTCTGTCAAACCAACGAGTTCGCCGAGAGGGTCTTGGCCCCCGGCGTCCCATTACAAATCATTGCTAAATCGACGCATTGCAGAAAGAGAGCCAGCGTGAACACTGAGATATTGAGCTGTGGAGAGAGCCATACCTACCTAGAAGCTGTAACCAGCGCAGAGGTGAGCGAACGCCTTGAAATCGATTCACTGTGTCCCTGTATCCCAGCAGTCGTCTGTGGAGAGAAAGAGAGCCAGCGTGAACACTGAGATATTGAGCTGTGGAGAGAGCCATACCTACCTAGAAGCTGTAACCAGCGCAGAGGTGAGCGAACGCCTTGAAATCGATTCACTGTGTCCCTGCATCCCAGCAGTCGTCTGTGGAGAGAAAGAGAGCCAGCGTGAACACTGAAGATATTGAGCTGTGGAGAGAGCCATACCTACCTAGAAGCTGTAACCAGCGCAGAGGTGAGCGAAAGCCTTGAAATCGATTCACTGTGTCCCTGTGTCCCAGCAGTCGTCTGTGGAGAGAAAGAGAGCCAGCGTGAACACTGAGATATTGAGCTGTGGAGAGAGCCATACCTACCTAGAAGCTGTAACCAGCGCAGAGGTGAGCGAACGCCTTGAAATCGATTCACTGTGTCCCTGCATCCCAGCAGTCGTCTGTGGAGAGAAAGAGAGCCAGCGTGAACACGGAGATATTGAGCTGTGGAGAGAGCCATACCTACCTAGAAGCTGTAACCAGCACAGAGGTGAGAGAAAGTCTTGAAATCGATTCACTGTGCCCCTGTATCCCAGCAGCCGTCTGTGGAGAGAAAGAGAGTCAGAGTGAGTGCCGAGGTACTGAGCTGTGAAGAGAGCCATACCTACCCGGGAGTTGTAACCAGCGCGGAGGTGAGAACAACCCTCGAAACCGATTCACTGTGTCCTCGTGTCCCAGTTGGAGTCTGTGAAGAGAGAGAGAATAAGGAAGGAGAGTGAGTCAACGAGCAAGGATCTGTGGGAAATAGGCGGTGCACCGCCGTGCGCTAAGTAAAGGTACACAGACAGGAAAAACCCATACCAGCACTCATTGTGTTTTATTCTGCCTCCAGGAAGGAAGAGGAGCGCGCCACGGGTAGAGGGAACCCGAGGCGGGAGCCAGTTCCCCCACGTAAAACCCCCCACCCTCAGTCATTCATTTGGCCGTGGCCCCCTGGAGGGCGGATCCTGATTTTAGTTTTAATTTCCCTTTCCCAAGTCCCCATATATTTTAACTATTTAAATAAATAAAGAATATTTTATACTTACTTGTACTCGTTGTTGTCTGGTCATTGGGTTGGTTTTGGGGACCTCCTCGAGGTGGAAGTTTAGAAGGGGCGTGGCTTAACCACTAGTAGCCAGCCCCTGGCTTGTGACAACTACGTACTGCACCCAGTGGAATAGCCCCAAAAAATAAGCACCGACCCAAACCATGGGGTACTACGCAATGGAAAAGCGCCATTAGAGAACTGAGATGTTCTTCCAGATGGCTAAGCTTAAACAGTTTCCAGGTAACGGGCTGGAGGATGAGGGATCAAGGCAATGAGGAAGCATCATTCTGAGTATTATTGGGAATATGAAATTGCAATGCTCAATGGAAGTTGCGCCTCCAGTATAACCAGCCAATGTGGAAGAGGATCTATACAGAGTACTGTGGGATACTTGTAAGCCTTTGCACATGTATAGTAGTTGAAACAACCCAGATAAAATTGGAGCTTAAGAAAGAAAATTTATGATACAGTTGATGTCAGGTTTAATTGTTTTGATCTTTTGCTCAAAATATTATAAAACGTCCAGAAACATTTAAGATTTTTTTCATCCACAGACAGGAAATTTAGTTAACATTGCAGTACATAGTAGATTTATAGATAAAAGTAGCCTGCCATATCTATCCGTGTCTGGTCAGTTTTTAATTAAGGAATAATGTATAGGCAGCCATGTTATCACAGAAATAAGGGATATTTTGCTATAACAACCTGCTGCCTCTAAATTATCTTGCTTATTGTCTATTTACATCATAAGTAAGAAAATATTTTAATAGAGTATTTTATTAACTCATTCTCATTTTAAGACAAGACGTTCAAATGTCATGTAGACACTATCTGGTTTAATTATTTGTAAATATAATGTCATATATGTTATTAAAAGACATATTTATATAATTTTTTTTGTGTAATATTAATCTGTACCTGTCAAAATGATTTGCATCATACAGGTTACTGTGTGTTATTAGTTTTGAGCCGTTGTTATCTAAGAATAACAAACCTGGAAATTTTGCGACTGTCCAATCAGAATCAAGCATTATTGTGTATTAATAAAGATTAATTAAACACTGGCCAGCGCTGCAGTAATGAGACAAGATTAATGACTTAGGCTTCGGTCCAAACACCCTCATCAATTTCTCTCTGTCTGGCCATTAGACCTGGTCATTAAACCAAACACTGACTTATGTTACACCCTTTAAAGCAGCTCCTTTATAATTCTGTGTCAACATTCACCACATCTCTGTGTGACAGACTATTCGCTGTGAAACAGCTGCTCTCTCCTGTCCACTGAATATAAAACCACAGAGCTTTAAACTTAAACACACATCACAAAGAAACAAGCATGCTTACAAAGAATTAACCAATAACTTCTCAGAAGTGTAATATGAAAGTTGAGAGCCATTTTAAAGGTTAAGCATGTCAAGAAAATCTAAAAGAATGTATATTTGTCCTTTGACCAGATGTATGTGCTATTAATAGATTACAGGCTTAAGTGAGGAAATCCTGAGCATGACCGATATGACATATCTCATGTATATTAGCAAATACCAGTACACTGACAAGTCTAGTGTAGATAGTGTTTTGTTGCAAACTGATTTAACAGAGGAAATCATGATCTATATTTACATGCATGAAAAATGGACTGTACAAGCCGAACTTTGTAATGTTGAACGCAGAGCAAAACTTGTACAGTATGCAACAACCATTAAGCACTGGTACACTAGTATTACATTTGTTTAAAAGAAAGCATTTAACTTAGATTAGACTTGCAAAAACGTCTCTCAAAAGTTAGTCATGATTGTTTTTTCAAGCATGGTAATAACTTTTAAAGTCAGTTACATAAAAGGTAAATCTGTGTAATTTGAATAGGAAAAGTAAGACGTTGTCATGTTGTTATTCTGTATGTTATATTGGTGGGATTACACTGGACTACTCCTAAAGCAGAGCAGGTGATTTTGGGTGGGGTCGAAATGATTTTAAGAGGATTCATCTGGCTGAGGGAGCTCCGTGGTACATAAGAAGAGGGATCACCTCTCTTTGCTGAACATTAGCCGCCACATGTCTGCAGGCTCAATTAGGATAAATGGCAAGACTCCAAAACATCAATTACGATCAGGAAAACTTCTCCCAGTTCTCCAGTGATACCACCTACTACATCACTGGTGCATCGCTCCAAAGCGAAAGATTCATAGAAACGTTTAACATAGTACACATTTTCAGCAGGAGATTTATTAAAGCAGAATATTATATTATTAGGAAGTATCAACTATTGTATATTGTCATTAAGCTGCATGGGTACTTCTTAAGAAGTGCTGAACCACATTGATTGTCTCCTGTACATCGTAGCCTAACCCCTGCATCAGTGGACACTCCAAATTATTGAAATATTTGGTTACCATACTAAAACTTAAATATATTTTTCCTCTCTGTTCCAAAGTTTCTTGTTTTTCATACATGGGAACACATTTTGAAGCTGCTTAAAGCATGGGTCTTCAACCGGGGGTCCGCGGCCCCCAGGGGGTCCGTGACGGAACTGCAGGGGGTCCGCCAAATGATGTTCAACAACAAGCTATTTTTTGCTTAAAACGTAAAATATATGTACAAAACGTTACATGTCCCCTTTAAGTTGTGCACGTGCATGGCCGCATAGGTTTGAAGGCGCCCGTTCAGTTTAGCCAGCGGACCAAAATAAAATATCTAAAGATTATAAATGTCCACTCAGGAAGCAGCATTAGCGACAGAGAAGTCATCATAAAACAGGTCAATCTTATGTGTGTCTTTCTTTCAGAATGTCATTTTAGAATCAGTGCGACATGTTGTCTCATCTATATTACTGAACTTGGACGGCTGTTTCAGGCGGTTCAGATTTAAAGCGCTAATTCAACAGGCAAATGACACCACACCTCGGTAGCACAAAACTATCACTCGCATTTAAAAATGAATGAAACGCGCGCCGTGATGGTGCTTTGTGCAAGATTCATAGTCAGGTTGAAATCCGCCTCTCAAAAAGTTTCCCCAAAGAGATGCGCTCGGACTCGTTGCATGTTTTTCTCCTGACTCTGAACTGAAGCTATACAGAAAATAAACCTGCTTTACTTAAACTCGTGACAATGATGATACACGAGAATTGAGACCTCAGAATTATAAAGTAGCACAACCTCCATCTCCACCAGAATAGACAGTCTTTTTGCCATTCACCATGATCAGTCTTCTTTATAAACTGAAAGCCCTTGTCCAATTCACAGTAAAATGAAAATATATTACACTGCAAATACCTTAAAATAATATGATATTATTATTTTTATATTAATATAAAAACTAAATCTACTTTTAAAAAAAATTACGCATTTTAATATAGTATGGCTGTGTGAAAATATGGTTTGTTTCTATTTATAAAACAGTTCCAGTCCTTGATTCTGATTGGTCACCACTTTGCGTTGTGCTGGGTAAATATTTTACCCTGTTCTTACCTCAACTTAGATGAATTAATACATACCTTAATACATATCTTTTTTAATGAGTATACATTTAATCATCGTACAGCACGTCGTGAATGTGTTAGCATTTAGCCTAGCCCCATTCATTCTTTAGGATCCAAACAGGGATGAATTTAGAAGCCACCAAACACTTCCATATTTTCCCTATTTAAAAACTGTTACATGAGTAGTTGCACAAGAAAGTGTGGTGGCAAAATAAAATGTGGTGATTTTTTAAGTGGATAAAAATGAGAACTATATTGTGTGGCAGAAGAGCACATAGTTTGCAGCACTTTGACCTTACACTATCCCAATGTTTGAATCCAGAAAATTCCCAGTTTTTAAAGTGGTTAAAATCATAGATGTGGACAGCTGCTTGCTGTGTAAAAATTTTTACACAGGTGATTGGCAGTGGCGGCTGGTGACTGCTCTTCTGAGGGGGCAAATTTAAAATATGTGTTCGAAGTGTCGTGTGTTGCTTGTGATTTCAAAATATGTGTTTGTTGCGTTATGCTGCATATGCGTTAAAACCGTTTATGATAAAAGAGATGCTCAAATTCCAGTGGTGGACAGTAACAAAGTAAATGTAATTCGTTACTGTACTTAAGTAGTATCTGTACTTTACTCAAGTACTTTTATTTTGGGAGACTTTTACTTTTACTTTACTACATTTTAAAGTCAAATATCTTACTTTTTACTCCACTACATTTTAAAAAATCGGTCGTTCCTTTTTATTTATCAGTGGATAAAAAAACTTAACTGGGCCAACTAAAGCTGCACAAAAAAAAACTAAGATGCACACGTGATGCGTCAAACCACCAATCAGGGTACAGCATGCGCTTCGTTTTAAACTTGTTTTGGTTGCCGCGCTGTTTTACGTAAGCTACGCGAGTCACGCGAGTGCAGCAGCCAGCCAATGCATCGTTTGAAAAATGAAACTGCATTCAAAAACAACGGAGGAGATAACTGACCCGTCACAACAACAATGGCCTTATTAACGCGAGTTTTTTTTAAGTCCTTGAATAAAAGAACGAGTCATTCGTGTCTTCTCTGCCTGCCTTGAAACTGTGCTATTTCGTTTTAAAATAATACTCTTTCAAATCTAAGGAAACGCGTAGAGGTAAGCCATTTTTATTCTGGTTATATTTTTAAATGCGCAATTTTAACAGTAGCTTGCAGAAAACTGTTAATTGTGTTGCTAAAATATATACGACGTTATCATGAATGAACTTGAAGCTATGCAGGCTGAAGCTATTTTTAGCCGTATAAGTTAGTTAACTGTTTCACTTAAGTTCATTGTATTTGAAGCTCAGTGCTCTGTTATTTTGAAATGACAATTAATCACTATCAACACTGTTGTAAAATATAAATGACATTTTGACTAGCCATGCAGTGTATGATGCTTAAACAGGCAGGTGGATTGGAGTGCTCCCTATTAACTGAGATTGTAATTAATATTTTCAAAAGTTTTGCTTCCAAAATATATAAATACATTTAATTATGTATTACAATATACATATGACATGCTAAACCACATGAAACGTTTCTGAAATTATATTCTGTAAGGCTTGTTTTATTTGTCAAAGAGAGGGAGACTGATTTCTAGATAACGTTATGTATATGTTTTGAAAACTATTGTGAACCTGTGCTTAAGTCAAGTTTTTATTACACTTAAACTGATAAATTATTTAGCAAATAAATCTTGAAATGAGACTTTCTGCTCTCAAATCCTATTATTTCATTTGATGCTAAAGGAAATTTTTTGTTTTTAAGGTTTTAGGCTTATGATAATTTTAATAGACATCAGTGTCTGATTTATTAATGTCCTTTTATTAATTGATTGGTTAGCCAAGAGAGTTATTTCACATAATTTGAGTTTTGTGACAAAAATGATACGGCCATAATAAATCACAGTACTTTTGTACTTAAGTACATTTTGAGGCAGATACTTTTGTACTTTTAGTCAAGTAAAAATTTTAAGCAAGTACTTCTACTTTTACTTGAGTAATATTTTACCCTGGGTATCTTTACTTTTACTCAAGTACACGATTTGTGTAATTCGTCCACCACTGTCAAATTCATAAAATACACGCAAGACACTCCCTTAACAGTAAACTCTGATTACACATGAGATTATACGAGTATCTGGCAAACGCGTGCGTCTCTTTTATCATAA
The DNA here is from genome assembly GCF_030506205.2 of Paramisgurnus dabryanus. Classification (NCBI taxonomy): domain Eukaryota; kingdom Metazoa; phylum Chordata; class Actinopteri; order Cypriniformes; family Cobitidae; genus Paramisgurnus; species Paramisgurnus dabryanus. The sequence goes on from NC_133357.1 coordinate 25,590,770, forward strand.
ACCCTTTAGACGCGTCTGCAGCAGACACTTATTTTGTCAAAACACGTGATGCACATAGGTTAACTTGATGCGCAGAACACATATTTTGAAATGACAAACCACACACATGACGGGCTACATACATGTTGTGATTAACTTTTCAACCTTCCCCCCCTTAAATAAAGAAGTCACCAGCTGCCACTGGTGGTCGGAGAAAAACACTGCAATTTTGGATTCGGACAGCAATTAAAAATATGTCCCACAAGAAATAATTCCAAATACAGCTTAGGTTGTATTTTTGCCCAAAGCCCTCAGTAATTTCCGAACAGACTATCCAACATTAAATGAATGCTAAATGGACTGTAATGCCTTGAACAGTGCACTTAAATTTAAGTGAAGTCCTGTAACATGATTTTGGGGGATTAGAGTGAAAGGGAGACATATTTATTACTAAAGCAGGAGCAGTGGAAAGTGGAGTTGTCTCCTGATCATCGGAAAGCAGGTTAAAGTCTACACATTGCACACAAGTAATTCTGCTTTTCTCATGTCGCATCAGTCAGATTTTCCGCTACAGACAGAGGCTGCCTGAGTCGTGAGTATAGACGTTTATTAAATCAGAAAAATAGTATACCAACATTTTCTGGTGATGATTGGTTATGACCGTTTACAGCCCTTCCCTAAACCTCTCAACGTATCCTGCCTGAGATTGCTTTAAACCAATGTATACATTGTATTAAAATAAAACATGAATTATGTCTTTAACTAAATTCTGATTGGGTGGGCTAGACCAGTCCTGCCCACAATAGAAGAAGAAGAAGAAGCAGCTTGTTGTGAATGTTATTTGAGAAGACCAACTGTGATGGAGGTAAACAGACAGTGACTATTGTTGCAGTTTGAGTTAAATATCAGTCCTCAACTTGGCCCATCTTTGTGTTTACTGTCATAAGGGGAAATTCGTAGAAGGAAATGCAATGCAGATTTTTGATCCCTACAGGAGGGGTTCCTGCGGACCAGTCACATCGCCTGCAGTCCGCGTAGAATGGACGTGCTGTCACATTTTTTCAGAGGTGCGCATCAAGTTAAGCACAGTCTATGCAGAGCCTTTGGCGTAGCTATGGCATAGATCCTACGTGGGATTATAGTCTCAAAGCTTTGTCAGTTAAATTTCTGTAGGTGTCTGGAGGAACCCGTGTGAGCATCAAGAAGGAGCATCATCATCTGAGGAGGGTGGCAGGAAAAAAGTATTTAAAATTTGGACTGCAGTATAGACATTGCTAATGTGTCGTCATCATGTGGTGAATAGGGTGGCCATTCGTGCCAGTTCCGCCGGACACGTCCCAAACATGTTTTCGGGTTCGTTCTCCGGAAGTCGCGTTGCTACACCGCATACGTCATTGAGGTTCTCACATTTCAGTTAAAATACATTAGAAAATTAAGATTTATTTATTTTAAGAAACACAATCATTGTAGTTTAATTCTTACCTTGAAATGTAACGGTTGCTTTTCTGAAATTAAACCCGAAATATTAAACCTTGATGATGTATGCGGTCAAACAACGCGACTTCCAGAGAACGAACCCGAAAACATGTTCGGGACGTGTCTGCTGGAACTGGCACGAATGGCCACCCTAGTGGTGAACGCAAAGCATTTTGGGAATCCACGGCACAAACGTAAAGGCGCCAGACTTCTTTGCATGGAGGGAAGGACGCAGTGTTCAAAATGCCGTCTACTTGCTGTGTTATAAACTGGAATAGTCGTTCTCATGATAAGTGCCATAAAGCTTTAGAATGGAAAATCCTTTTATTGTTTTCAAACGTGGAATAATAGCAAGGGTCAAATGCAAACAATCTTAAATAAAACCATCCAAAGTCCAAAACACAACTAAGCTTGAACTGCACTGTAACACAAATAAATAAATGAATAACAAAGCAGTCACATGTTTGTTCTTATAAATTCATTTAAGGTGGTGTAATTTTACATTTTTCTACTAGACTACTAGGTCAACAAAGTGCAACAGTTGCCACGATTACAGGGATGTTTGCAGACCCGACGCCAGACACAAATTCACGGACGGGCATTTCATTTTTCAGGGGGGGCACTGCAATGCATAATATCATTAACTATGAATTAAATGGACAAAAAAGCGAGGAAGAACTAACATACCTCTCCATTAACGCAATACAATGGAGAAGTCGTAAAGATTGGACCTAGCTTACTGAAGCAATCTAAACGCAAATAAAACACATCTTAGGGCTCGACATCAACGCTTGTCCGCTTAATATCAGACAAGTGGATTTTTTAAAAGGTCAAGTGAAAGAGAATTTTACTTGCTCGACCGAACAAGTTGCCTAGTCTGATTAAAAACGCCAATAACAATCACCAAAACAGGATAATGATTCTGCATCCTTTAATCAATGGCGACCGAAAGTGCATAATGTAATAACGCAAAGTTAAACAAATAAGCACAGCAAACACAAAGTGTGTTAACAAAGTGGGTTAAACATACTGCGGTAAAATGTGGATTTTTTAATAACATGATATAGTTAAGCAGCATCACATCACGGTTGAAAATGTGACAGATTTAATGACAGTTCACTAAACAAGTAATATTAAGCCACTTACATTTTAGACGCAATGTTGACTGTTTTTGTTGTTTCAGCAGCGAAAATAGTTCAAAGATAACAGCAGAACCATAACGTGTCAGTCTTACTGCAGGCAGCACTAAATCGTGTCTTAAAGTTAAGCGGTGGCGCGCTTAGCAAACAACCAAACATATCCGCGCTCACTATTGACAAACTAATCAAATACGTTTAAAATATATATTTATCAAATCAGACCAAAACACATTTTTATTTTTATTCAGGAGTTATATATGTACAAAACAATAACTTTTAATTAATAACAGTGGCCTATTGATAAAAACATGGAGCTGGTGAACAGGTGAAGGGAGACCGCAGGTTCGTCCAGGGCGGGCACTGTTGACTCACAGGGCGGGCCCGGCCCCCTAAAGCCCGCCCATGGCGCCGGGACTGGATGTTTGTAGCATTTAATAAATCATATTTACACTCCTCAGTAGGGATGGGTACCGAAACCCGGTATTAAACTGGCCCCGGGGCTAAATTATGAAAGACCGTAGTATCAGTAAGATCTGACGCTATCGGTTCTGCTATCGGTCCTGGAGAAAAAAATAAAAATAAATGTACTATGTATTCTTGCTTAATAATGTTTTCGTGCACATTTTATCTCACCAAACATTTCTAATTTGCGATTAAGACGTTTGTCTGTGAGACCTGCGAGATCTCTCATGCGCGCCGCGGAGGCTGGCTGTCTGTCAAACACAACCACAACAACGAGCGCGGCGCACGCACACGCATAACAGCACGAAAACTACCGCTTAATACAAAGAGTGACGATGGCGGATAGAGCAAAACATTCAAAAGTGTGGTTATACTTCACTAGAGTTGATGCAGACAACGCTCGTTGTCATACAGGTAAGTGCAACAAGATGTTTGCATGTAAGGGCGGAAACACAAGCAATCTGTCAAAGCATCTTTCAAAAGTGTATTACGTGCAGAAAGAAGCTGTGTCCCAATTCAAGGGCTGCGACCTTCTAAGCATACAACCTTAAAAGGGGAGCACTCTGTCTTTCAAGGTGGCAGCCTCAGAAGTCCGCGAAGAGAACTGAAATGAGACAGTCTAACCCTCGGAGGACCTATAATTTGCGGCACCTGTTGCACGCGCCCACCGCGCCTGTCAGCAGGACACAGCGGAGACGTTTCTGACTTATTTAAATAAATATGGAATCAGAAAAATATTCATTTATTTTAGAAAATATGACACGTTGATGTAGATTAAACTATTCAACAGTATATCAAATTAATCAACCTTAGAAATACGCAACATAAACAGAATAATATTAACACAAGTCACAGCCTCAAGTCGCGCTGCTGTGACGCAATCGGTCTTAAAATACGTCCTTAGAAGGTCGCAGCCTGCAAAATTCAACCATCATCTCTGGTGGTTGCCGCATCAACGTCAGGCATGTATGCTAAAATCATGTTGAATCAACATTGTTCACGTCATTTAAAATAAATGTACAATCTCCCTAATTGGTTTGCTTACCTTACGTTGAAATTCTGTTGATTTCTTTTGGGAGAAATGCTGAACGTTATGCATTCAACATATTTTCTACTTCTTTTTAAAATCCCAAATAAAGAAAAATCAGCATGTAAACATTTATTTAGCCTAAATATCCTATTTAGAGTATTTTTTCTGCAGCTTTCACGCTGGTGCATTAATAAATATATGTATAATATTTAGAAATGATATCCAGAAATTAATTTGTAATAATGAAATGCAGACACATAATTAACTTAATCATGTGAACATAGGTGCGTGATCAAATGTTAACATTGGCCAAAGTACCGATAAGAATACCGTTAAAGCACCGGACCGTTAAGCAGTACCGGTAAGAGTAGTAATACCGTTAAAACCTTAACGATACCCATCCCTACTCCTCAGTGTGTGTCCCTGTATCATGTGCCCAGGTTTCATATCCATAACCTCATTTTGACTTGTAAATAAAACTTTTCAGTGTATTATAAACAAAGACTAATTGAAGATACATTGTCATAGACAATATTAAATTAATGTTATGTGAATGTACAGGAGATCTCTCTCTCTGGTGTCTGTGTGTCCTCTGAGGGATGTTAAACATTGCATTGCAGCTGTTCTGACCTGATTTGGTTGCCAAATCACATCTGCAAACAAGCCATTTTTCAATTTTTGTGTAAAATCATATACCTTACCAATCATAAGCGACAGTAGGCCTACGTTAATGTTGATATGGTCATTTATGGCTGTTTCACACGGTACGCGGCAAGCGGCAAAATCGCCGCGCGGCTTCAGATTTTCTCTTGTATTGGAGGCGTTTTGTGCAGCATTTAGTGCAAATATGTTTATCTTCAACGGCGCCTGTCATGAACTACCATGTCCGGAGAAGGAATAGGATTTTGGGTGCACAAGCAAGGCGTGTGGACCAACTCCGCTTCACCTCTGTAACCGCCCCCGTTTTGCCGCTTTCCGCACGTCTCCTATTGAAAAAGAACTAAACACTCGCGGTTGCCGCGTACCATGTGAAACGGCCTTATGAAACCTCGCGATAAGTAGAAGTATAACCCCGGATTTACACCGCACGAGTCTGCGGCGCGTTACGGCTCCGAAGAGGCAACCAGAACTGATCGCAGTCATTCTAGTCAATGCTTGTGTTTACATCAGATGCGCCGCGGCACGTTTCAAGAGCGTCCCAGAAGCTGCTCTACGCGCCGCTTCGCTAAAGATAGGTGCCTAGTCTATTTTTGACGTGCGCCGTGTTGAAGCCGCACCGTAAATATAAAATAAAAGTCAAAAATCCTGTCAATTTCAAAATAAACACCTCGTGCAGACTCCCGTATTTCACATGATCTTGCTCACAGGCACTGTATGTGAAATAAACATAATTGAGGATGTGTTTTAGACGAATATTCATAGCTAAATAATTAAAAATTTGTCCATCCTAACTGAATTTTTATGTTTATTCACTTTTTTACTACAGAACAACAAAAAAGGACAATGCAAAAAACTAAACAATATACAGAATGAATCCTAACAAAACATTAACATTTAGCCAACTTATCCATGTTATAACTCAGAAAATCAAGAAAAACGTCTGACAGGAAAATCACGTGACATTCTACTGCTGCTCTTCTGATCTGCTTCTTGTGTGAGTTGGCACCGCGTAGAAGACGAAACAAATCCACCTCGGAGCCGTAACGCGCCGCAAACTCGTGCGGTGTAAATCCGGGGTTACCTTAGGCGCGTGATGCGTCGCGGGGGCTGTTCAACAGCTGGTATGAAGTTCAGATGCTTGAAAAATCGCCAAGGTCGAGACAGAGTGACAGACAATAGCCCATTAACAAAAATAAAAGTGTGTAAACTGGAGTTTCATTGTTTGTAAAGTTTGTTTTCATCTTGATGTGCGCCGTGTGTTTTAATCCGCAATACCTTTTCCCTACAGCTCATTCAGTGTCGTGATAAAAGGCGTATTGTTAGCATTAAAATAAATATTATATTGAAATTATTTTATTTAATTTTCTAATGCAAGTGACAATGAAATTAATAGTTTTGGAAGTTTGCCCCTATCCAAAACTAATATGTATTGTAATTTATTTCAAAATAGTAATGATTCTTAAAAAAAAAAAAAATGCTTGAGCTTACACAAATCTGTATAGGCTATAGCTGCAATTATATTCATGCTTTGCCTTTAAAGCAAAACTTTTTAACTTCCCCCACTGTAACAATATTTAAAGGCCTTCTCACAAACCATAAAGTATTCTACAGGCTCACATAACTGGAAGGATGCATTGTATATTCGTTATTAAAATATCCAAACCAATACACCAAAATAGATCTATTATAAGTTGTTTTAGTTTTTTATGTTTATTTCGTCTTATTTTAAATAATTGTTATCATTGAGGAACACTTCTTTATTAGCCAAACACATTGATTGTGTTCGTACACCCCCTGCTGGCCACTTCGTAATACTGCTTTTGTGAATTAAAGGACTGAATCTAATAAATGCAGAATTTCACTCACAGGAATAGGAACATTTATTATACGAGTCTTAATGTCATGAAGCTGTATATTTTCAAATTGTTATGAATGAATGTAATAAATCAATGTTAAGATGACATGTTGTTTTAGAACCGCATTTTACACAAGTGGATCAATAAGTCTGACGCAAAAAGTCCATTAGTATTTTATTATCAATTAGACCAGAGGAAAAGATTCAGACCCAGCTCCTGAGTGTTTTGCAAACTCACCATCACGATCTGGAGAAGCGAGAGTCAGTGGGGCTAGTTGTCACACACACAAGGTCTGTATCTCAGTACTGTACATTTAATAAATTATGTTGGTTTCAAAAGTGCATTATTAAAATGTATATCTTCAACCAACAGAAATTCCAGTATTGTTAATTTTGTCTGATAGGTGATGATTTCGAATGATACGATGAAGGGAATAAATAAAATATACTCACTACTTGTAACTATAGAGCCGATGTCCCTCGGCATCATTGGGAACATCAATTTAATAAACACTGAATTTCAGAATAAATGTTTGGGGTTTCTGTTTATAAGAAAGGTCTTGATTTACAGACAGAGTATGACAAAGATGAATTTCATTTATTCTCATTCCAGCAGAAGAGGTCTTAAAATATATCCCTCCCCATGAATATTTCACCACATCATAGTTTCTCTTCATCACAACTCTATTTTTCTCTCTTCTTTCTTCTGTCTAGATTTCAGGTCATGATCAAAGCATATTTTCACACCAGCTATAATTTTTTCCACCATACCAATGTCAGCTTAGTAGGGATTTTGCTATGCCATTTTCTCAATGCAGACTCATCCATTCTTTCACAATGGAGGACCAGAATCCATCACGTCTAATTCAATACATTAGCAGCATATTCTGCATTTTTTTAGGCCCAAAGCTTTTGACTGAGCTCTCCAAGGCATATTACAGCTGAAGTGGATGGTGTTACCCTCTGACCATTAGCAGTCAATGACTGGCAATTTTCACTCCAGCTGAAGCACTTTCTACTTTGGTTGCACTGACTGTGCTGTCTGATGTTTCTCTGCAAACGGTGAAGAACGCATTATTTGTAGAAGAGGTTTGAAAAATGGATATCCTTCAGCATTTGTAAACTTTATTCAAAATGTTAAAATTACTGTAAATGTTATGTGCAATAGCTTTTCTCAGGTCTGACAAGAAAACGCACCAGTGTGATGGTTGGATGCTATTTTTAGATTGTTTACATCATAGGCTTTATTGGTTTGGTTTAGAAATGACAACGCATCAGTGTTTAGAAAAGAGACCTTGAGGGCTCACAGACTTATTAATTTATCCCCAAAGCCTTTTGCATGACAAGACATCCCGATATCCAACGTCATTCAGTTAAAATATTCATGAAGTATCCTTTTTTATATTTATAGGCCAGGAGCTCTGAATAGTCTCAAAATGCTGATGAAAATGCCTTGTCTTTCTCTGTGGTCTGATCTGTTTGTTCTATATCTGGAATTTGTGAAAAACAATTATTTGTATTTATTTATTGTACTATATAAAAATATTTAGTACAGTAATACAGGAAAGAAATACAAAATTAAAGGGGTAGTTCACCTTAAAATGAAAATTCTGTCATCATTTACTCATCCTCATGTTGTTTTAAACCTGTATGAATTTCTTTTTTTCTGATGAACACAAAATAAGATATTTTGATAAATGATGGTAAACACACAACAGATAGTGACCATCATTGACTTCCATAGTAGGAAAAATATTTTTGAAGTATTGTGATAAATGATGAAGAAAATATTTTGATAAATGATGGTAAGCACACAGATGACAGTTCCCATTAAATTCCATCATATTTTTTATTCCTACTATGGAAATCAATGGTCACTATCTGCTGTGTGTTTGCCATCATTTCTCAAAATATATTTTTTTGTGTTCATCAGAAAAAAGAAATTCATACAGGTTTATAACAACATGATGATGAGTAAATGATGACAGCATTTTAAAGGTGATCTATCCCTTAAAATAAGCACAGTAAACATCATTAAAGGGCACCTATTATGCAAAATCCACTTTTACATGGTGTTTGGACATAAATGTGTATTGACAGTTGGTGAACACAACCACCCTACAATGAAAAAAAATCCACCCACTCCTTCTTTTTTAATCCTCAATAAACCAAAGCAGTCTCATTAGATATGCTGTTGTTAATGTGATGTCATACTGATATAGTCCCGCCCATAACCACTGACTGACAATCCTGCATTACCATAGTTTCCCCCCCAGCTAGTTGTGCTCTGTCTGCCATATGCCATAAATGAGATACTATTGTCTCAGACTGTATTTACAGGAAGCAGATCTATTTAAACTGAATGTGCTCACTGTCTCTTTTTTGGTGAGGGAGTGAGGAGCTGTAGTTCATTTGCATTTAAAGGTACAGACACAAAAAACAGTGTGTTTTTGCTCCCATCCAAATAAGGCTATTTTGGAAATGATCTGTGAGGTATTTTAAGCAAAAAAATTCTGGACACATCTAAGACTTATTACATCTTGTAAAAATGGGCATGAAAGGTGCCCTTTAAAAGAGTGAAATGTTTTTTTAGTACATTTTATAATAATTAAATTTAGCATAGTTTAGCTTGACTTAGAGTACTGTATGTAAGAGGTAAAAGGGGCATTTAGGGCAGAACATAAGTCAATTACCATCGACCTTAAGCTGTATCGATCCATTGTGGCCTCTGCACTTCCTTATGAGTAAAACACACAAAATGTTTTCTGCATTATGTTTCATGATAGCAGATCTCTCAAGGTAATTTGCAGATGATGTGTCCCCAATGCTAAATATGGAGCCAGTACCTCAGACATGTTATTTCTACAGGACAACAATAGTAACTAATGCTGAGTATACTGCTTGTCCAACACTATCTCATGGCAATTTGTACATATTTTACGAGGTGGCTAATTCGAATAAATTTTTACGACCACATTTGTACATTTTTGTACATCTGGAAAAAAACAAAACAAAGCTGCTACATCGACATGACTTTGTGTTAATAGACAAGAAAACAAAATCATGGTTATTTTGTGGTAACCTTGGTTTTAATACAGTAACCATGTTTTTTTTTGTCTTTAAGGACCAAACATCTACATATATACTTCATAACTTGACTGTCACCCCATAGCAGGCTTCTCTAATGAGAAAAAGTTTTCCCAAATTGATTTATACACAAAATGGCAGATAAACAGATTTTTGGCAGTTTACCTGACAAATGATAGACACTAAGTGACTTTCCAAATACATGCCAGTTTATTCAATTAACCCCAACCCTAACAGTACTAATATTCTAATGAGAATTAAATGCATATTAATGAAAGTTAGTTAATATGTACAGCAGTAAGTAAAATGTAGCAAAGTGGACCATTGGAAAAAAAGTGTGACTGAAATGTAAGCAGATGATTAATTGCCCATTAGCAGGGAGTTATTAAAGTACCCGTTCACAGCTGGCACCAGTGCACTACTTCTCTCCAGCGTGCTGTATATTAATCCAGTCACACACCCGGCTGCACATCCCAGTGGCATTCCCTGCAGTTCCCTGTCCTATTTTCATTTTTGTGTGAACTATAACTTTAACACGGTGAATGAGTACACTGTAAAAAGTGAAAAGTTACTTCAGTTGGTACTACCTGCAAAAAATGTTGTTTATGAAACTGAAGTGAACTTTAAAGTTGAAAAAAAGGTAAATGTTTCAGGTGTTACCAACTGAAGGTTTTTTTTAATTGATCAAACTTTTCACTTTTTAAGTGTTGGGGTCCATTAAAGTCCATTAAAATGAGAAAAATCCTGGAATGTTTTCCGCAAAAAACATAATTTCTTCTCGACTGAACAAAGAAAGACATCAACATTTTGGATGACATGGTGGTGAGTAAATAATTTTTTTTAAGAAAATGGACTAATCCTTTAAAGCAATACTTTGTAGCTTTTCAACCTCTATATAATGTTTTTAAAATTATTTCAGTGGTAGAACAACTCTTAACTCTTAAAGGCGGGGTGCATAACTTTTGAAATACACTTTGGAAAAGCGAGTGTTTTTTCGACTACCAAAAAAAATTTGTAGCCAATCGGCAGTAAGGGGCTTGTCTACTAACTGACATTGTTGGCTGGGTTGCGTATGTGTAGGGGGGTCTATCAAAAGAAGGTCCAGATTCTATTGGTGTTTATTTTGGTGATTTCAAATGTCAACATTGGCTTTCAGAGATCATGCACCCTGCCTTTAATGGAATCAATTATGCTGCTGCAACTTGAGCAGCAGTAGCACCCAGTGACTTCTTTTTCAAAAGCGCATAATGCGAAGCTCATCACAACATGTATTTAGCCCGTCATGTGTGTGGTTCGTCAATTTTAAAATATGTGTTTGGCGCGTCATGTGAATCATCTGCATCACGCGTCTTGTCAAAATAAGTGACTGCTGCAGACGCGTCTGAAGCGTTTATGATAAAATTGACACTCGCGTTTGCCAGATACTCACTTAATCTCATGTGTAATCAGAGTTTAGTGTTAAAGGCGGAGTCCACGATGTTTGAAAAACGGTTTGGAAAAGGAGACGGGCCGACTACCAAAACACACTTATAGCCAATCAAATCAAATCAAATGCCGGGTTGCGTATGTGTGGGGCGGGTCTATCAACAGAAGGTCCAGATTCTATTGGGGTAGGGGCGTGTTTGTTTAGGCGATTTCAAATATCAACACTGGCTTTCAAACATCATGGACTCCGCCTTTAAGTTGGTGTCTTGCGAGTAGTTTGTGAACGTGAGCGTCTCTTTTATCATAAACCGTTTAGACACATGTGGACCAGGGACTTATTTTGACAAGATGAATGATGCACATGGTTCACATGATGCAATGAACACATATTTTGAAATGACGAGCAACACACATGACACTCTGAACACTTATTTAGAATTTGCGCCCCTCGGAAGAGAAGTCACGGCCTCCACTGCTGAGCAGAACCACACTATGTAAAGCCAGCTTTAAACTGCATTGATTACGGCGCCTATATGCAGAAATGCTAACCTTACCCAGTAGCATGACGTAGCCTGACGTGCACCTCTACCAAAATATAACATCACGTCAATGTTACACGGACCGCAAGCGACGTGATTGGTCTGCTAGAACCTCTCCCTCAGGTCAAAAAGATATGTGTCGCACTTACTTGCACACATTTCTGTTTGCAAAGGTAAAAACAATGATGGACCAAGTTGAGGAGCTATATTTAACAACTAATATTGCAAAAAGGTCTGTTTAGCTCAATCACTGCTGATGCTTCTCCAAAAACGCACCCAATCCGCTTATTCTTTGGCTTTTGCCTCGATACTGTAACATACACATGGACATTGCCTACTAGCAATCTGCATGTGTAATTGCATGTCGACACTAACAGCGACATAGAAGTATGAATGAAAACTGACACGTAGCCTACGGCGTTGAGGCTACAGCGTAGGACCTAAAGGGATAGTTCATCCAAAAATGAAATTCTCTCATAGTTTTCTCACCCTCATGGGCTTTATCTTACACACGGCGCAATGCGCGACGCAAGTGTCTTTTGCTAGTTTCCACCCTGCGCAATTATCATTTTCACGTTTAGTGCTACGTTTTTTAAATAGCAAATGCATTTGCACCCCCTTTTGCGCCCATGGGCGTTCTGGTATGAAAACGATGTGTGTTCAGGTGCATTGTTGGTGCGTTGCTATTTTGACGCAACTACAATAGACTACGCAATATGTTTTTGAGATGATATGTGAGATGAGAAACATTTTTAAGTAATGCTTAAAAAAAACTCACTGTCCAAGTGCTGAAACGTGCAGAGAGCCGTTTGTAAATTCTTTATCTCCTGTTTGTTACAAATAAAGTATTTTTAGAGTACAAACCTTTTCTTACATACTTGTAAATTATTTTTTGATGATATTGGATAGCCATACATTTAAAGCAATTAAAGCAACACTATGTAGTTTTTTTACCTTTAAATAATTTCTCTAAAATTATTTCAGTGATAGAACAACTTTTAACTGGACAAATTGTACTGTTGCTGCAACCTGAGCAGCCTCCTAGCTGCTACAAGCACACTCTGAAAGTGGCGGTGGAGGGTAGGAAACACAGCCCCGCCTCTCCCCCTGCCTGCAGAAGAGTCTTTTTTTCTGTAAGTCATTTTTACATGGAAACTACATAGTGTTGCTTTAAAAGCCTGCTTTTTTACTTCCATGACTAAAAGAAAATGGTTTTAAAGATTTTAATAAAAAAAAATACAAATTTCAATACAAGTGAAAAACAACACAATTATTTAACATTAATCTTAAACTGGGGATCTTCTTCCTCCGCTTAGTTTTTCGGTTTACAAAGGCCATCATCTAAATAGGGATTAAACATAGTACCAGCACAACTGGCTTTTAAAGGGATGAGGGCTGAGACTCTCATTGGTTAATTGCACATTACGCCCAAAATCTCCCATTACTCATTAAAAAATAGGACCAACCCTTTTCGACCATGCGCTCGGCGCACAAACCATTTTTCCCGTCGTTAAATTAGCAAAAGTGGATTCGGACACGCCCATTAAGACCTTGAGCTGTGTAACACAGTCTCACCCCATGTCGTCAATATTTGACGACACTTGACCATTCGTCATATGTTGACGCGAAGGGTATACCTTTCGCGTCATTTTTTGACGAACTGGGGACTTCAATACTATTACGTCCGTTGCATTCTCTTTCCTATTTTCTTACCATTTTCGCGTCGGTTTAGGGTTAGATTACGCAAAATTAAACAGTCTACGCGAAATTAAACAGTTGTCACCTGGCGTTGGGGTTAGAGTTAGGTACGCGAAATGAAACAGTTGTCACCTGGCGTTGGGGTTAGAAACAGTTGTCATCTGGCGTTGGGGTTAGAAACAGTTGTCACCTGGCGTTGGGGTTAGAGTTAGGTTTGGGTAGGGATGTCATTATGTAAATCTAAACCGACGCGGAAATGGTAAGAAAATAGGAAAGAGAATGCAACGGACGTAATAGTATTGAAGTCCCCAGTTCGTCAAAAAATGACGCGAAAGGTATACCCTTCGCGTCAACATATGACGAATGGTCAAGTGTCGTCAAATATTGACGACATGGGGTGAGACTGGGTTGAGCTGTGCGCTTTAGACAATGCGCTTAGATCGTTAAAATAGGGACCCATGTTGTTATAAACCTGTATATAGAACCTGTAAAGATATTTTGAGGAATGTTTGTAACCAAACATGAGCCCCATTCAGTTCTATAGGGGCTCATGAACAGTTTGAAACATTCCTCAAAATAGCTTCCTTTGTGTTCATCAGAGAAAAGAAATGTATACAGGTTTGTTACAACATGAGAGTGAGAAAATGATGACAGATTTTTCATTTTAGGGTGAACTATCCGTTTAAGTTTCGTGGTTGTGTAGGAGCACACATCCCTGCCCATCCCCTGCCCGCAGAAGAGTATCTGTTCCGCATTTCAACCAAAGTGTTGCTTTAACCTACTAAGACCCGAGCTTTGGTTTGTCTTTTTTTCAGATTTCTTCCAGCTATTCTGTGTTTAGGAAGAACCAATAAATATAATAACCAAATATTTTTCTTTGAACATGAAGCATTGTAATTGTCCACGTTTGGTACAGCAGGTTCCAGTTACACCGAATGAAGTATTATGTTGCAAACAACAACAAAAAAATGTGATGTCCACGTATGTTATTGGACAGAACACACCGTTGGGTTAACATTGATTTAAAGCAGACATATCATGCTTTTAAATCTGTCCTTTTTACATATAAATCATCTATTTGTGGTCTATATAAAGTGAAACTGCAATGCTTGGGTCTGAATTCCTCATTATTATAGCCCCACAGGCCCCCTTACTACCCCTTTTCTGATGTGCATCTGAGAGCAACTCGTTTTGGTACTGTCTTTTTAAATGCACCTCATACCCTGCCGCCTCTCCAGGTTGCAGAGGTGACACTCGGTTAAACTCCACCCCGTTCAGCCATTTTTGTAGTTTTATAGCAGAGATACGATTATCTAGCTGCACAGAAACTTTTTATTTACTCGTTATTCACAAAATGTCAACAACGGAAGATTTGTCCATCCAGCCTTACATGTTCGCGCCAGAGTCGGAAACGGAGCGAGATGAAAATGAAGACGACGAACCTGCAGAACAACGTCTTCATATGGAGGTATCGCAATGGTGTGTTAATGCCGGCTGTCTTATTTCAGAATATTAACAATTATAAAGTTGACTATTATTCTTAGTTAATTGTAAATTGTTGTAATATGCTATAACTTAATCCCGGGTTGATGACCACATGCGACATCCACAGGCTGCAGCCTTCGGATTGAGAAACAGCACTGCTAAACCATGACAACCGTGTACTTTACTGTTTTTAAAGTTATTTACAGCTTACCGAAGTGCTCTGCTCGTCGTCTCCAAAGATGGAAGTAATTGACCCCTCAATCAGACGAAGTCTATCGGCAAATCCTACTTTATACTGGTGGAGGTTGGTGAAATAGTTATCCTTGAAGTGCTTCGTGCACTAAAAAATGACATTTCCGTGAAAAATAAAACTCAACCAGGCACAGGTTCAACAACCGAACATTTTGATTTACTCTCTCGTAACTTCTGCATCCTTGAGCTTGGACTACAAAATGGCGGATTGCTCGTAGTGTTGGGCTGGGAGTCGATGTCCTTATTTAGCAGTTCCGCTTCAAATACTGTGACGTAATTGTTCAAAAAACGTAATAGATAATAGAAAAATCAGAACAGGTTGGAAAATATGACCAAAACAGAATATAAAGATATCAACAAAGCACCTGAAGAGACTAATTTCAACTTTTATGTACTTCTAAACACTACAAATATACAACAAAATGCATTTAAGAGCTAAGAAAGTGGATTTAGCATGATATGTCTCCTTTAACTCAACTGCTGGGTTATTATAACGCATGGTTGCATAACAACAACCCAACACTGGGTCATTTTTAAAACATATTTTTAAAATGTGTTCTGTCCAATATTTATCCATTATGGTTTAAAAATAACCCAGCCATTTTTAGAGTGTAGCTGTCATTAGGATGGAACCCTTTTAAAAAATACACCTTTGCACCTAAAGAATTCATTTTAGTAACTCAAAGGGAACACATTGGTACCAAAATAGAGCATATTATTGTCTGACAATAAAGTTTATCTCTATTTTTATATTAGTACCTCATTACCAAATGTATACATACCTAAATGGTACATATTATGACCATTAGCACCGTCAGGGACATTCAGAGATATTTGATCCTCTTCCCATCGTTCTTTATAGTCTTCGTGATGTGTTCTGGATCAATAGTTATCAGATGTCTTAATCTTCTGTTTGTGGCTTTTTATCTCTTTATATCAGGCATTCTGTCAACACACAGCCCCCATTATAAACAATATAACAACATCCACAGGCATCTGAAGTTTACCAACAATTGAGACAGTGGGGTGGTAATAGCGTTGAGCAGGTCTGGACCAGTCGAGCTGAACGGTAACAGGCGGGGTTGCGCAGCGCACCACAGGATAGGTGAGATTTCTGCCTGTTGCCGAGCTGGAAATGTTTGTTCTCCCACAGGTTATCAATCGCCCCATAAGGAGTGGATTATAAATAGATGACTTTGCTTTCTTGGTGCAACACAAAGTGCATTTCGCTTCACTTAGGAGCTGAACACAATGCATTTGGATGTCTCCCTTTCCGTTCGATAGCAACAAAAAGGCGTATAATGGTCTTGTGTATACAGAAAAGAAAGCATTGGCTTTTTAAAAATGCCTTAGGCAGCGATCTTCGAACTCTTTAAAAATACATGACGTGAATTCCCTGCTTTAGATGTGAAAACGATTTGAGATAATATATATGATATTCAAATGAAATAAAAAAATTTGTATACCTTAAAAAATAAAGAAGCACTTTTGCAAGTTGTTTCAGATATAATGTAACACAATACTGTATTATAATGTGCCTGGCTCATATATAAAACATATTTAAGAAATGAATGAATCAAACAGGAGTCATTGTAAGCTTATCATGGTTTATAATATATTCATCCTCATAATCATTGTTATCACCATTATTCATAGATCTCTTTACAGTTATAATCTTTTGGAAGGAAAAGATGCATCTCTTGTTCTCTTTCCAAGATTGTCTTTTAGTTTCAGCATTAAGTGTCCAGTGATCCTTGTAAAGTGCATAACATTTCTTATATCACATCCAGAGAACACATTGAGTCCTCCATCTGTTGGTCAGTTCCTCTTATTGTATATAGCTGTCAGTTTTTTCTTTTTCCTAATAAACAAAGGCTTTGTACAAGGAATGAATTTTCAGGCCTTCCGGATGACAATGTGGGGATAATGTCACATACACATATAGACACATGCAGACCAACACTCATTTACTGAAGCTCCCAGTTCATTATTTGTCAACCAGGTGACATCAAGCAGATCTCTTTAAACAGTGGAGAGAGGTGATGATCTGTGCATGTAAAGATAAGATGAGCTAAGTTTAATAAGGCCTCGTTCAGATGGGCAGCAAATGATTAAATATGAACAATCAAACCTTAATTGTGTATTTCTCATTTGGGACGCGTCTTAAATAAAGGTACAAAA
This sequence comes from Paramisgurnus dabryanus, assembly GCF_030506205.2. Taxonomy (NCBI): domain Eukaryota; kingdom Metazoa; phylum Chordata; class Actinopteri; order Cypriniformes; family Cobitidae; genus Paramisgurnus; species Paramisgurnus dabryanus. The sequence goes on from NC_133357.1 coordinate 25,608,038, forward strand.
AAGCTGTCACTGGGACGCTACAGATATGTACCAATATCTATCTTTGTAATTATTCATATGCAGTCTTTATGTGCAAATGTGTGCTTTTTTAAGGGGTACTGCCCCAGTGACAGATTCTTTAACTTTATTTCTGACAATGTACAGTATGTATCACCATAAGAAGCATGCAGTAATGTCTAAAGCTCACATAGTGAACATATATAGTAAACAACGTGGCTTTTTGTTGGTGGTAAATAGCGAATAAGAGGTTTTAGACAGAACATATGCATGACTTTGTAAAATATGTTACTCAGTTATAACAAATGTTTTGGCATTGTTCTGATTCTTAAGTCATTTGTTATGGCAGACAACGTATAGTGGGGTCCAAAATCTTACAAAAATGCTTCTGTTTAATATTTGTATTATTTAATCCTTTTTATCAGCACAAATTTTATTAGAGCTTTAACATTTTGTACCAACACAATCTCAAGGCAATTCGTACGTATTTTACGAAGTGGCTAATTGGTATTAATTACAGTGACATTGGGGTTATGGGTGGGGTTTCATTATTTTTTAATTTGTATAATAACTTTACATTTTTGTACGATTCGCTTCATACGAATTCAAACAAATTAGCCAACTCATAAAATACGTACAAATTCATGATTGTTTAGTACTTTCCCCTTTTGCTTACATTTACATTTAATGTGTTTCAATAAAAGCAGGGAAATCTGATCTTTGTATAAAATAGATAACATAGTCAGTGTCTATTTTATACAGAGCCCCTAAAGGGACATGGAGCAAAAATGAAATAATGTTTAGTTTCGCATGCGCACGTGAAACTATCGCGTGCGCACATGAAACTATTGTGTTTAGTTTCGCGTGCGCACGTGAAACTTTTGCGTGCGCACACGAAACTAAACATGATAGTTTCACGTGCAACTTGAAACTTTCGCTTTACGTGTGCACGCGCTAGTTTTACGTGCGCACGCTTTAGTTTTACGTGCGCATGCTTTAAGGGTGATTTATAGTCGTGCGTAGGTTCTACACCGTAGCTACGGCGTAGGCTATCCGTAGCCAGTGCGTAGCTCTGTGTAGCCTGACGCGCACCTCACAAAAAATTTAACAGCGCGTCAGATCTACGCGGACCACAAGCGCTGTGATTGGTCCACCAGAACCCCTCCCGTCAGGTAAAAAAAACCTGCGTCATAGGTATTTCCGTTTGTGACGGTGAAAACAAAGATGAGCCAAGTTGAGGAGTGATTTAACTCAAACTGCAACAAAAGTCGCTGTTTATTTACTTCCATCATTGCTGGTCTTCTCAAATTATACACAACAAGTAGCTGTTTCTTCTTCATTTGTGAGTTAACTTGCTAAGCTGCTTCTTCTTTGACGTTTGCGCTGCTACTGTGGTTACACGCGTGGTTACTACCTACCAGCGGTCTGGCCGTGTTGTTTGCACGTCGACGCGCCCTCAATAGTTTCACGTGCGCATGCAAAACGAAATGTAAAAAAAAATCTGCAAATGAAGGTTTCGCGTGAGCACATGAAAGTAAACTTTAGATTTTTTTTTACTCCAATATCACCTTAGGGGCTCAGTAATTTTACAACTATTAACTGTTTTACTAAACATTTCTAGTCATTTGCAGAAGTAATAGACTGATATCAGTCTGGTTACATACTTTATTGGACCCCACTATATTGGATAATGACTTCACAGTCTAAAAAAAACCTGAATGTAATTTCATACATTCAAAACAACAGTGCCTTCAGTTAGCCCAAAAAAACCCAACAATCAATTCAGATTTGTGCGCAGTCTGAACAAGGCCTAACATTTTCATAAACTAGTCGCTCTTTAAATAGCTGATCACTCTCTCTCACTTATGTCACTACCTAAACACATAATGAAGTCATTTATCTGAATCACGCATGCTTTTAAATCTGGTCTGTTCATCATACATTCAACCTTTCATATCTATATATACACTGTATATTTATATTGTTTGTATGTGTGTATAGCAAATGAGGGCTATCCTTTTTTCCAAAAAACATGCCTGAGTGTGAACAGTAAAGTCTGCAATGACATTCAGTTGAGTATTGATTATATATATATATATAGATAAAGGCTTGCTTTGATTGCTGATACATTTATATACCACAGTAATCAATAGGCAAAGCTTCTATGACAATTACAGTTTTTTTCCCAGTTGTGCTTAACGTATATGAAGTATTCGGATACAACAATACACCTAGATTTGGATACGTTTTAAAGGATACCACTGCAGCTGTGAATTAAGAAACTGCGTAACATGGAGGCGTTTTATAAAGCTATAGGTTGTGTTAAGACAACAATGAAAGCAGCGGAATTCTTTAAAAGTTGGTATACATAGGCGTTAAATCTCTAGAGTAATACAAATGTACGGCTGTCATAGTGAACATATTAAAAACAATATATCCACAGTTTCAGACTGAACGAGGCAGCTATGGAGATGCTATTTAATATATTTTGAGAGCATCAGTTGGACATATAACTCTTGCTAATAATCTTAGATCGTGTTGAGAATCCCATTCTTCTAAAAGGATAAGACGGTTTTGTGCCCTGGCTTGTTCAATTACTTGCATACCATCCTACAGTATGCAAGGGCATCTGTTAACAAAAGGGCTTCTGCATGCATTCGACATCACACGCGCACATCGACAAAGTCTGTGTTCCTGAGGTGGCTGGCAAGAATCCTCAGTGTGCTTTGTATTATATGGGTACACTATAGAGTCTTAAAAGGCAGGACGCAGCAGTATTGATGAAAACATATGGACGTGGGATGAAGGCATGATCTATGCTTTTCTCATGATGAGTGTGCAACTTTTCTATTTAAATAATGGTTATGTAATGAATAAATGCCAAAAAAGACAAATAAGCGTTAATGGGTCAACATAAAATCAAAGATGTACCTCGTAATCACAATATGGACTCCTTTTCAACATTTTAGCACCTTTCAGCTAATGTTTCCACTTAATTTCACAATCCACACGATTCTCAACGTATGAAATTCTTATCGTACCTGCATACAAAAACAATTTGGAAAAGTGGCACCACCAATCCCAAAAGTAATGAGATGCAATGTTGCACACGTTTCCTACTCGCAAGACACTCGTACACAACACGCGTAAACAAATTAATGTTGATAAGTGAAATTAGCAGACATGGATCTGAACCTCAACCCTCAATGAATCTATGGAAAGGGTAAGAATAGTGTCATTTGGATAGGCAATCCCAGTATTTGAAAAGAGTGGAGTGAACAGAGCACCACATTCTTGGATATGGGAGTAGTCGTCATAGAAACCGTGTGGCTAGCATAGTACTGTATGTAGGGGAGAGCGGGGTAAGTTGTCACACTTTTCACACTGTCATTTACTGAACACCATACATCACAATGGTATAAATCTCATACCAAATGTAAGAAGGAAGTCTTGGGCACATATGTTGTTTTCATTACATTTTCATATCTTATCTCATTACAGAGTTGAGAATGTTCACTTGTGACATTTTGCCCCATCGCCAGGTAAGTGGTCACACTAGATTATCTAAAATAAGAACACAACTACTTAATTGTGATTTTAGTCATTTAGTCATTTTAATTTTTAAATTCAAACCAAAACTGGAACTCTTAGGGTTAAGGATCGTTTCACACTTGTAATTTAGAAGCGCATAAAATTTAAATAGCCAATTTTTTTACTTTTTAAGCTAAAAAATTTGAAAATTGTGCTAACGTCAGATTAGAGCGATCTTGACCACATGTGAACACGAAGTTGACTACAGAAGAAGTCATAACACAAAGGGCCGTTTTTTTTTAGATAGAGCCTCTAGTGTTGGAGTTATGAACAGTGTGACAACTTACCCTGCTCTCCCCTACTGTATATGACACACATTATAGACCGTTTTACAGCCCATGTGATCAAATAGCCTGCCCGCGCATTTTGGCAATGGAAGTGGTGTTGTTCCCTATTGGTTCTAATGTGTTAGCAACTGGTTGTTGCGTTTGGTTGCACTTATATAATATACTAATATACGTATATATGTATCTGGCCACTTTATATCTGGCCATCCACTAACGTCTTTTATCCACTCCACTATAGTACACGGATGTGGTAGCTGTTTTGAAAAAGTTGATAAAGTCAACTTTTTCAAATAACTTTCTCTGTCTGTGTTGCTTCACTGTGATTCTTACCATACTTCCATTGCCAAAATGCGCGCGCATACATTGCCACATCATCATTGTGTTCAAACAGTAAAAGGGTCTATAAAACTCTACATAGCACTACACCAGTGAATACAGTGGTGATATCGGCCATTATGTTGGTTACTGTCTAGCTATTCTACTAATGGATCAAGCACTGACTGCACCCTTTGGATTTTAAAACATTTCAGACCCCATGAAATTATTTCACAAAAGCAATTTTCTTTTCTGTGTTGACATCTTTTAGTATAAGACACTATGCCTAATCACAGTACAGTATGCCACTTGCTATTGCTGGTTGGTTGGTGACATCAAGGAGGTTTACAGTATGATAAATATAGGGTGCAATCTGTTAGTATTTCCATTTACCTCAATGGCAGTTAACTGGCGTATGCAGCGCAAAAAGAGAAAAAAATCTATTTCACGCCCTTCACTGGTGAAATATTACATGTAAATATAAATATTATTTAGTCAAAATGCCTTGATTAGCATCGATGGGGATGCGTTTTGATCTTATAGTAGTTGAGTTAGCATGTCGGAGAAGGGCCTTTCATTATAGACAGTCCTACCAGGATTTCGTGATTTTTTTGGGGGTGTGCGACTTTTGCAGTGATGATTTGTGTGGTCATGAGATTGTGATTGGCTGTTAACTGTGGGGTGCAGCGTGCTAGAGAGAGGGACTGTTTACGTGCGGAAGTACAAAATGTTCAAAGTTGTCAATTCTGTATCATGACAAAATCTAAGAGGCTGTTTACAACTGGTATTAAGATGCGTTTTGGTTGATCACATCACAATTGGACGACATTAAATACAGGTCTAAACGAGGGGTAAACGTTCTGAGCTCGTCCACTTTCGACCACATTCAGAGTAAGTCGAAAACGCATTTGACCAGATTGCTTTTGTTGTCTAGACGCTCGTGTGTTTGAATGTGCATAAAAGACCACCTACTCTCTACCTATTGATCTAATGCAGGGGTCTCCAACCTTTTTGTGAGCAAGGTCTACCACAATATGGATAAAACATGTACTTTTTTGATATAATCTACTCTACTTTTTGTTTTACTTGTTGATTTTATTTTATTTTATTTTACTTGTTGATATGTTTTATCATTGTTTAAAATAATAAGCCAAACTAATATAAAAATTATGTAATATTTAAACATTAAAATCGAGGTTATTAATAGAATTTGCTTTGGGGGCAACTCACAGACTCATTGGAGAACGATGTTCAGCATGATCGTTGGGCTTTCATTAATAAAACTGAAGCGACTGCACTGCCCCCTTTCATAATTTTGCAAGCGCTTAGAAGTTGCCAAGCTTTTTTCATCAATTGCTTGGAATTATCAGAAAAAGCACTTAACACAAGCAGCGGACTCTGACCTAATATTACTTTGCGCCATTTTAAACCCATTATTTCTCCCACTCGTGTTTAAAAGACAACAGATCACTCCCTCAGAAAAACAAGATAGAAGCAGTCGAAAGTGGAGAAAAAAAGACTTTAAAATTAAAATACCAGGTGTCTCTTGTCCACTTGTGATGTGATTGACCAAAACTCATCTTAATGCCAGGTATAAACAGCTCCATAGATCATTTAATTTATTTTGCAATATAATGACAAATTATGCAAGATTGCAAAAAATAATTAGTTGAATTTGTGTTCCTCAATTGCGGAATAGCGAAAAACTGCTGGGACCGTATATAGGGAGCATTTTAGGTCAAAATTGGTATATGCTTATGTGCAGGAGATGATATCCACAATTCTTTGGTCCATTTCCCAGCAAAGACATTTTGAATTTGCATATCGGCAAAAATTAAAATGAGTAGAATGAGTAGAATTTCGGCTATGTAAAATTTCATGGGGTCTTTAACTTCTAACCAAAACTGCAGTTATAAAGACTACAGTAAACGATGTAATGGTGTCATTACACAACTTTGCTGTAAAAAAAAAGAAAATGCTAAATCCAAATCCCTTGTAATTAAATAAGATATAAAAAGAGTTTTTAAAGGTTTTTAAGGCCATATCAAAATGTGGTGCTTTGAACAACTCATAATTGGTACAACATACTCTCTTTCCATAGATCAACCAACCAAAGACCCTGAAAATGCTTATTAACTAATGTATTAGCCTATTAGCATTGAAAACTATCTGTAAAATTGTCCAACCTTAAAAAAAAGGCGTTTATAGTATTGCACATACTGTTAATCACACAGAGAGAAATATTTATATCGATAAAGATATGAATACTTATTACTAGTTTTATGCGTATGCATTATTCTTACTACGCTTACATGCATGCTACGAGGAATGTGTACCAGACATGCATCACAAAAGTAGCAGAATATTTGCTATCTCTTAAAAATGCTATTCATGGAAGCATAACTTTCATACAACTTTTATCCAGATTCTCCAGCATCATATTATGAGCAAGATAGGGTTGGGCAATGTCTACCAACTTGGCATCAGACAATGTCGACAATAAAACATTGCCATGGACGATGACATCGGGAAAACATTCAATTTAATGTTTTAATCCTCTGACGTGTGGTCCGCATCGCTCTTTTTTGGTCAGCTGCTTTGGAGCGTGCCAAAAGATACAACAATATCAATAGAAATTAAGTTTTTAATATTATTGTTTCTATGCACAAAATATAAATGGGAAATAAAAATAATTAAAATTTGAATTCATTTGAGTTTTATATTTCATAGTCATTATGTGCATAAAAATTAAAATATAGTTTTATTCATTTTTTTTTAGAAATAATGAAAAAACAAGCTGTTTTCCAATTTATAGATTTTTAATTGAAAATTAATTTTTGCTGTGTATCATTCAGAGCTCCAAACAGCAAATGAGAGAATCCTGAAACAAGTGCAAGCAGGACAAAAGTCACCGCCCACTCCGTTCTGGAAGCGGGTAACAGCAGGTTAAAGCCAGTAGCTGAGTTTACAAATATTCTCTCTGGAGAAAACTGTGTTACTGTTTCCTCACTTGTGCCCATGTTAGCCCACCTGAAAGGTGTCCTGAGGGAGTCAGAGCAGGATGCTCTTATAGTCGACCTGAAGCGCATCATCTTGGAGCAGATGGAAGGCAAATATGGTCAAACGCGCAAGTCCGACAGCCGTTCCCGGACATCATTGAACAGTTTTGAATATAATTGTATTGTGATCGGGAACAACTTCATTATGTCATTATATAATCAGAATTTTTTTTAATATTTGAAGTAACTGCGCGGAAATTATAAGCGTGCATTGCACTGGTCAATATAGTGTGATTAAGATGCTTTTTGCGGGTGGGTTGCGGAGGGTGGAATAATAATTCCACTCAACATTGTGATGTCTGCTAAATGGCGATGGACGATGGCATTGTCTATTGGCCCAACCCTAGAGCAAGATGCACCATGAAATGGCACTAAGATGTAAAAACAACATAAAATGCTTAAAACAGCGGCAGTGGATTTTATCTTTGGTGCCCTGACTTAGTAAGCTAGTGTTTTACTGTTGTTGGCTGCTATGTCACAGTTAAAATATCTACACTCTTGCAACCCCTGTCAGTGCTTGTAGGATTAGACCATTTCTCATACACATGGAATGCTATGAAGTCTTACAAAGCTGGGAACAGGAAGTGATGGGGAAAAGTATGCAATGAAGGACTACTAGTCATGCTTTATAGTGAAACAAAGACGTGATGGAAAGTATGGAGGACTACTTCAAAACAATCTTCACTTCACTTGTAAGTCTATTTTCTCTACTATGAAACACACTGAGATCCACCCTGGCAGAGAAAGAGGGAAATAAGGACATACAGAAAAAGGGGCATTGTAATAACCCCTCCAGGCCCCCAGTGTTGGTTGTGCATGTATGTCTCCGTAACAAGATGGAATGTAAAAGTTTCGGTATGCTGTTGTTGCTGGCAGCATGTTTGTGCATTCACGGAGACATACATCCTTCATCGTGAATTCTCCCAAGTGTGTTTTCTCCTCCATGTCTTTTATGCAATTGATTACAATTTGGAGAGACAAAATTGTTGTTTTTCCCAAAAGTACAGATACACTCTGGGATGCTCAGCAGGAGTCCTCGGGTTGGCAGTGAATGAGGGCATTGGCTTTAGGTATTGGTCCCTCTATGCTACGCTTGTATCTTTTTGTTAGGCTACGATTTGGCTACTGTTGCAAGCAGAATGACTACTAGAACAGTCACACAGACTAGACAAACTCCATGCAGACACTGAACACAAGGATGCAGAACAACGCTCCCCACCAATCAAGTTTTCCACAACTGGAGGAGGAGCGAGAAGGAAATGGGATGAAATGATGGACTGGTCTTCTTCGTTTATCCTTCCGGTTAAACTGACTTATTTCAGTTCTCCTGTCCCGAAACTCTTGCACTGGGCATCTAAGCCTTCAAAACTGGGGTGTGTAATCCCCTACCCAAAGCTCTTCTTCCTACCTTCTAGGTAAAGGCAGTTTGAAGCAGTTATACATCTGTGAGCATTTTGGTGATGTTAACGTAGTTTGTGTTGGTAAGCGTGCAGTTGCCAGTTTTGATGTTTTCCTCTCGGAAGTCCTCGTGGCTGTTGTTAACAGCCTCTTGAATTTCCATGTAGTCGGACTTACTCATAGTTGACCCGCTGCGGCTCTTTTTTAAGTCCTCAGAGGAATCTACCTTGGGGACACTGGTCACATTGAGGTACTGGGCCTGCTCTTCACCTTCAGTCTCCCTATGATAAAAGTAGTTGAAGTTTGAGACTATGACAGGTACGGGCAAAGCGATAGTCAGCACACCGGCAATAGCGCACAGGGATCCTACAATTTTGCCTCCGATGGTAGTCGGTACCATGTCACCGTACCCCACTGTCGTCATGGAGACAACTGCCCACCAGAACGCATCAGGGATGCTTATAAACTGCGAGTCTGGCTCGTCTGCTTCCGCAAAGTAGACGGCACTAGAAAAGAGAATGACTCCGATAAAAAGAAAGAAGATGAGCAGCCCGAGCTCCCTCATGCTTGCCTTGAGCGTCTGGCCGAGGATCTGCAGGCCTTTCGAGTGCCGGGAAAGTTTGAAGATCCTAAATACTCGCACTAATCGGATGACTCTCAAAATGGCAAGTGACATGGCTTGCTGTCCTTGTTGACCATCCTCTGGCTTCTCTGCTAGCTCAGTGCCCAAGGTGATAAAGTAAGGTATTATAGCCACAATATCAATAATGTTCATTATATTGACAAAAAAGCCTGCTTTACTGGGACACGCAAAGAACCGAACCAAGAACTCAAAGGAGAACCAAATAATGCAAAGGGTCTCCAGGATGAAAAAAGGGTCAGTAAAGTAGCTGGAGGTGTAGATAACTGTTGAGTTGGAGTTGCTTGTGGAATCTTTTTGTGTGTCAACTTCCTCATTGCGGAAAATCGGAAGTGTTTCCAGGCAAAAACTGACTATAGATATGAGAATGACCATGACTGAAATGATAGCGATAATCCTGGCAGCCCCCGAACTTTCAGGATACTCAAACAGCAGCCAGACCTGCCTTTGAAACTCGTTTTCCGGCAGAAGCTTTTCCTCCTCTTTGATAAATCCTTCATCCTCTCTAAAGATCTCAATAGCTTCTTCCCCAAGCTCGTAAAAACGTATTTCCTCTGAAAAAATATCCAATGTCACATTGACTGGCCTTCGAAGCCTGCCGCCCGATTGGTAGTAGTACAGAATTGCGTCGAAACTCGGGCGGTTCCTGTCAAAAAAGTACTCGTTCCTCAGAGGGTCAAAATAGCGCATTCTCTTTTTGGGGTCTCCGAGCAGCGTCTCTGGGAACTGAGACAGAGTTTTGAGCTGCGTCTCAAAGCGCAAGCCAGAGATGTTAATGACCACCCTTTCGCAGCAGTCATGGTCCGGTTCCGGGTCATACGTGTCCTGTGGCTGACCCGGAAGTGCTGCGGCTTCATCAACTGGGTCGCCTGTGGCAACAGTCATGCTGTGAATGAATGCAACCTGCTATTTGTGGTCAGGATGCTACGGTGTGGTGCCTGAAAAAAACAAGGAAACTGTGGGCCTCTTACTCGTGGACACCTCTCATTTGTGTTCAAATCCAGGAAAAGCTGAAATAAAGCAGAAAGGGTTTTTTAAAACATGCACACTACTGTAATTCGATTTGCTTTGAATGCACAATAAAATAATTCTGTTCAACTTGGAAATGCCAGGTGCATTATTTAGCATATTATTATATGCAAGACAAGAATGTTTTACTGCTATAAAGCATTTATCATCTCAGAACCATCAAAAATGTTGAAATGACAGTCGATATTGGCGACTCTGCCTGTGAAAACCCAGCTAAAGTAATTTTTGTGATTCACTGTTTTCTACATAAAATTGAAAATTCTGTAAAATTAAAACCTAGATACTGTAGAAACCTAGAAACCTAGACTGAAATTTATGAGGGAAATCAAACTTTGACGCTCTTAATCTAAGTATTAGATTATGGCGCAGGGCAATCTAGTCCCAGACTAAAATGCATGTTTGAGCTGCCTTAATTTAAAAAGTCTTGCACTGACACATCTTAACATACAATATATTGCCAAAGGTTTTGGGACACCCCTCCAAATCATTGAATTCAGGTGGTCCAATTACTTCCAATGAAAGGAACTCTTAATGCTTCATCATACCAAGACATTTTGGACATTTTCATGCTCCCAACTTTGTGGGAACAGTTTGGAGACGGCCCCTTCCTGTTCCACCATGACTGTGCACCAGTGCACAAAGCAAGGTCCATAAAGACATGGATAGCGAGTTTGGTGTGGAGGAACTTGACTGGCCTGCACAGAGTCCTGACCGCAACCCAACAGAACATCTTTGGGATGAATTAGAGCGGAGACTACAACATCAGTGTCTGACCTTACAAATGGGCTTTTAGAAGAATGGTCAAAGATTCCCATAAACACACTCCTAAACCTTGTAGAAAGTCTTCCAAGAAGCTTTGAAGCTGTTATAGCCGCAAAGGGTGGGCCAACTCTATATTAAACCCTATGGATTAAGAATGAGATGTCATTCAGGTTCATATGCATACAGTATAAAGGCAGGTGTCATTCAATGTCATTCAGGTTCATGTACGTATAAAGGAAGATGTCCCAAAACTTTTGGCAACATAGTGTATATCAGTGCCATTGTTTTGTCTCAAGATGCACACCAGCATTGTGTTTGTAAGGTTGTTTGTAAAAACTACTTACATTTCTGTTACATTTCAGAGATCCTAACCCTTAAAATCCTAAATCCTTAAAAATCAGAAGAAAAACATGTAGAAACCAATACATAAAATTACATACAAACCCCAAATCTAAACCCTGATTTAAAAATAAGAAAAAACAATGAGGAAAAGAAAATATAAAATGAGATGGAAAAAAAAGCCGTGCTACGGACACAAAAAAAACTATTTATAGAAATTTGTGACATGAAAAAGACATTCGTGCTCAATGGCATGAAAAAAACACGAATAAAATCAAATATTTCGTGACTATACCCTCACTTGAGATGGTGTTGAATATAACTAAGGCCTAGTCCTGGATTCATCTAAACCCTTTCCAGGAAACCGCCCCTATGAGACTTTACCCTGGATTTCACAGACAGAGTCACATATTTTAAGAGACTACACTACATCTGTGAACACACATATACAATTCAGCTCTACATGACCAAGGCTTCTAAAACATCAATCAATCAAACAGAGAAGTCAGCCTGACCACTTTACACATTGTATTTGCTTTTATCTGCCAAGTAGATCAATACTTGCCATGGCAAGACTATATCATGCCTCTTAGGATTCAATTATGCACTGTAAATCTAATAACAGCCTGAGTGCACTTATATCATAATTGGAAATTTCAAAACCTACCCAAATGCATTTCTCCAAGACAGCACGACTGCTCTGTGCCTTAGAAAAGTTGAATCAATGCAACAATGACTATCTTTTTCTGCCCATCTTCAACAGGTAAATATAGTTTAAATATGTTAAATATCCCTAAATATGTTTTTGACTAAATAAAATCATCCTGCATAATGTAAAGAATATTATGTGAAAATATAGTAAAATTAATATAACAGACAGGGTCACATTCTGTATATTTATGGAATACAGTATACAACACCCTATAGGCAAGGGTTTTGATATATATCACAGACAAACACAATATCACTTATCTGGTGTTGCTGGTATAATAAATCACAAGAACAAAGCGTCAGTGTGCCGTTTTAATTAAAAACAACTACTGTAAATACAAGTCAGCTACATGTTGGCACAAGTTGCACAAATCCACACTGTTGATTACACAAGCTTACCTGCATACAAGCGCCGGGAAAATCATGTGCAAAATGATTGTGTCGATCGACTTGTTTACATGACACCAGCAGAACCAATAAACGTCTCGTGTCCAGGGACAGCTGTCTTTCAGCGTGCATTCATTACAGGTACTGCAATGATCCTGGTCTTCCACCCGCCCGCTGCGCCAGAACTGCTGCGCTGGACTCGAATATATCCACCCGTACCGCAGCCTTCAGCGCGAACGGATTACAGCTGCATGTCTTAAATAAACGAACCAGCCTTAAGGTGTTCTTTTCATAAGCTTCCCATTGCAATGGTCCAAAGATGCTAAGGTCAGCAAAATCTGACGCCCCCTGTGTCCTCATAAGATGTGACGTTTTCTGCAACAGCGGGAGTGTTGCCTCGACTCAATTCAGAGATCTGCAAAGAAACAGGGCAGCTGGTTGCGCTGGGCGTCGCCTCAGACATGCTCACATCACACAACATAGTAACATTTACCACAAGAAATTGCCTGAATACGTGTTGCCACTCGAGTTAGTTGGCCAAATTGATGCTCTGAGGAGTGGCAATATCTTGTTGTTGAGCAAAGGTGCCCATGTCATCTTATGGGTACAAACCATAGAGCATCACGTACGTTTCAAATACGTTCCCAGTCATGATTTTTTTTCCCGCAAAGACGGCGTCCGTCTAAACGTGTTATTGCCCCAAAATAAGGTTTTGTGATTTTTGGACACATATTCAGAATCCAAGCTCATGCAACCACGATAAACACATCACACCGGCTGTGCTCAGTGTTTTAACCTAAGCAAGCAATCGCAAGGTGCCTGCAGTGACATGCTTCAGCAATATAGTACTGTAGGTTCCTCTCTTGATCAAAGCATGCCCATGCAATAGCTGTGCTAAAGGCATTCACGTAGCCTATTTATTTTTGTAACTCAAGGCATTGATGCATTAAAGCATGCATTGAAAATAAAAAGTCAACCTTCCCAAGTTGTTTTGAAGCTGCGCGCATCCGGATAATATCCATGAAAATATGCACAGGGATTCCTCATGCGCTTACTTGTGCTCTCTTCGTTGATTTCAGGGAGTGGCGCGTCGCGAGCGAGCCGTTTCGTGTCATAATCCAACTTTTCGTCTTTTACTCATAATTACGCCGTAAGAGCGAGCGGTTTAGGCTGCAGTCGGGCACTGCCGCGCATACAAAGGAATACAGTGTGCTGTGCTCATGCTCACCACCACTCCTTTACTGGTATACTGTAGAGCGTGGGCAAATTAAAGGGGACGCACCTTCACTGCGCTAATACTGCTGTTGGTACCCAACAACTCACATCACAGGTTTAGACACAAACCCTTTAAAAAAAAACTTAAAGTAAATAAATTATTATATATAATATGTATATGTGGTAGACTAGATACAAAGAAAAAATATTTTACATCACATACACTGTTAAAAATAATGGTACAAGCGGTCACTGGGGCAGTACCCTTTAAATGTACCATTTAGGTACAAATATGTATCTTTGAACTGCCAATACGTACCTTTGAAGTACTAATATGCACTCTTTCGGTACAAAGGTTACCTTTTTGAAAGGGTACTGTCTCAGTGACAACTTTTGTACCTACATTTCTGAGAGTGTACATTTGAATTAAAATCACATACATAGGCATATTGGTATATAAAATTAATTTATATGCAATAAATATTTACTTCGTTCACTATAAATTGAGCATTGGGTTTAAAGGGACGAATCCAACTGTTAGGTTATAATTTAATTTATGCTGAGTTGTTTCAATCCAGTGGTCAAATGAATATTTTCTGGGTTCATTTAACCCTTAAATGCATTAGGTGAGTGGTTCACCAATCATTATTTCATATTCTGGTCTTTAGTGACCCTGATGTATATCTAACATGGTATAACTAAACAGGGCCGGCCCTGGCCAATTTGCTGCCCTAGGCAAGATTTCACCTGGTGCCCTTTAGAATCACAGAATCACAATTGTGCTCCAATCATTTTGTTCATAAACTTACACAGAAACAAACTGCACAGATTTGTCTTGTTTTTCTTTATTTTGAAAATATTTTGGAAACACACACAAGCACACGAACACATACACACAATACCCTGTTACTCAGGCATTTGATCTTGACATTGTTAAAATCTTTTTTTACATGTTTTAACACTGTAGGCCTACATTTAACTTAAAATATTTAATTTTGTACAAGAAAACAGCTGTTATCAATGAATTATTAGTAGCATGTTGTAGTGTCTCGGGAGATTGTGCTCATTGTTAAATAGCTTTGTGGCTATACTGCACTAAAGCGGCAGTTTAAAATATAAACCCAGAATTCAGCGAACGTCAAGAACAAGAAAAAAAAACAATAAGGCCAAGACGCGGGTGGTTACGTTACACGGACCATGTATAAATTTCAATGTTTCTGGACAGAAATACCAACTTTGTCTGGTATTAAAAAGCTGCACATTGGAGTGCTGGCTGCTCCCCGCGGTGCTGAAGACGCGTGATGGCACACAATACTATTGGAAAGGGGAGAAGTCATTAGTTGGGTTAGTAAAATAACGAAATTACAGCTTTTAAATAGAAGAAAAAAGTTTTTTTGTAAAGAGATATATATTTTTAGTTTAAAAGTGCAGAACTCTTCTCAAGGGGAAGAAAGCTATACTTTTGCCCTTACGTGCAACCTATCGGAAAGCGCAGATGAGTTAGTTGGGTTAGTAAAATAATGAAATTATAGATTTAAGTACAAAATAGTATTTATATACTGTAAAGAGAAATATTGAAATAAAAAGTGCAAAACTCTTCTTAAGTGGAAGTAATAAAGTAAAATAACGAATAATAATTATATAATAACGAATAATAGTTTCCAATAGGTTGCACGTAAATATCTGTGCTGCCACCAGTACTCTGTCTGAGCGCGTCTTCAGCACCGCGGCCAGCACTTCAATGCGCAGCTTATTAATACCAAACAAAGTGAACAAGTTGGTATTTCTGTGCAGAAACATTGTTATTTAAACATGGCCTATGTAACATTATGTAAATTCCGCGTCTCTGTCTGATTGTTGTTTCCGTTTTCTTGTTCTTGACGTTCGGCTGAATTCTGGGTTTATATTTTAAACTGCCGCTTCAGTGCAGTATAGCCACAGAGCTATTTAACAAGCACGATCTTCCAAGATACTATGCTACTAATAATTTATTAATAACTGCTGTTTTCTTGTGCAAAATATTTATATTATAAAATATATAAATATTTATAGTTAAATGTTTATATACATATATAAAAAAAAATTGGGGCGCACGGACGCCCCAAGGGGTCGGAGGCGCCCTTAGCATTTGCCTATTCCGCCTATGCCCAGGGCCGGCCCTGTAACTAAACCATGGTATAACCAAAAAGTTGTCCTTATTTGCATTACCAAATCCAGAATGATAAATGAAAACATGATGTTAAAGTGCACCTTTCATAGCTAAAACAATGTTATTTTGTAAATTTGGTATAATACAATGTGTTCACCTGGTTTATGGTTCAAAAAATTACATTATCTTCCATATACACTGTCAGAAAAAAAGGTACAAAACTGTCCCTTTTTTGTCGTTAGGGTGGTACCCCAAGGTACCGTTTTGTACCTTTACAGGTATATAAACATAATACAATGTTGTACCTTTTGAGGTACATTACTGTTCCTTAAGGATCTATTGTGTACCTTTAAAGGTACAGTTAACTGTTTTGTACCCCTAAAATTTAACTGGTACAAAATTGTTCCTTAAAGGAATAGTCCATTTTCTTAAAAGAAAAATTCAGATAATTTACTCAACAATATGTCATACAAAATGTTGATGTCTTTCTTTGTTCAGTCGAGAAAAAATTATGTTTTTTGAGGAAAACATTGCAGGATTTTTCTCATTTTAATGGACTTTAATGGACACCAACACTTAACACTTAACTCAACACGTAACAGTTTTTTTCAACAGAGTTTCAAAGGACTATAAACGATCCCAAACAAGGCATAAGGGTCTTATCTAGCAAAACGATTTTTATTTTTGACAAGAAAAATAACAAATATACACTTTTAAACCACAATTTCTTGTCTAGGTCCGGTCCAGCGAGACCTAACGTAAATGCGTAGTGACGTAGGGAGGTCACGTGTTACATTTATAAAACGCACATTTGCGGACCATTGTAAACAATAAACTGACACAAAGACATTAATTAGTATCAGTTGACATACAACAACGTCGGAACGGTCTTCTTCCAACACACTTGTAAACACTGGGGCGGAGTTTCGCGTTCGTCCTCGGTGACCTCATGACGTATTGCTTGAGGTCACGCTGACGCTTTCAGGACTGGATCTAGATGAGAAATTGTGGTTTAAAAGTGTATATTTGTTATTTTTATTGTCAAAAGTGAAAATCGTTTCGCTAGATAAGACCCTTAAGATTTGTTTATACTCGCGCTTTGGTCGGCAACGCAAGCCTCCGCGGATCGCGCGCGCGTCTCACCAAACGGACGAGGCGTTTATAGTTGACGCGCTCGCTGTTGCACTATTTTTTGAACCACCAGGGGGCGACGCGAGCAATAAAGTCAAAAACAAACTCAAAGAAGAGGATAAAAGAAGTCATCCGCTGGAACAACCCTGGTGCTCAGCGCCACGCGAAATGGAGTCTCGCGCACCCAACGCGCGCGACCGCCCACTTCGCGTTGACGTCATTTTTGTTGCGAGTATAAACATAGCTTTATGCCTCATTTGGGATCGTTTATAGTCCTTTGAAACTCCGTTGAAAAAAAACCTGTTACTTGAGTTAAGTGTTGGTGTCCATTAAAGTCCATTAAAATGAGAAAAATCCTGCAATGTTTTCCTCAAGAAACATAATTTCTCCTCGACTGAACAAAGACAGACATCAACATTTTGGATGACATGGTGGTGAGTAAATTATCTGGATTTTTCTTTTAAGAAAATGGACTAATCCTTTAAGGTACACTATTGGTCCTTAGGGTATAATATTGTACCCTATAAGGTACAACATTTCAATGTGTTGTATACCCATAAAGGTACCTTTTAGGGTACCACCCCAGCGACAGAAAAAGGAACAACTTTGAACCTTTTTATCTGACAGTCAGAGGCGGCCTTAGCTATGTTTCAACCGTTTCAATTGAAACGGGCCCCGCCCTAAAGGAGGGCCCCAGCCCGGCGCAAGAATGTTTGAACGTGGGGCTATGATTCCTGCACGGGGGAGCTCACATTGTCAGTGCCTGTGGATGTTAAGCAATCACATATCTTTCATTTTAAATCAATTAATTTCTGCTCTTTATTTTCTCTCGGACGTTCATACGCGCTTTAGCCTGTAGAAATCGGATTATTAATATGAAATGAATGTATTTTATAAAAAAATATAGAACTGCATTAATATTTATTATATGTCATTTAAATTATTTTTAAAAGTAATTTCTTTCATTTTTATAAATCAATGTAGAATCGTTTACAGCAGCATCACAGTGCTTCATAAAAACTCTAAGAAAACGTGCACATGTGGATAATTCTAGAGGTTTAATTATTCTTTAGCATCGGGATCACTAGACGAGAGCTTAATAGCCTTATTTTTGTGAAAACCGACATTTCTTAAATGTGTTACCTGTCGTATTCATTCCGACAAATTTTCCGTCACAAATGGAGAGAATATCAATTTGAAGTACTCATCGCTATATGCCCTATTTATTCCCTTCAAATATCAGAGCTGTGCAGAGAGTTGCGCAATTGTGTCTCATTGCGTGACTGTGACCGCTAAAATACACTTGGAGAATAGAGCAATGAAAGCAACGTCATTTTCATTTTATCTGGAGTGAAAGTTTAAGCGGCTCCCTTCCCGAAGTGCCCTTCAAGGGCGCAAAAACGCAGTTTTGAATTCGACCATGCTCTCTCTCATCAGGCTTGTCTGTGCAAGTGCGATTCCAGGTTTTTAATAATACATTATTTTAGGGACTGATTTCAATGGGTTTTTTTTAAATAATATTATTGGATTTTATACTAACCTTAATGCAGAATTTAATTGTATTTAAAATATGTGTATAACATCTGTGTGCATTTACTGACTGCCTTTAATATATTTTGTGCATGACGGCATTTTCCTCTAACGCAACATCCACACAATGTTCCATTAAATGAACATAATGACCAAGAACTTTAGATAAATGAGGGGTGATTTTTTTTACAGTGGCTTGGAAATCGTCTATTTTTGTTTTGCTCCCGCATAACAATGTAAACTGTTTTTATAATAGCCTATTGAACATAGATGCCGTCAGCTCTCGTTCAGATTTTTATTGAGCACGAGATGACAAAATCGCTGGACAAAGATAAACTTATCAGGGAATTCTCAGCACCCAAACACAGAAAGGTGGATTTCTAATAAGGTTTAGGTGAAATCTACGCTCGCCGCCAGGTGAGCTGTCTACGGTTCACAGTCAGACACTTGTCTTGTTTGCTTTTGTTAAATAATTCAAGTTGAGGGGATGTTTGAGATGTTTTTTTTAAAGTCAGCCCAGACAGCTCAATAGTATATTCCTGCACAACCGGAGGCTGCAGTTTTATGACCGCAGTTTTATGACCGCAGTTCTATGACCCTACGTTTTTGTGACAGCGCCACCTACCGAACTGGATGATATAGCGGCGGCTGCAGTTTCAGGTCCGCAGTTCTGGGCCCCTGGTGGTTTAGTTTGTAATAACGTTTGTACATAATTATATCAATATAGTAATCTCAGTACTATTTCTTCATAAATGTAATTTTAAATGTAAGGTAATTTTAATTAATTTTAAATTTTAATTTTCAGTGTAAACAAATTTACACAAACTATAAATGAAAAATGTATATTTTAAAATGTATTAGTCTTAATTTCTTGAATTATAACCCTAAACCTAAGTTTAGCTCTATAGACCCCTTCAAGGTTTGTAAACATTGAATGATTATCGGGTGCGCGCGCAGCATGGGGTCAAACTGTTCATACTATCCTGGCTTTATAATTTAACCTAACAGGGCTGAAAAATGATGACTTACCTCAAATGAAGTGAGCACTACAAACACAAGCCTCTTTGATATTTGCATTGTCCCAGTCTGCACGTTAATTGCTTGCAGCCGCAGATGTTGTATTTTTTTTTGTTTTTGAGATTCTGCATGAATTGCGAAAACGTAACGGAAGACCTGATGCGATTTTCAAAGCCCACGACGCAAGTAAGCATTTTTGACGATACCGAATAATACGCAACTCAATCTGCTGTAATGACTTTTCTGACCCCGACATGCGCAGTGGGAACCGCCTGTAACGTGAACCGTGAAGGGGTCTATAAGCTTAACTAATTAGCTAATTATCAGGTAAAATAAAGATGGAATCAGCATATGCAGTCACTAAATTACAGCCAATTTTTTAAGGTTGTATAGAGGCAAGGCAAGACTCAAGAATCATTCAAGAATGCATATTTATATGTATATATCTATATATTTACATGTGATTTTACCAATAACATTGCAACAAACAATGCAACCAATAACAATGCAATCAGTCAATCCATCAGCTGCTGCAATTAAAGAATGGCTGCAGGCTTGAACTCTAGAGAGAGAGAGAGAGAGAGAGAGAGAGAGAGAGAGAGAGAGAGAGAGAGAGAGAGAGAGAGAGAGAGAGAGAGAGAGAGAGAGAGAGAGAGATTTTTTAATTTTAGAAGGCCTATTTATTATAGGCCTCATATTATTTTACACTTACTTCAACACATTACCAATGAAATTGCATAACATATCACAAAAGAGAAAAGCAAAACTAACCAAAGATTAGTGCATAATTAGCCAAAGTCCTCATATTTTTTCAAATACACCGCACTTTCGCCGCATAAATTACAGATTTCCGTGCGCAAAATATGCGGGGCTTGCATGATTTAATAATCTCCACATTTTCGTAGCAAAAAGTCACATATATCTTAGCAGAAAGTTGAAAAATTTTGCATTTACTTCACACAAGCGCAGCCTGTCCCTGTTGCCATGGGAACGTTATGAGGTGACGTGATTTCCCGCAATTTTTGCAAGTTCCAGCACTTTCATCGCATAAAATATCATAAATATCCCACATATTCCATCGCATTTTTTAAGAAAACAAAGATCAAGGATTTTTGCCCGCAACAATGACAAAAAAACTCTGCATTTTTCTGGAAGGACTTATTTATGAACTGCTATTTTATAATTAACTGGTTTTCCCACTAACACATTAAACTAAAGATAAATCTTACACACTGCACATCAACATGCTCTTATTATCTTGTTAAGTTGAATTAATGTGCTGGCTAGATAAATGTAGTCATTTAACGTTAAACTCAACAAGGATTTATGAAATGAAATATGGCCACGGACTAAGAATGTCGTAGTTATTTATAAAACTAGCACACAAATTTTTAATTCGTGGGAATTAATTATTAATTCAGTTCGCGCTATGTAAACTTTGCATCGTTTAAACGTTATAAAATAAAACGTCATTAAATCGGTACTCACAGTCTGATTGCTTTCCATGTCGTCCATCTCAAATGAATGGTTTTGCTCATCCAGTTCGGTAGTTGGCGCTGTCACAAAAACGCAGGGTCATAGAACTGCGGTCATAGAACTGGGGTCCTAAAACTGCAGCTTCCAGTTGTGCAGAAATACCCTTCTCAGACAGCTGAAAATATACTGCGCAAATCAATTAAGCAGAGAATTTAGCGTCCATGAAAGGGCGAGGCAACTATAATTGTATAGTAGTAATTAAATAAGGTTGGATCATTTCTTTTGAGCTGCCTAAGCTAAAAGTGCACGTAATAAAATAATATACCATTGATGCAAACCAACAGGAATCCTTGCTTTTTGCTCTATTATGCTTATGTTTTATGTGGGTAGGGCCTCCTATTAGTTATTGAAACGGGCCACCAGATGCTTAAGGCCGGCCCTGCTGACAGTGTACTACATTTTTAGGGTTGTACCTTTTGCATGATATCGTTAACATGTACTAATACACACTTACACACCAAAGCAAATAAAAAATCGTGAAAAGTTCCACACTAATAGATCTCAATAATAGTCAGAGCACTGTAACTTTGGAAAAAAATAATTTCAGTCCATATCCATCTGTTTATGCAATTTTCATACCACTACAGTACATACAAGGTCAGGGTTGGAGCCTATCCCAGGATATTGGGCCACAGCAGGGTACACTCTGTATAGATGGTAAGTCCATCACAGGGCACTTACAGGCACACACACACACACACACACACACACACACACACACACACACACACACACACACACACATCCACAAACAAGGGCAATTTTGTGACTCGGATTTACCTCATCTGTATGTTTTTCGACTGTGGGCGGAAAATGACGTACCAGAAGGACACCCACGCTAACACGGGGACAACATAAGGCTCCTTGGTTCAGCCAGGCACAACCCCCTCTTGCTGTGAGACAACAGTGCCAACCACTTAACCACTGTGTTGCCCAAAATTTTAGTGACCATAACAAAAGAAAAAAGCATTTTGTTTAACTAACATTACTTTATTATTCTTAACTCTCACTATTACACACCTCAAGAATTTTCACCCTATAAACTTTTTGCCTTAAATTAAAAATAACTTTAAAGGAACACGCCCACATTTTGAGAATTTAGCTTATTCGCCGTATCCCCCAGAGTTAGATAAGTCCACACATACCTTTCTCATCTGCGTGCGTGCTGTAGTCAAAGCACAGAGATGAGAAAGGTATGTATGGGGGATACGGAGAATAAGCCTAATTTCGTAAAGTGTGGTTGTGTTCCTTTTATAAAAGTCTTACTTTCAAAATGAGGGGGATAGTGGTGAATTATTCCCCAAGTCATAAAAGACCCGAGGTATGCATTTAAGGGTTAACCCAGCTGTCCTTTATGACCAAGTGCCAGGTTGAAAATAACCGAGCATCTATTAGAACACACCCACTTATTTACCCAAAATGTACTTTGACAAAGTAGTAAAATAAGGTAGATTTTAAAGTTCCTGTAAAGTCAATCTTGAAAATTGTTCCTATTATAAATATTAGAAATGAAACACACCAAAAAGACTGTAAACTATGTAGTACTGAACTGCAGAGTTAGATCATTAAACAGTTTTTCACCATTTCTCTGTTTAGGATTATTTGGGCAAGGTTAAAAAGGTGTCTCAATGACGCATTTGAGACACCCTGCATTGCCTGCATCGGGATTTTGAAAGTTAAGAGAGATGGCAGCTTTCCCGCGTGTGGGTGTTTCTGCGCTGACAGTGGATACGCCCCAACCGCTTATTTTTCCAAGATTTTAAAAACTCATGTTTTCATCTATCATTCAAATTTGGTAGAGTGGTTGATAACACATTTTTTCTGTAGTGTCACACAAACTCAGAACATATTTAATGTCTGACTTTACAAGGACTTTAAATAAAAAAAGCAATTACCCAAGTTTAGCTATTATACATCTCTCCAGTTTATAACTGATGGTGTCCTTTTCAAATGACTCTTTTTTCACACTGTCATTCATTTTTGCTTTAAACTGTAAAGATTGCATTTCAAGCTTTGATGTAGCCTAACACATAATAACAATGTCTTATGGAAAACTTGCTTTCTGGTGAATAGCGTCTGCAAATCTGGCTGGCAGTATTTCATAACCATACACATGTACACTACTAAACTCATGATCACAGATTCCCAATATTTCAGAAACCTACGATAATTTTTAAAGTTTGCGTGACTGCTGAAGACCTTATTGTGACTGTTCATTTTTAAAGTGAAATGAGGATCTGGCAATGCTATTGGGGAGGTGCAGAGATCTCTCATGGGACTGTTGCTTTGTTTGTACCAGAGAGAGGGAGAGAGAGAGAGAGAGAGATGGAGGACAAACTGTGCGTGCCTGCATGCGCAAGCGTAGAGAGCGGCTGCGTGCAAACTCCCACTGTATGTTTACAAAAAGAGTACAATACACATCAATCAATGAACTGAAGTGAATCATCTTCACTTATTGATGCCGCTGGATTGATGTGATGGAGATCTGATGAAAATGGGTATTATGGGTAGATGTTTAAATAAATAAAGGAGGGAAAGAGGAGATTAGAGTTTATGGTGACTGATTGATTGGTAAGGAAATGTAAAGTAGACTATTAAAGGGACAGTTCACTTAAAATGAATACATGTAAAGCATTCATTTAAAAAAAAAGATCAATGACATAATACCTATGATCTGTCATGTTTGTGGAAGTTTTTAGATTGCAAATGTGCATGGTGTAAGAGTTTCAGTAAACAACAGCTTGGTAAATAACAATTTTTTTTCTTACATGTGTACAGTATCTCCAGTCTACTATTAAAGGTTCAAGAGTTCGCACTTACAAATAAGTCAGATAGAATTAATGATATGCATACTTGGTTTCCATCTTCATTGACTTTCTACCCAGACATCTTAACATACTGTGTATGGTCTCCTGCATGGGGCTCTGATGGTCCGCTAATTTTTAAATGAAAAATTAGAGCAATTCACCCTCCCCCAAAACAAGTTAATATACAGTAAATGTTTATGTTACATTAGCTATACAACCTCAATGTTCCTCATATTTTGTTATTGCTTTCATTCATAATACTGTATGACTTTGTTATTTATTGTAAATACGCCACATTTCATCCTTTATTGCTCAGAATTAAAAGACAAAGTTCATCTAACACATGTTTGCTTTTCCTTTGTGTGACAACGTGCCCCAATTTTGACCTTTTTGTTCAAATCTGCCTTCATCAGAGTTATACACTCTTGTTCTTATGTATTTTACTGTGATTTGACCTTTTTAGCAGCTTTAAAATGTGTAAATATTGGCAATTTAGAAAAGAATTGACAAAAAGAATTTGTATTTAAAACCTTCTTAAATTAATTGTTTAACATTGGTATCCAGCATTTGTATATACCGAGATTCTGACTCCGTGCGTCTATGACCTATCAAGCAATTTTGTGTTTAAATTACTAATAAAAAAAGTAATGGTTGTCCAAACACAGCATAGACATCTAAGCTCAAACAAGGCAAAACATATATGGGTGATTCTCGCGAAATTAGACTTATGAGGTGTCATGAAACATTTTGATAAAAAAATAAGAAGTATACAGTTACAAACATCTCTTCATGTACTATTTTGCACATGATTTCAAATGACATCATACAAACCAATTTTTTTTCACATTTAAGGGGAAAATGTCATTACCGCAACGTGTCCATGACTGGATTTGGGTTCTTTGACATGAAAATATTTATAATTAAAAAATGTAAAAAATAAAAAGGTTCAGTGCATGTTATACTATAAATATTTACAGTAAAGAAACATGTGGTATTTGGTGATCATTGGTAAATCTAGAGACAATAATAAGGAATATAAATGTGTCCAAGACCATTTTTCAATCATTGTTTAAACCCTCAAGGAATTAACATTTTCAAAAAAAAAAAAAAAAAAACTGTGACTGTGACACTCAAGATGGCTACCAGGTAAGTTATTTTATCTCTTAAGATAAAAGTTGACATTTTGTTTTACATAGTACCTAGACAACTTTTTAGTTCTCATTACCGAAACATGAGTTTGTAAATGCATAATGTAATATCATGGTGCGGTAATGATCATTTTTGATAATGATAATCTAAAAAAAATGTAAATAATTCTATATTAAATAATTTTTAAATCCTCTAAAAATAATGGTTATAGTAAGTTCAGACCTTATTAATCTTATATGTGCAAAAAAAATCTTTTACATATTCTGATGCTGGACACCTTTTAAATCTTGATTTTGAATCATATCTAACCGTAACCCAAAAATAAATGATATAAACACCATTTTATTACTGTTGAATAAGCTTACATGATGTAATATCATAATTTTTTTTAAGTTATTTTGACAAAAACAACACATAACCAAAATTTATTTTGACTAGAAGTGATTTACTCATAGTCTGACTATATCAAGTCTATATTTAACCTAGATGGTGAAACGACAGCTATTGTTTGCTGGTAATCCCCAACACTATTTTGTTTTGCTCAATAAAAATATCTGCATAATTTGCTTAATTATTTTGATATTAACCACTGCACCTAGCATCCATTTGCTATTCGAAATGTGCACACGTGTATGTTTGTGCATGTATGACTGTGTTCATTTGAGATGATCGTGCCCTTTCGAGCTGGGACCGATTTGCTCCGGAGACCTTGATGCTTCACCGTAGCAACCAGCGAAGGAGACTGCAGTACACAATGACTCAGACAAGCTTTGATCTTCTAACCACACACACACACACACACACACACACACACACACACACACACACACACACACACACACACACACACACACACACACACACACACACACACATAGACAATCTAAACGACCAAGATTCATATCTTTATTTCAATCCATTTCTAGTCCATACTAGACATTGATATTTCTTAGAAACTACCTAAAAATGTATTTATTTATGCAATTCAGTGCAAAAACTATGGAAACATTTCACACAAATGGCTCCTCCTTCGACTATTTTCAGCATAAGAATATGTAGAAGGGAGTAATGGAAACCCAAAACAGAATGACAACAGGAAGCTTGTTAGCAAATCTCGCGCAGAGATAACATCAGTGAAACATAGCATAATTTCTGATTGCATTATATCATCACTCTTCTGAAGGTGCCCTTCTCCTGATATTTTTAGTTAACGGTACGCGCAAATAACACAGAAGGTAACTCCTCCCATCCCCCAAACTGCATTTCTGTAAGGGGTAAGGGGAGTGCACCGCCCATACGGTGTCATATTTTTGTATGCTGCCTCCAAATGGATTCTCCTATTGATTGTAGGAGAGAGTTGACCTCCCTCCCATTCCAGCCAGTGGAAAAATCCATACAAGGACTCTTTCACATTACCTGTAGATCTTTATAGAATGGACAAATTCATTGATTGAAACCAACATCCGGATTGAATCGGATCAATTTAGCTTTCATGAGCTTTATGATTAGATGCGTATTCGGTACACTGCGAACAGCAACAGCACACATCATATGCATATAAATACCGACCTGAATGCATGGGGGTGTTCACATCAATTTTGCTGACACATCAAGGTCGTTGGGCTGAATTTGTTTTTCTTGTTGTCCCAGGACGCTTCCGCACTGTTATTGAACGGGCCTTCCTCTTAGCATCTGTATCTCTCTTTCTTTTGGGTTTAATGTGCTTTATTGACATAGTATGCATTTGTACAATGCAAATGGAAGCTTGTATAAGTGCAAAACACATGAACATGATTAAAAATAATTTACAGTTTTTTTCGATTGCTAAACGACAGTGAGCACAACTGGAGCTACATGTGCAAAACTCTAACTACAGTCTGCAATACCAAAAGTTACATGAGCACAACTCTACACACATGGCTCAAAACACCTCCGTGCAGCCAAACACTAAACACAACCCTCACTGAGATAACACACACTGTCACTCACAACACACTGAGAGGAAAAACACTAACATCAAACACCAATACACAAAATACAAACTTTATATCTTTACAGTTTTAACAATTTCAGTGATGTCACACCAAGTAATGTTTTCTTTAAAGAATGATTTATTTATTGATTTATCACATTATTTTTTTAGAACACCATAATTTTTTAAGGTAAATGAAAATTAGCAGTTTGCTTCAGTTGTCTGTAGTAATTTACGGAATTACAGTAATGAGAAAAAAAGGTAGAAACTTAAAGTACATGAAAGGTAATATTATATATAAATGAAATACATATATGAAATTGAAATTTATATTTATATGAAATTGCAATCAGCAGTGTTTGAAAGGCACAAGGCTGAAATCTTTTCTGTTTTGAATGTGTGGTTCACAGTTTTGACAGCAGTGTGTTAGCATTTGAACAAAGTGCTGTAAATCCACAGTGTTGTGCAGGTTGTGGTTAAAGTCATGGGATAAGTGTGTAAAGTTTTGAAAACTGTGTTCAAGCAATGAAAAATGATCTAGAGTTTGGTCCACATGAACTGCTGCTGTGCAGACTGTAGTTAGAGTTTTGCACATGTGACTAAAGTTGTGCCCACTGTCGTTTAGCAATCGAAAAAAACTGTAATATTTCTGTTAAACATTTTATGCTATTTTTAGTATATTTGTATTACAGTTTTTTTCGATTGCTAAACGCCAGTGGGCACAACTGGAGTCACATGTGCAAAACTCTAACTACAGTCTGCACAGCAGCAGTTCATGTGGACCAAACTCTAGTTCGTTTTTCATTGCTTGAACACAGTTTTCAAAACTTTACACACTTATCCCATGACTTTAACCACAACCTGCACAACACTGTGGATTTACAGCACTTTGTTCAAATGCTAACACACTGCTGTCAAAACTGTGAACCACACATTCAAAACACAATTGATTTCAGCCTTGTGCCTTTCAAACACTGCTGATTGCAATTTCATATAAATATAAATTCCAATTTCATATATATATTTCATTTATATATAATATTACCTTTCATGTACTTTAAGTTTCTACCTTTTTTTCTCATTACTGTAATTCCGTAAATTACTACAGACAACTGAAGCAAACTGCTAATTTTCATTTACCTTAAAAAATTATGGTGTTCTAAAAAAATAATGTGATAAATCAATAAATAAATCATTCTTTAAAGAAAACATTACTTGGTGTGACATCACTGAAATTGTTAAAACTGTAAAGATATAAAGTTTGTATTTTGTGTATTGGTGTTTGATGTTAGTGTTTTTCCTCTCAGTGTGTTCTGAGTGACAGTGTGTGTTATCTCAGTGAGGGTTGTGTTTAGTGTTTGGCTGCACGGAGGTGTTTTGAGCCATGTGTGTAGAGTTGTGCTCATGTGACTTTTGGTATTGCAGACTGTAGTTAGAGTTTTGCACATGTAGCTCCAGTTGTGCTCACTGTCGTTTAGCAATCGAAAAAAACTGTAAAAAATCATTGTTTTATAAAGGAAAAAAGTATTTGCAATATTTGACAATGTAGACACAATGTCATTTTCTCTCCTGGGTCAGGCCAACACCCCGCCGAGACTGTAGAGGAAAAAGAACACCTGCCATAGCAACAGAGAGCACTTTCACCTCTGGCACGCTGTCAAGATGTACTGTACCTGTTCCTCTCACTGTGCTCTAGGTCAAATAAAAATAATACAGGCACATCGCACAGCAAGCAAACTACAGCCATCTGGGCCAAAATCTTGTGCTGGCAGGGGTATAGCATGTTCTTTGGTAAAAGTGTTCCAAAAGGCACAGTACCAGCATGATCTCACGAGAATTCATACATATTTCATATATATTTTACGAGTTGGGTAATTCGTATACATTTGTACAAGTTAATTGGGAAAAACAATAATGAAACCTAACCCCAACGTCACAGGGGCAAAGGCAAATTGTACAAAAATGTAGGAATGTGGTTATACGAAATGTTTTTCTAAACATATAGGTTCGGGAGGAAACTAAACATTCAGGCCTGTCAATCATCATTAAGAGCGTATGTAAGGCAGTCTCCATGCCTCTGCATCTAGCTGCAAATCTTCTGGCATCCCTCCTCCTCCCCATCTCCGCCTTCACTGCTCTCTTTCTTCCTCTGTGCAGTTCTGGGGGGTTGAACTTGGGGCTCGAGCCCCGGCCTCCCTTCAAGGACAGCAAGCCAAATACATTTACCATTAATCATTAAGGGCCCTATTTTAACGATCTAAGCGCATTGTATAAAGCACACAGCGCAACGTCTAAATGGGCGTGTCCGAATCCACTTTTGCTAATTTAACGACGGGAAAAATGGTTTGTGCGCCGAGCGCATGGTCGAAAAGGGTTGGTCCTATTGTAATGGGAGTATTTTGGGCGTAACGTGCAGTAAACCAATGAGAGTCACAGCTCTCATCCCCTTTAAAAGCAAGTTGCGCTGGCGCTATGTCTAATCCCTATTTAGATGACGGACTTTGTAAACTGAAAAACTAAGCGGAGGAAGAAGATCCCCAGTTTAAGATTAATGTTAAATAATTGTGTTGTTTTTCACTTGTATTGAAATTGTTATTTTTTTATTAAAACCTTTAAAACCCGTTTTCTTTTAGTCATGGAAGTAAAAAAGCAGGCTTGTAATTGCTTTAAATGTATGGCTATCCAATATCATCAAAAAATAATTTACAAGCATGTAAGAAAAGATTTGTACTCTAAAAATACTTTATTTGTAACAAACAGGAGATAAAGAAGTTACAAACGGCTCTATGCGCGTTTCAGCACTTTGGACAACGTTTTTTTTAGCAAAGAGTTTTTTTTAAGCATGACTTAAAAATGTTTCTCATCTCACCATATCCACAGGTACAGAGTCATCATATAATAAATCCGTGAGGTAGCATTAAAAAAACATTTAAAAACAGCATTTGTTTAAAGCAAAGCATTTATTTACTTACCAGGCTGCAGGTGAAGCAGCTCTTTGTGCCTTCTAACGTCTCATAATCTGTCCTCATTTATGTTCAAGAGATTCAATAATAATCTTTTACATTCAATCCTTTAATCTTTCATATTTAAAAGCGTTTTTGTGCTGCTGCGCATTCATGTACTTTGTGATAAGCAAACCCGCGTTGTCGTCCCGTATGTCCCGTTTATAGGCGCATACTAATGCGCTCTTTAAATAACATAAAACACATTGCGCCATTGACTTTAGACTTTAGAGCAGGTTTTTGTTGGTCAATGGCGTAGTCTATTTTAGTTGCCTCAAAATAGCAACGCGCCAACAATGCGCCTGAACACACCTCATTTTCAGACCAGAACGCCCATGGGCGCAAAAGGGGGCGCAAATGCATTTGCTATTTAAACAACGCGGCGCTAAATGTGAAAATTAGGGTGGAAACTAGCGAAAGACACTTGCGTCGCGCATTGCGCTGCATTGCGCCGGGTGTAAGATAGAGCCCTAAGACTGAATGCGAAGGTGAACAAGTGATTTAAAAACATTTTAGCCACCTTGTAAAATATCAGTCTGGTGTCACTGTTAATACGTATTAATATGTAACTTTCAAAAACATATTTTTTGGTACATTTCATTAGATTCTGAAGCGTACGATGTAGACGTATTTGCAACATTTAATTGTAGCATTGTTACTTTTTTACAGCTACAAAATGTAAAAAATACCATAAAGTTGTTTTATGTTATTGTTGAACCCAAACCAAAAATACCAAAAAATATAATGTATTCTTTTTATGTTATGCAATGTAATTGACAGAAATGTGTAGGACATTTTTGTAACAATAGTAACAATATAGCATTTAAAAGATATTTTAAATCGGTAATACAGTCCTACACAGTTTATCAAAATCATGTAGAAATAAAAAAGCATAACAGACAGACAAGTGTAATCATAATAATAATGTATCATTTACTCTCGGGAGTAAATTAAGTACAGAAAAGTATTAAAGTTATTAATCCGGCTTTTCTCTGTAAATGCGCACATTTCAAATGAAAAAAAGTACATCGACTGAAAAACGGCAATGACGCAAATCTGTGACATAGCACGCGAGAGCCAATGAGCTTTTGATAACACTGTCGTAAAGCAATGTGTCGTAAAGCTTCAAGATGCAATATTTGAATTTGAATTCATAACAAACGTGATTTTTGATGTTTACAGTCGCTGCTGAAAACTGGGATCAAGATCGCTGGATAAAGGGCTGAATTTGGATAAGTTTCTTGTTAATTTTTATAATTTTTAAGATGTTGATTACAGCGAATGAATAAAATTAACATCTTTTGTGAATTTGTGTTGTGTTTTGGTGTAATTGTTGCACAAGCCTTTTGTGTGTCATGGGAAATTAGCTGAATATTGCAAAATGGTTAAATGGTTCCAGAAATGTTGTTCATTTTAAGGTTTTAAAGTGTAGTCTTGTTTAATATTACAGTGTGTAATTCTTTGAAAGTCAAAAACATTTAATTAAAGGAATAGTCCACTCATTCTCCATATTAAACTATGTTATTACCTTAACTAAGAAGAGTTGATACATCCCTCTATCATCTTAGTGCGTGCACGTAAGCGCTGGGGCACGCTGCGACACTTCGATAGCATTTAGCTTAAGCCCATTCATTCAATACCAAACAGAGATAAAGTTAGAAGTGACCACGTTTTTCCTATTTAAGACGAGTAGTTATACGAGCAAGTTTGGTGGCACAAAATAAAACATAGAGCTTTTCTTAGCGAATTTAAAAGGGTAACTATATTGTATGGCGGAACAGCACTTTTGGTAGTACTTCGACTCGCCTGAAAAATCCACTCCCCTTCTCCCTCTCATAATGGGAGAGAAAGAGAGTCGAAGTACTCCCAAACCTTCTTAGTTAAGGTTATAACATAGTTTAATACTGAAAATGAGTAGACTATTCCTTTAAGTAAATGTCTTAAATAAATAAGTCAGAAAATACGACTGAAAACATGTCATTAATATGAGTTTAAAAAACACCAACATCCGCTGTTTTAATAATTATAAATAGGAATATGTACAAATCAATATGTCTGTAAAGCTGTTAATATGTAAATAAATAATGTATTAGTCCGTTCAATACGTCAATATTGTATGGTTCAGTGTGTATAAAAATATAAGTAAATGTACATGTGGTACAACCACACTCTACGTGAAACACACACAAATTCTAATGAGATCACGTTGAAAAAACATAGTGTTGTACACATGATGCTTTATGATGTCCTTAAAAAAAACAGATAAAATATGCTACAATTAAACAGAATATGCAAAATTTTCAGGAAACATCTTTTCTTTTTTTTGCAGTAATTGACCCTTCGCTAAACCACAGCCTAAAACCACAACAGGCCAATCTTGGTTTAGCAACTAGGCATGAGAGGTCTGTCAAGCTTCCAAGCAAGGGAAACATGCCGAAGCGTTGTGCGTATGGATTTTGTAAATCTAATACCCAGTATCCTAAAAGCTTGGATGGGGTGGTGGAATTTTTTCCCTTCCCAAAACTTAAAACCCAAGGGGAGAAATGCCAGAAGTGCATCAAGGAATGTGGAAGGCCTCATTCACAACTAAATGTCGATAGGATTAACAAAAACACCTATGTTAATGTTAGCTAACTCAGCACATTGCTTGGAAATAATGACAGTTCTTTGTTCATAATGCATATTTGAACGTAAAATAAGATGATTAAAGGCAAGACGGAGGCTGACATACTTTAAAAAGCTGTTTGATTTTTTATTATTAGACTATTTTCACAAATTTTACTTGCCCTGCTTTGCATGAAAAAAGCTGTTCCTAAATTTGAGTGTTTCCCATTTGAATCATCAGCTTATGAGGCGGCTGTTGCTTGCGCTTTACCTTTAATTTTGATTAAATTATTTTCTAATTATTTTCTAATTAGTTTATATTATCTCATGGATATATCCCTTGAATGCATACTGCAGTCCTTTTTGTCTTGCTCTCTCAGATATTTCACCTGTTCACCAAAAATTACAAATTATCTCCTTGGGAATGTCTGACACCTGTGCATACATAGATAGATTTGCCAGGCGCGAAAGCTTGACAGACGTAGCAACAGTAACTAAAGAGGCTTAGCGAAGGGTCAATAGCAGAGTTTATATGTGCCTTGCATGCCCATGCAAAACATGCCTTGATGCAGTACTGGAATATTATAAATCATTGCAAAGATGTTGCTATGCAGTTGCTATGGATGTATTTTTGTATATTTAAATTGCTTTGTTCTAATAAATACGGAGGAAGATTTCATTATATAAACAAAATAATAAATACTAACATTATATGAGGAATGTTTGAATCCAACCCATTCATGGGCCCCATTCACTTAAATAGTAGGAAAAATAATACCATGGAAGTCAATGGGGCTCATGAATCGTTTGGTTACAAACATTCCTCATAATATCTTCCTTAATAAAAAAAATATTAGTCTCAACAATCTGCAAAATTTACAGGACAAATATCTGTAGCACAAAAAGTGTAGGTAGTTATATGCCAAACTACACCAAGTACAATACCTATGAGCAAATAAATTAGCCTGATTAATTTAAACAATTGTATAAGTAGTAATGCTTTTAGAAATTACTTGAACTTGATGCAAACCTCAATTCCTGGAAAACAGAAATAGGCTGGGCCTGTAGTGAATGTTGTTGTTGCATATTTCACTTTTCTATTAGTGTATTTTTACAGGACATTTCCCAAAATGCCATATGCCTTTCCAGGGAACTCTGGGAAATGAGCCATGAGAGAATCCTACAGTATAATGTGCAGGAAGATCCTGTTGGAAATGCCGCTGGTAGTCTCTGTGTGATGGACTATGTAATGGAAAAAGGTAGAGCCAGGCCTGCATAGGAAACCCCCTTGAGGACCTAGGCTACTCTCTATTAAATTTCCAACTACAGTACGTCAGATCCTGGAACCTTCCCTCTAGTATGGCATCACGGCAGGGAATGGGCTGGGAACGTGGGGTGGGCATGGAGAACACCATCTGGTCTGTGTTGGTACTGTATGAACTTAATAAAGAGATTGTAAAGGAGCTTGTATGAGTGTGTTTGTGTGTGTATGTGCGTGCTGAAATGATGGATGAAGTTATGGGAGCAGGTGCACTGTGGCTTGAATAACCAGTAAGAAAAGTACATTTATGTCAGATTGCACACAAATAAAAATACAGGTATGTGACACTGTCTCTGAAAGTTATGAGATTGTAAATTTTTTAATGAAAATTATGATCGTTTTTCTATGTAAGACCCTTATGCCTCGATGGGGATTGTTTAGTGCCCTTTGACGTTGAATAGGTTTTATGCCCAGCTGCACTACTTCCTGAACTTCAGCCAGCTCCTTGTTTCCTGTCTGCCATTATTGGACAAACTGATTAATCCAGGTGTGCCTGACCTCAGTAGTCACAACAACAATAATCAGACACCCCTGGATTAATCAGTTTGTCCAATAATAGCAGACAGGAAACAAGGAGCTAGCTGAAGTTCAGGAAGTAGTGCAGCTGGGCATAAAGCCTATTGGAACTGTAAACTGTTGAGGTCCATTAAAGTCTACTACTGTATATGGAGAAAAATTCTGGAATGTTTTCCTAAAAAAAAATTATTCTCAACTGAACAATGAAAGACATAAACATCTTGGATGACATGGGGATGAGTAATTTATCCAAGGCTTTGAACCGGTTCATGGAAAACCAGGAACTTTGTATGTCTTGCAAGGAACAGAAACGAAACCAGAAACTTTCAAACATTTGAAATTTGACTCGGTGAAGTTCACTTCCGGTCGTCGTTGACTCATCGGAGAACTGAAAAGCTTGCAACCAGCAAATAGCCTACTCAAGCCCAAGTCTCTGATGCTCAATCATAAGAGGTAAATATCTACCAAGTATCTCAAGATGTTTGTTTTTTTATTATACTACTTAGTGGTGTAACGGATCACAATTGATCCGTGATCCGTACAGATCACGACCCACGGTTCGGCTCGCATGCGATTCGTGGATTAATACTGAAATTTAAATGGGGTGAAAGTTGATCATTTGAACGTGTTTCAAAGGCTTGCAAATGTTATCATTTAAGTGATTTTAAACAATTTAACAGCAAAAGGCGCTAAAGTGAGCAATTTTCTGTATGCGCAGATGCTTATGCGGTTGAATGTGCCCGGCCAACTCCAATTAAATGCATCGCTATGCCCTTCAAAGATCAGAACTTTTGATGTATAAACTTGAGAGAGAGTTGTGCTACTGTGTCTCATGTAGCCAATTAAAATACATTTGGTGAATAAAGCACTGAAAGACAACGTAATTTACACTTTATGTGGAGCAACTGTTTATGCTGCATCTTCTTCCTGAATCGCCGTTTGGAATTCGTCCTCCGTCTGTGTGTGTACGTGGGTTTAAGTGCACTCAAAAGTGCATACACAGAGAGACGCGTTTCAAAAAGCAAGTGAACAAACAGTTCTTGACAGGACACATACAAACAAAATGATCTCGAAATACTACAGTATTCTTTGTTTAATAAAAACATTTGTTTAAGTTGTTTGCCAATAAACGACATGGCAGAAATTGTCCATGTCTTAATTCATGTGATATGCTGAAACAAATGTAAGCATGTCAGAATACCAGTTATGCCATTTACATAATGTAGCCTTTTTAAAAGTTTGATGATAAGATAGAGACTTAAGGAAAATTACGTAGACAAATAATTTAAGTTTAAATGATCAGCCTGCTTATTTGTATGCCCCACAGCTGATGGAACACAATTAACCGGTTCAGGAACTTTATTTTTTGTTCTAACTGGTTCAGGAACATCAATTTTAGGGTTGAACCGAAAACGGTAAACTGTTTTTGTTCGGAACGAACCAGTTGGGGAAAATATTCTGGTTCAAAGCCCTAAAATTATCAAAAAAAGTTTTTATGAAAGTGGAATATTCCTTTAAGTTAACGGCTGAAAAGTAAACACCAACTGATAAGAGAATAAACTCCATCTGGTCACAGTGTGACAACATTTCCTTTCAACTCCCTCTTCAACATGGTGACAATCCAACCCATCTGTGGCCACAACATGACAGCCATAGAAACCAAATGCGTGAGCGTCATCCGTCAGAAAAATCTGCTCTTCCATTCCCTGGACTGTACTGTAACAACACTTTGAATTTTCTACAAGAGATAAATACATTTTCACGTAATATAAATAAGTTTTACAAGTAAATTTCAAATTAAGAGTTTACTTTTCTTACTAGTTTCAGGTAAACTGGTTAGAAATGACCATCTTGGACAATCCATAAAGAAAACTGCACATGTGCCTTTCTGTTAGATGAAAACATATGCTTGCAATGTCAGAATAACACCTGATTTTCAAAAAAAATTCAGAATAAGCACAGAGTCAGCCTTCTCTGAGCATTTATGCATCATGGTATATACGTCCATAAAGGTCAGCATTTATATTATGCTATTTCATGAGAAATGCACATTCGAGAAATAAGTCTCGGAAGGGATATTCGATTTCTCTTGCTGACTTAAAAAAAACAGATATACGCAGGTTTAATAGGGTACAAAACAGGAATTATAAAGGAAATCTTAAACCAGTTTTAAAATAACCTTACATGAATGTGGAGTTATCACAGAGATGTATTCATCTTTATTCAGTATTGGTGACTCATACAGTGGCGTGCCTACTCATGGCATCCCTCTTTTCACATTAGTATTAATAGCACATCACTACAGAATGATGAGAAGTCATTCACAGATAAATCCACCTGAAAATGTTCTCATCCATATAAGACACAGGCAGTATGCTAAACCGAACAGCACTTTGGGGCATTAAAGGTATACTCACATTGTCCTCTTCCTCCACTTGAAGTAAAGACGTCTTCTGCAGTTTCTGAAGGTCATGCAACCGGGCCACTGCAATTCTGAGCATAGCTTTTTAAAGGCACACTGAACTATTTAAAAGAATGTTGACATGTATGCATCTAGCAGATGCTTTAACCCAAATTGACTCGCATGGTATTTAAACAACATGCTATATAAATTTTCTGCATTCCCTAGGAATCAAGACTATGACCTTGGCTTTACTAGCGTTGTGCTATACTGTTTGACCTACAGGAATGCCACAGCACATTATAGGGGAGGTGAAGAGGTCATAGGGACCGCCATGACACCTGTTCCTAAGGTCAGCTATTGACATGTAAGAGACTTGATCTTCAAGCAGAAGGTCAAAGATGCTGTACTTGATCAAATAAAATAGTATTAAACGAAATGTGTTTCCTGCATTTTATAAAGGCCATGAGGCACTAGTGGTGCTGCTATATAGCGAATATAGTCACTGGGTATTTAAATTACATAAAAAACTTGCAACCATAGCAACACGTGATCACACCCTGTGTAAATGGGTCCTAACAATGCAATTTAACTATGACTAAATGCAAAATACTTTACTGCCTATTGTACCACAGTGTTTAAAGGGATAGTTCACCCCAAAAAACGAACATTCTGTCATAATTACCATATGTTGTATGAGTTTCTTTATTTTGTTGAACACAATAAATGATGGTAATCACACAGTTGCCAGCACCCGCTGACTTTCATAGTATTTTTCCTAAATGTGTAAACCATTGGGTGCCTCTTTGTGGTTATCATTTAACAAAATATCTTCTTTTGTGTTCAACAGAATAAAATAATCTCCTACAAGTTTGAAACAACATAGGGGCGGGTATAAAAGACAGAGGGCTCTTTCATACACCTGGCGCAATGCAGCGCAATGCCAGACGCAAGTGTCTTTTGCTAGTTTCACCCCGGTGCAATGATAATTTTTACAATTAGCACCAAGTTGTTTAAATAGCAAATGCATTTGCGCCCAATTTGGTGCCCATGGGTGCTCTGGTATAAAAACGATGTGTGTTCAGGCGCATCGTTGGCGCATTGCTATTTTGAGGCAACTAAAATAGACTACGACATTGACCAACAAAAACCTGCTCTAAAGTCTAAAGTCAATGGCACAATATTGTTTTTGTTATTTAAGGAGCGCATTAGTAATATGTGCCTGTAAACGGGACGACAACGCGGTTTGTTTATCACATACATGAATGCGCAGCAGCACAAAAACGCTTTTAAATATGAAAGATTAAAGGATTGAATGTAAAAGATTATTATTGAGTCTCTTGGACATAAATGAGGACCGATTATGAGACTTTAGAAGGCACAAAGAGCTGCTTCACCTATAGCCTGGTAAGTAAATAAATGCTTTGCTTTAAACAAATGCATCTGTTTTTAAATGTTTTTTTTTTTTTATTAATTTATTGTATATGATGACTCTGTACCTGTGGATATGGTGAGATCAGAAACATTGGCTGTTTCTCAATATGCGTTCTTCAGCGATCTTGCGTCCTTGTGTCCTCGCTCTACGTCATCATTAACAGTCGAAGTTCAATTCCAATTCTCAAGAACGCAAGTACAGAGGACGCATGAAAATACCCGGATGAGTTCTTGATATTGAGGATCCATCGAGTGCAGACTTGCGCGCTGAAATCTGGGGAGGTCACGTGACCAGCAGGAAGATCCCACACATCTCAATTCTCACAGGTGCATTCTGTGTTCTCGCGACCTTTTGAGTTCGTTCTTCCGAGGTCGCCTGGCAAGACCAGTCTCCACGAGAACACAAGTCCTTTCTTTGCGTTTTTGGAATTGAGAAACAGCCATTT
Source organism: Paramisgurnus dabryanus (assembly GCF_030506205.2). Lineage (NCBI taxonomy): Eukaryota > Metazoa > Chordata > Actinopteri > Cypriniformes > Cobitidae > Paramisgurnus > Paramisgurnus dabryanus. The sequence goes on from NC_133357.1 coordinate 25,646,783, forward strand.
TAAGTAATGCTTTAAAAAAAAAACATGGCGCTGTCCGAGTGCTGAAATGTTTCGGCTCTCCGCACCTTTGTAAATTCTTTGGCTGTTTCTCAATTCCAAGAACGCAAAGAACGGACTTGTGTTCTCGTGGAGACTGGTATTGCCAAGCGACCTCGTAAAAACGAACTCAGAAGGTCGCGAGAACACAGAACGCACCTGTGTGAATTGAGATGTGTGCGATCTTCCTGCTGGTCACGTGACCTCCCCAGATTTCAGCGCGCAAGTCTGCACTCGATGGATCCTCGATATCAAGAACTCATCCGAGTATTTTCATGCGTCTTCTGTACTTGTGTTCTTTAGAATTGGAATTTAATTTCAACGGTTAATGATGACGTAGAGCGAGGACACAAGGACGCAAGATCGCTGAAGAACGCATATTGAGAAACAGCCTTAATCTCTTGTTTGTATTTTTAGAGTACAAACCTTTTCTTGCATATTTGCAAATTATTTTATGAGATTACAATGATTTTGTAGGTTATCAATACATTTACAGCAATTAAAAGCCTCCTATTTGTACTTCTATGACTGAAAAAAAAGGTTTTAAAGGTTTTAATCCAAAAAAATTAACATTTCAATAAAAATGAAAACAACACATTTTTTACATTAATCTTAAACTGGGGATCTTCTTCCTCTGTTTAGTTTTTCTGGCTTTTAAAGGGGACGAGAGCTGAGACTCTCATTGGTTTATTGCACTATATGCCCAAAACACACCCATTACTCATTATGAGAATAGGAACAACCCTTATCGACCATGCGCTCGGCGCACAAACCATTTTTCCTGTCGTTAAATTAGCAAAAGGGGCATCGGACACACCCATTTAGACTGTGTGCCGTGTGCTTTAAACAATGCGCTTATATCGTTTAAAATAGGGCCCAGAATTTTTATTTTAGGGTGAACTATCACTTTAATTATACTTTTCAGCATGATGCAACAGTACAAATTTTGCATCGACACAACTGCCTTCGTGTCACGGTTGTGATGCGATTATTAAAGATTTCAACGTATAAATAGTACTAGTTAAAATGTGTTGTACGTGATGTCACACACAAACAAATGAATTTAAAGAAAGAGACCAACACCACTCAAAAATGACAAGGAGGCAATCACATTCATGACTTTCAGTTTATACAGCAAGGTTGAAGACGACATCACAACCTGACGACAAATGACAACTGATGGATAGCATAACTTGCACACCCCTATGAAGCCCGGCTATGGCAGAGGGCGAGAGGGGCGAGTAGAAGCACTTATGCAGAAAGTCATAAAAGTCTTACGTGTAGCAGCAAAAAAACCACATGAACATACGAGTCCATCTTCTTTTGGTAAAGCAATAGAATACTAAAGACAGCAAAGGCAAGTGGTGTGCTGGGGCTGTCTAGCCAGGGGGGAATCAGGGCCCGAAGGCTGGAGGGGGTAGGGTTTTTGAAGGCACCTCCTCCTAAGAATGGAGGAGAAGGGAACAGTTCACGAGCCCCTATGTTTGGCAAACTGGTGTCCACACAGGCAATCCGGCCTCATTTAAAGCATCATGGCTTTTCTCTCTTTCCTCACTGCTGTGGATGAACAATAAACAAAAATACATTAAAGCTTTAAAACAATTTGTAGAAATCATGTAAGGTTACTGCTTGGAAAAGGGGTGCAATTTAAAGTAGAATGTGAGTGGTGTTTGCACATACATAATGTGCACCCTTTACAAAAAGCAGTATTTTTGTCAAATCAACATTATTTAAGTTAAGTTCAAGTAACATAAAAATATAAGTTAAACAATTTCACCTTGTTTTATAAGTTATGTCAACTTATCACATGTCAAAACTTTGACCTCGTTAGACCTGGGTGTCCACATACATGGACTGGAATCTGTTGTACACAAACATGGACAAATACATTGCCTCATGTTCAAAGAAAAATATTTGGTTATTCTATTTATTGGTTCTTCCTAACCCCAAAATAGTTGGTAGAAATCTGAAAAAAGACAAACCAAAGCTTGGGTCTGTTAAACAGCACGTTAAATTCACTTGCAAAACCACGTTGTTTTAACTTCATGCTGCAATTTTTGAAAGCAAAGTTGGTTAAATCGTATTAATTCATAAAAAAATGAAAAATGTATAACTATTTTAAGAAATTATGCCCAACATCATAGGGGTGAAAGCAAATCGTACAAAAATATACAAAAATGGTCATAGAAATTCATTCAAATTACCCACCTAGTAAAGTACGTTCAAATTGCGATGATTATGTTAAATGTCTCTTTAATGTAATTTCATGGGTACTATAGGCAAAAATGTATTATTCATTACTGGACCAAAAATAGTGCATCAAACTTTAGTAATAAGATGGTAATACATTCAGTGATAGTTACTTAAGCAGGCACCACTATTTATTAAAAATGCTCATTTGTCAACCTTTCATTAATAAACTGTCAAGAGATGATTAATATTGTAACATAAATGGAGAATGAAACAGTGCATAATGCTAGGATGCTGTGTGTGGTTGCAAATGAGTTTCTATGTGGTTGCTATGATGTTTTGAGTTGTTGGTCCATTTCTGCAAAAATTCACCATGTTTTTTGTGGTAAAAGTGTAGTAACCATGTTTTTTTGGTGTATTGATTACTATCAGCAAAACCATGGTTTTACTACAGATACCATGGTGTAACTATGGTTTTTGAAAACCATGGCTGTAAAATCATGGTTATTTTGTGTTATACCACAGGTCTGTTGAATGCTGCATTCTGATTGGCTGAGAAATGTTCTATGGGTGTTGATTATTTTTCTGTAAACCGCACGCCTAACCTGTTTAATGTCTTAAAAATAGGCACCGGAGCAATGTTTGTGGTAACCGTGGTATAAGCGGAATAATTGACTCCGGTCCTTTGGATTATTTGAAAATAATGCACACCTGTGGTGTAACGGCACGACACCAGGTGTGCATTATTTTCTTATAATTCAATGGCCCGTCGTCAATTATTCCTTACGTAAGGGATGGGATGTTTATACAATGTACATATCAGTGGCCGGTGACTTCTTTTTTCGAGGGCGCTCGATCCGAAGTTTGTCACAACATGTAGGTAGCCCATCATGTGTGTGGTTCGTAATTTCAAAATATGTTTTCTGTGCGTCGAGTGAAACAATATGCATCACGTGTCTTGTCAAAATAAGTGTCTGCTGCAGATGCGTCTAAAGGGTTTATGATAAAGAGACGCTTGCGTTTGCCAGATCCTCGCATAATCTCATGAGTAATCAGAGTTTAGTGTTAAGGGAGTGTCTGAGTGTATTTTGTGAACGTAAGTGTCTCTTTTATCATAAACAGTTTTGATGCGTGTGCAGCAGGCACTTATTTTGACAAAACACGTGATGCACATAGTTTCACTCGACGCAACAAACACATATTTTGAAAACGCAAACAACACACGACACTCCGAACACTTGTTTTTTTATCGCCCCTCGGATAAGCAGTCACGAGCTGCGACTGGTACATATTCTGATCTGGACATGTTTTAAATCTGCTTTTATGGGAATTCCTACACTTTAAAAAAAATTAGCATAAAGTTTAAACAACTTGGTTTTGCAAGTCAATTAAACCTACTATTTTAAATTTTGACCTGTGAATAGTTGACATTACTTATAAAAACAAGTTGAAATTGTTAAACTTATAAAATTTTAAGTTAAAGTAGCATAAATATATATAGCATAAATATATATATATTTAGCATGTTTATCAAATATATATATATATTTGATAAACATGCTAAATTTTTTCCATGTACGTATTTTACAAGTTGGCTTATCGAATAAATTCATACAAAGTGATTCATACAAAAACGTACAATTATAAAATAAAAAATAATGTGAAAGCAAATCATAAAAAAACATACAAAAATGTCATAGAAATTCATACGAATTACCCACCTAGTAAAATACGTACAAATTGCAATATGTTCAATGTCTCTTTAACGTAAACGGGTACTATAGGCGAAAATGTATTATTCATTACTGGACCACAAATAGTGTAGGATGAATTGCACATCAAACTTTAGTAATAAGATGATAATCCATTCAGTGATAGTTACTTAAGCAGGCACCACGATTTATTAAAAATGCTAATATACCAACCTTTCATTAATAAACTGTCAAGAGATGATTAATATTGTAACATAAATGGAGCACGAAACAAAATCTGCACATTATTTCCTCTAGCCTTTTAGACTGACCTTATATCAGAAAGTAGAGCTTACTTGTCCTGAATAAAGTCCAAGAGTCGAGGACTTTCATTTACAGTAGGTCTATTATGCAACATGGAGGCCAAAGCAGTAAAAGCTTTAAAAAGCACAGAAATGCCTCTCAGGCTAAACGGGTCAAAGGAGACACTATAGGATGCATTACATTGCAGGGTAAAGAGGGAAGATGGGTTCAAATTACAAGTAAACGCTACACCATATAGCAGAAGACAGACAGGAGGTGGCTGTGAATGCAGCCGTGCAGAACATCTCTCTAATGCTCCCCAAGAAACACAGCCTGTCCTAGATTCCCTGCAATGACATACGCAATCTGGCAGTAGATCAGATACAGCTGTTAGCATGTCTCTGTGCATTTAAACTTATCATTGTTTCGCTCTCACAACAGGGTATCGCAAATTCAAGCTCCCACTTTATTTTCAACTCAGCATTGGGTCAGAAAGGGATAAACCCATTCGTTGGGAACAGTTTATATTTGACCCAACAATGGGTTGAAACAACCTAGCATAGTTTAAATTATAATCCAACAGGTTGGGTTCTATGGAGCTGTCCATAGTTCTGAAATTAGGAGAAATATGCTTTTATTTCTACATGAGCTGATATTTTGTACATTAATGCATTTGGCAGATGCTTTCTAAAGCAACGTACAGTGCATTACAACGTATACTTTTTATTAGCATTCGGTTCAAATCCATGACCTTTGGTACTATTAACGCAAAGCCTTATCACAGAGGATCATGGTGATCTGAATAAATAAATAAATAAATAAGTATATATATATATATATATATATATATATATAGTCAAGTATTAGATCTCTAAACTAAAATGACCTGTAAGGCCATCGTAATATTCTGAGCCACAAGATGGCAGCACTACCATGGTCTTCATGTTACAGCCACTTTATCAATGTCAACTCAAGGTAATCATATGTGGGACAGCTTTGCGTATTGCAGCCTATAAAAACACAGTATCTAAAAAACAGGTGTGTTTTAATGGCATACCTTATTTTAAATCTGTGCCCCCCACACACAAGCACGTGATTAATGACCATTTTACAATTATGGATCATATTTTTCATTTGTGTAATGTGATGTTTGCTTCACCTGTTTATTAAGACAAGGCGAGAAGTCCATCCTGTTTGGGAATAGGCTCAAAACATTTGGCGTTGGTACAGCAGCAGCCTCTTTTGATGATCAGTGAATTGGGCAGTGTTTAGGTGTGTAACAACTCATATTTGAAACGTATTGCACTTTATCCCAGGGAGTGTCTTAATGGGTGGAAATTTAAAATATAATCCAGTACAATTTGTGGTTCCGCGTTGACCTGTAGCATTCATAGGAGGTCATATTAGCTCATTCTGGGTTGAATCTTCATCCAGACTAAAAAGCAATCTGAAGGATTACTGTGAAAACAAAAAAGAACGCCATGGCAACAGTAGCGGGTACCGCGGAGCCTATCGTCGCTATGGAGACTGCATCACTCCAACGTGATTAAAAGTATCCAGTCGAAAGCGATCTCCCCACCGCGCTTGTCTCATTGTTGCACATTAAAAAGTCTCTGAGATTTGTGCTTAAAATGTATTACAAGTCAAAATTCTCAGATTTTCTATCTCTGCACGAATAGCAGAACAAAAGTGCACATACAGCATCTTATGCATCTTTGTTGACGAGACACAAACACAGAAAATAAGCACAATATAAGTCATTGTAAGACACTTAATTCAACAAGTGATATGTTATCCGTATTTTTGTCCAATGTGTAAGAAAACACACGATGGCATTAAATAGGCTACCTCTCCACGTCTTTATCTGCTCTCATTTTCTCGCCCAAAAACTGGAGCAAATTTGCAATAAATAGGCAATGAGCAAATTATTTAGGTCGATATACTTATTTCACATACTGTCTACATGAGTGAAAGTTCCCTAAAAGACCCTAAATAGTCTGTAAGCCAATAGTGGCTTTGTTCTCACAGTAATATGGTTAAATCGAATGGGTGACAAACACTGCATGGGACCGGCGCGTAAAACACGTAATAATGACTCTCGGTCTTGGAAATGGAGCACTCCACTGCCATTAGCCATGACATTATCCCACAGCTTTGCCTTTACGCACCGATACGCGAAGATTATTATTGGTACAGTTCTCATATAAACGCACTTTCTATCAGTCTAGACGTCTGTGAACATCTTTTTAATGTTTACGCAGTTTTGGTTGTTGTGAGCGGGGAAGTTGGGCTGCTTAAACGCGCTGTTGATGCCCTCCTCAATGACCATATATTCCGACTTGCTGAGGGACGACGTGCTACGCGTCTTCTTTAACTCCTCGGAGGAGGACAAAGGCTGACAGCTGCCAATGTGGAGGTACTGAGCCTGCTCCTCTCCCTCAGTCTCTCTGTGGTAGAAATAGTTAAAATTGGACACTATAACAGGGACTGGCAAAGCGATGGTTAACACGCCCGCAATCGCACACAGAGAGCCAACGATTTTGCCCCCTATGGTGACTGGGTGCATATCTCCGTATCCCACTGTCGTCATGGTGACCACCGCCCACCAGAACGCATCGGGGATGCTGTTGAAGCCCGAGTCGGGATCATCTGCCTCTGCGAAGTAGACGGCGCTAGAGAACAGTATAACCCCAATGAAGAGAAAGAATATCAACAAGCCCAGCTCTCTCATGCTGGCTTTCAGGGTTTGCCCTAAAATCTGGAGACCTTTTGAGTGCCGCGATAGCTTGAAAATCCTAAACACCCGGACAAGTCTGATGACCCGGAGAATGGCCAAGGACATCGCCTGCTGGCCGTTTCCTTGCCTTTCTGCGAGTTCAGTCCCTAGGGTGATGAAATAGGGTATGATTGCCACAATGTCAATGATGTTCATTATGTTTTTGGAGAACGTAGCCTTGCTCGGGCACGCAAAAAATCTGACAAGCAGTTCAAACGAAAACCAAATTATGCAAAGGGTCTCAACGACAAAGAAAGGGTCGGAGAAAGGACTCGTGAAGTAAGGGACAGTTCCGTTTATTAGGGGAGCGGCCGTGGCGCGGTCTTTGTCATCACGAAACTCGGGTAACGTTTCCAGACAAAAAATAACGATAGATATTAAAATCACCAAAACCGAGACGATAGCAATACCCCTGGCTGGACCTGAGCTCTCTGGATACTCGAACAGCAACCACACCTGTCGCTGATATTCATTTGTGGGCAAAGGGCGCTCTTCCTCTTTTATAAAGCCTTCATCTTCTCTAAATTTCTCCATGGCTTCCTCCCCAAGTTCATAGAAGCGTATCTCCTCCGAGAAAATGTCAATAGGAACGTTGACAGGTCTCCGTATACGCCCCCCTGACTGGTAGTAATATAAAATGGCATCGAAGCTGGGGCGATTTCTGTCAAAGAAATACTCGTTTCTCAGTGGGTCAAAGTAGCGCATTCTCTTCTTGGGGTCTCCGAGTAAAGTCTCAGGGAATTGAGAAAGGGTTTTGAGCTGGGTCTCGAAACGCAAGCCTGATATATTGATGACAACTCTTTCGCAACATTCATGGTCTGGCTCGTAGCGCTCCAGCGAGTGGTGCCCGGGCAGCGCCGCCGACTCCTCCAGCATGTTGTCGCAAGCAACAATTGTCATGATGTATTGGTCGTTTTCGGCGTAGCCGTGGTTTACGAGGTTGCCCCTGTGCTTGGTTGAGGAAGGTGGAGGCGAGTGGAGGAGACTGAGGTGGTCGTCCATACAGCTGCTTAGGTGGAGGGGCAGTGGAAGCCGCGCCTCCACTACGAGCTCCAGTCAGCCACAGCCGCCCGTTGCAGCCGCGCGTCCTCGCGCTTTCTCCTTTCTCCCTCTCGAATCACTACTTTCTCAATACAGTCTTCCCGCCCACGGCGCGCGCACCGTGGTTTATAAACATTCCTGTTCCCGCCCACGGCGCGCGGATGCTCAACGCACATTTACGAGTCGCCCAATCACAAACTTGACAGACATAAACATGAACCTCAGACGCGCGTCACTGAAGCCCACCCCGCTGTTTGTAGGGGAGCGTCCGTGCGACGTTATTCCAAAATTTACCCAAAATAAATCAAATCAATCAAACAGTTATTAAACAGTCGGTCTTGAGATGTTAATGTATGAGCAAAGTTTTTTTTTTTTCAGGAACCAACACGTAAAACCTCAACAAATGCTTTAGTCGTTTCTGACGTGCTTTGAATAGGCTACTCAGCTTTGGGCAAAGGCTCCAGAATGTCAACGAGAGGTGGCATGTGCACCTGGCCCCACTTTAAAGATAAAAGGAGGACGTGCTCTAGCGTCACTGTTATTGACATTTAGAGAGCAGCAGGGACTTCATCTTGTTGCAACCCTATATCACGAAAATGCGTGACTATTTCACGCATGGACCATCACAAGGGTGCATTAGTTCATTTAATAAATACAGAGAGATGATGATTATTTGTTTGGGCGGGTGTGACGGTGTAAGCCACAGTAATGGATTTGTTTATTTATTCATACACTATGATTTATAGATATGTTGATTTTAACCTCACATGATGGCACATAAATATTTTTTTTTTATTTTGAAAGAGATTGAGAGACACATTTTAAAAGAGCACGCTAATGGACTGCGCCTCTTTAAGCAAAAATAAAGCAGAAAAAAAAAACATACTGATGGAAATATGGAGCTGTCCGTAGTTCTGAAATTAGAAGAAATAAACCGGAAATATATGATCACAATCTAAAATAAAACACAATATAATGTATCAAACTAATTATAACTTTACCTAAGGGTATTCACACTGCAGTATATTAGTGGGTAGATCTATTATAATTTCATTGGGATGTCTGTGCACATGTTTCACATTAAAAGTAAATCTAATGGCTGTTTAAAACAAAATAATCTTGATGCGTATAGGATTTAATATTAACAATTAAAGTCCTTACAGGTGATTCTTAAATAGTACAAATTATTTAAAGGTGCCAAAGAATGCATTGAAATAATCTGTTAAATTGTTCATACATAGAAGGTATGTAACTTTAATAAGTGCAAATATTATACAGAAACGTTTTCACATGTCCATTTACAACCCTGGGATTTGTCCTTTGAATGAAATGGTCTATTTTTGCCCGATTTGGAAGGGTCATGAATAATAATGTTGAGCTCTGCTCCTATTTCCTTTGCTCTGCTTTGAGGCTCATGTTGCTCATGCCAGTAGCTCACATTAGTAAAGAGATGTAAGCATACACTGTAAAAAAAATCCGTAGAAATTGCAGCTGGGTTGCCGGTAATTTACCGTAGATTTACATTTATGTTATTTACTGGCAAGAGTTTGTTCAAAGTTAAATGAACATTAAACATTTACAAGTCTTTGTCTTTACAGAGTAAAACTAAAAAACAGCATCAAGCAAAACATTCTGGGAAACAAAATCTGAAGCAAAAACAGAAAAAGGGTTGATGATGATTTCTGGTTCCCAGAATGCTTTGCATGAGGCTGATATTGTATAGTTTTATTCTGTAAAGATAAAGACTTGTTAATATTTAAAATTTATTTAACTTTGAACAAACACTTGCCAGTAAATAACATAAATGTAAATCTACGGTAAATTACCGGCAACCCAGCTGCAATACCATTGTAATTTCTACGGATTTTTTTTACAGTGTAGTCACGGAATTTTGTGCTTATTTTTCCGTGGCATTCTCATGGATCTCCGCATTTTTCCATGGCCCTGCTACCAACTGTTTTTTTCCGTGGCATTCTCACGGATTGGGTACTCAACTGTTTTGTCTTACCATTCTTACCATTTTCACTTCGGTTTAGGGTTAGATTTACATGAAATGACATCCCTACCCAAACCCAACTCTAACCCCAACGCCAAGCGACAATTGTTTAAAGTTTAGAAAATATAAAAGAAAAAAAAATAGTATAAACCAATACTTAAAGTGACATACTAACGCAAACACCAAATCTAACCCTAAACCAAAGTGACAATGGTTTGACAATAGGAAAAAGCAGTTTAGTAACTAATCCGTGAGAATGCCACGGAAAAAGACAGTCCGTAGCAGGGCCACGGAACAATGTAGAGATCCTTGAGAATGCCACGGAAAAATGAGCACAAAATTCCGTGACTATCCCACGGAATTTTAACGAAAATACTAATTTTTAGGAACAACTAATTGTTTAAGATTGTTAATGGACGTTTCTGAGTGGTACATTTTTTTGTTTGGACCTGCAAAACGTAACTGTTATGTCAATAGTAGGACTTCAGCATAAACGCTAGCATATAGCATTCACTAGCATATACTGCTAACTCAGCAGTCATTGTTATTAGTAAAAAATTAAACATATACATAAGAATGAAGAAACAAACACGTTTAAAGCTCACAATATGTTATTACCATGTACAGAGCTCTTATTATTAATCTTTGCCTAGGTAAATACAGTTTTAAATACACAAAGCCACAGGTGTGTAAAATGAATAATACTCCACTATTAATTGAGTTTGGCTTAGTTGCATTAGCAGCGCAAAAAGCCATTGGTTCGATCCCAGAAACAGACAATATACAATCTAACTTGTAAGACAACTGAATGATTACTTGAAGTTACACAAACTGAAAAAGTATTTAATATGCTTTCATTGGCTCCTTGCTTTATTTAAATGCCCTAAAAATTGGTCCGTATGTCAGAACTATAATTACTTCAGTCACTGATTCATCCTTGATATTTTGTGTTATATAATGTCTCTCTTTTGAGGTGAGATAGGGTGGTCCAGAGCCTTTGTTAATGTCCTGGGAGTAGCTGCAGATCTGAGATGACTTTATTAGTCCTTCTGTAATGGTTAGGTAATTAAATTCTGTTTTTCAAATTGTTCTCCAGTTGCATTCATTACATGCTCTCTTCTCCTGCTACTTCAGAGTGTCTTTTGTGTGAGTGCAATTTGTCCTTGGGGTTGTTTTCAAACTCCACATTCACACGTCACTCTTGACGCACTGCTCTGTGAGTTTAATGTATTTTTTTGTACTGTTCTCTGTGGTCCACTAATAACATTAGATATGTTTTTACTTAAAAAATCCTCATAATTAGTAAGTAATAGGCTTTTCTCTGCCCTGTTTTTGAGTCTTTATTTTAAAACACTCTGTTTTTGTGGAAATTATATGAAATTGCACACTATAATTATTTTAGAAGGATATTATTTTGCAATGGCGGTCTTTCGCATTACTATGAAGTGATAGTCACACACAAAAGTTTGCGTTTTGAAACTTACAGGCTTATTCATCAATATCAGTCATGTGCCTTTACTGTCTATGATTCGAACGAAAGACAACATTTCGCACCTCGACTGTCATGAAAAGAAATGCTACTTTCAAAAATATCATCGTTAGGGTGTGATCTTTACTTGATCCCTGATGCGTTTTTCCAGCCGCTGTCCGGCGCTACTGAACTACCACTACACTAAGAAGGCACGACACAACATGAAACTTTGCTCGAAGTATCACCTGGATCTTTACACCTGAAACGCGAGCATTGAAGACATTGTTTGTGTCAAACAGAGTTTACTAAAAATAAAGGTTTTGTACAACTGACTTTGGCTGTTATGGTGTCTCCTCGCCATCTTTGACAGACGTAAAGAATCGATGTCCAAATGCGAATGAATGAATCTCATATGAGGCTCCTTTTTCAACTAGAAGCAAGGGCGTAACTTTGGGTCTACCATTGGGGGGGTTAAACTCGCGGCATATTTATTTATTTATTTATTGAATTCTTGTGTAACAGGTAACATGCTAATTTGCCTTTCCTGTATTAGAAATACATTAGTGATACTTTTAGTCCAGTATAAGAAATAGCAGATAAGAAACTGTTCACACATTATTATTAGACGATTCTTTCACCGAATATACAGCGTACCTAATTGTAACAACAGAGTACCTCTACAGTACGTACTTGTAGTTATAAGGGAACAATATTTTAAGTTTGGGGTAATAAGGGGGTAAGAATATATGGAAAATTATTCTCTAAGTATTTCATAACTACAGGGTACCTATTGTAATATTACGTGGTATGTATGACTTACGTGTATGGGTAATATGGTCTATGTGTAATATGTTTTTTTTTTTATATTTGCTACTTACCTGATGAAGTGTTTTGTATAGCCTACAGTTGATGTCTACAAGCCACGTCGGCAAATAAAATATAACACACAATAAAAATAATAGCAACTTGTACCTCTTTGATCTCTATATGTATACAGGAGTTACCAGGTAACTCTTATATTTGCGGGCTGTAAATTGAAGTGGGGCTTATTCCCCGATTGTTCTGTGTATGTACCAGGTAACTCACATATTTGTGGGCTGTAAATTAAAGCGGGGCTTATTACCCGCTTGTTCTGTGTAGTACCAAGTAACTCTTATATTTGCGAGCTGTAAATTAAAGTGGGGCTTATTCCCCAATTGTTCTGTGTATGTACCAGGTAACTCTCATATTTGCGGGCTGTAAATTAAAGTGGTGCTTTGTTCACCTCTTGTTATAAATGTTATAGGGTAAATACCATAAACATACAGAATATTGTTATTTTTATTTTAAAACAACTTTAAAACACTATAATTAAGCCAACACTTAATTTTTATTATCACATAACTTTTATTTAAAATAAAAAGTCATGACAATTTTTCATTGTTTTTGCGGCTTGGCTTCCTCTGTTGGTGTTCTTGTCCACTCGGATGATGAGTTGATGTCGTCTCACAAATTCTGTTCTGCATTACATATAAAAAACATAAATGAAAGCCTTCAGTAAATGTTTCTTCACTGTGCCTTGACAGAAACAGAGTTTTCTGAGCCAGTTACGTTAATAAATTTAGGCTATGTGCTAGCTAACCTGCTACCGTTAGCTATAGCAACTTTCTTGAAAAACATTGTTTTAAATGCATGAGTCATGTATTAACAAAACCAGTCACCTTATTCAGAATGCGGATCCTGCTAACATCACTCGCAGCTGTACTCCACAGTGAGGAACGTTTTTAAAACCTCTTAAAGAAATTTCACCTCAGGATCGCGTTCCAGCAAACCTCCTGCAGACGGCCGCGCGCTCTACACCTGCGCAGTAGCCTACGCATGTAGTCTTCTTTTGCTTTAGCGGGAGCTGATATCTGCTGTTTTTTCATTCTGGTTTGCCATTGCATAAATTATATTTGGCTAAATACTTGTGTTTACAGTAAATAAATTGCAAAGCACCACTTCAAATATGTCCGCAAATGTAGGAGTTTCCTGGTAAATAGGGAATAAGTTGCTATTTTTATTGTACTTACCTTAAAAAAAGATAACCACATTAAATCAGCTGGATTTTTGTTATTAAAAGCAAGTAATATAGTCTACTAAAATAAAAGTGATGTGCTGTTATATTTATTTGCCGATGTGGCTCGTAGACATTGACTGTATACAACATTCAGTAGTCAATATGAAAAATTCACAATAAAAAAAACATAATTTCCCCATAGACTTGACTAAGTCATACATACCACGTAATATTACAATAGGTACCCTGTTGTTATAAAATACTTAGAGTATAAATAATTTAAAATTCTTCATATTCTTACCCAGGGCCGGAGTGGGGCCACTTTTCAGCCCGGGAGTTTCAGGCCCAAGACCGGCCCACTTTTCCATAGTGTTATTCCAAATTAGCACTTTTTTCAAATTGGATAAATAAAGCAACAGTTCAGCTCTTACTATAGTTTTTATTAATATCATGGTTCAACAAATAAGGTACAAGTAAAATAATATTTCACTTAAAGGACAAGTTCGGTATTTTAGACTTAAAGCCCTGTTTTCAGATTGTTTATGGTCAAATAGAATGGTTTTGACTGAAATTTCGACATTTTCGGCTGCCCTGAGAATTTTCGCTTGTTTGTGTTTCAGCTCAGACCTCTACAATGGCTTTATAGGTGCACTGGAACAATCCTTCCTAAAATGCATTAAACTTTCGTTTACAAAGACGTGAAACTCACCGAGTGGTCAGGGGTGTTCACTGATATGCTCACACAAAAATCGCGTTAAAAGATGCTTTCCAACAGCTGTTTTAGCATTCGTTGTTAACTTGTGGACCTATTTCCCCAAACGCCTCACACCCGTACATTCTTCCGCTTAGAGCTTGAATAATAAATACTCCAGCCCAGGAGGTGGCGCTAATCCGCCTTTGCCAATTGCAAGAATAGAAACAAAGTTCCCGGCGCGGAGTAATACCGTACCTCACAGGACGTCTAATACAGTCAATGGAGTTGGTAAAAACTACGATAAAACCTGTTGGAATGCGTCTTTTGGAGCGATTTTTGTGTGAGCATACCAGTGAACACCCCTGACCACTCGGTGAGTTTCACGTCTTTGTAAACGAAAGTTTAATGCATTTTAGGAAGGATTGTTCCAGTGCACCTATAAAGCCATTGTAGAGGTCTGAGCTGAAACACAAACACGCGAAAATTCTCAGGGCAGCCGAAAATGTCGAAATTTCAGTCAAAACCATTCTATTTGACCATAAACAATCTGAAAACAGGGCTTTAAGTCTAAAATACCGAACTTGTCCTTTAAGATGAGAAGTTAACAAAAATATTCCTCTACACTCTAAAAAAGGCTGGGTTATTTTTTACCCATAATGGGTAAATATTGGACAGAACAAATGCTGGGTTAAAAATAACCCAATGTTGGGTTGTTGTTATGCAACCATGGATTATAATAACCCAACAGTTGGGTTAAAACAACCCAGCATTGGGTCATTTTTAACCAAGCAGCGTGTTCTGTCCAATATTTACCCATTATGGGTCAAAAATAACCCAGCCCTTTTTAGAGTCTATTCCACAAGGAAAGGTTGATAAATTATTAGCATTGCTAATGCTATGAGGCATATATGATTAATCAGATGCAAATAGAAATATAAAACCCAGTCCTAATTAAGAAAGAAAACAATTTGACAAAAATATTGAATCCAATATTGGGTAAACATATAGCATAACAAGTGATTTATAAGCTTTTTTTAGGCTGGTCATTTTTGACTGGGAACACAAAAGGTATTATAGGGTTCTGAACACAACCTGAGGGTTAAATAACTTTAATTCATATTGTTTACTCATGGCCTCCTCATTTTCACCGGGGAACTGGCTTATCTGCTGCTCAGAAGATGCTTGCATAATATTTGCAAAGTCTATGAATCGCCATGTATACACAAAAGGCTAATATTTTAACAAAAAAAATGTTGGCTGCTCTTTTCATCTCCGTCAAAAACTAATCTACTCCATCGGAACCAGATTTATTTGCATATTCCCTTATATGGAAGACAGGTTATATACACGTGACATGAACACTATGAGGGCACATATATTATAAACGTTAACAGCTTGTAAATAGTTTGACAACGGTATTAGCCGAATAATTACGTTGCTAATGCTAATCATTATTAGGCTTATTTCTCTTTAAGTTACCTGTTGTCACTTTTGTTTATCCTCTTGAAAATAAATCTGTAAGTTTGGCACATTTGGCAGCATCCTCCTCCAATGGCTTTTTTCTTCAACCTGTTTTTTTACGCCCTCCTCCTCTCAGACGCATAACGTTACGGTAGGGCCGGCCCAGCCTACCGGAGAAAAGTTTTGGAGAAGACGTGCTATGGACCGAACCAACTCTATGGGAGGGGAGGGGAAAACTCCCTCACATGGTACAACCCATGCAGAGGCTGCGCGCTGCAGTGTCAATGTGAAACGTCTGAAGTGTAATTTAAGAGAAGATAGACTCACTAACGTGACAAATGTAAAAAAAAAAAAAAACTCGACCGGCCCAAAAGTGAAGCGGCCCACCGGGAATTCTCCCGGTTCTCCCGATTACCCACTCCGGGCCTGTTCTTACCCCCTTATTACCCC
The DNA here is from genome assembly GCF_030506205.2 of Paramisgurnus dabryanus. Classification (NCBI taxonomy): domain Eukaryota; kingdom Metazoa; phylum Chordata; class Actinopteri; order Cypriniformes; family Cobitidae; genus Paramisgurnus; species Paramisgurnus dabryanus. The sequence goes on from NC_133357.1 coordinate 25,662,930, forward strand.
AAACTTAAAATATTATTCCCTTATGCCTACAAGTACGTACTGTAGAGGTACCCTGTTGTTACAAATAGGTACGCTGTAAATTCGGTTTAATTACGCGGTACTTTGCGGGTCGTAAAATAAAGTGTTACCGTTTTTTAACAAACTTTAATATTCTGTATATTTTGTAATGCACTGTAAGTCGCTTTGGATAAAAGCCTTAATATTTTCATAAAAATATAAAAATAACAGTATTTAATTTGTATTTAAATACATTTTACAACATATGACACTCTTAACCCAATGCAGGGTTTCTAAATTGATGCTTATATATTTTAGTCAAGGAACCTAATGTCAAGTACTGTAGTTGGGTAGTGCAGCTCTAAATATGACATAACAAATAACTGATTTAATGATTTTAAACAGATTCATTGTCAGTGCAGTTTTGACATACAACGATGGCCGGGCAAATTGTAATTTCGAGCCCTGCGTTAAGTTATTAACATAATTTACAAGTCCCTGTTATTAACAGTGCTCACTTTGTTTGACGTCTTTGCTGGAAACTTTAGCGGGACGGGCTGAATCTCTGTCGGCATCCTCGCTGACTTGGGGTTTGGGAGGTGGATGGAGCGGACGAGGGCGCTCGCTTGGCAATCGTTAGCTGAGCTGCTGGTTAACAACACTGATGTTGATTACTATCGTTAGCTTGAACTGTTAAGATAAAAACGGGGATGTAGCATTGCGAGGTTGTTTGTAAATCTGAAAAAAGGTTTCAGTAGTTTGCTTCATCTTTCCTATTAATGATGGCAGGCAGTGAACCAGGTAGTGATTGACAGTTCTCTAATCCAATTGCGTTGGACATTGTCAGAATGACGGCAACCTAGCCCAATGGCGTTTTGGCTAATCATATTTCAAGGGAATCCGGTGCCTCGGTCCTCCTCTCGCATAGTAACTTATTACTGTGTTTTAGGGTATATTTGCGTTTATTCACATCATGCGATTGGATTAGCTACAAGAGAAGTGGACATACGCCGTATACCTGCGTATACCCTGCACTAAATCACTGTTTAGAAGTGGGTATACGCAAATCCGACTGAAAAAGAAGTGAGAATACGCCGTATTACCTGTGTATACCCTGGACTACAGCACTGGGTCATACCAAGTAGTCGGGGCGGGGGGTACATTACAGATTATTTAAAATATAATACTATCTTTCTTGCTGGCAAATGAAATTAATAAAGAAAACGAACAAAAGTGTTCATTTGGAACATTTCATATTTATTTTAATCTGAATGATGTGATTATATTTGGGGGGGGGGTTATATTAGCTGGATTTGATTTTTGAGGGGGTCATGACCCCCGTAACCCCCGTGCAAATTACGCGCATGACTAGAAGGTCAATATTGTTTGTCACTTGCGACAAAACAACGAATTACCCATGCATTTATATGGAACTATGCTTTAGGAGCTATCCATCTTCACTCTCCTCCCTCCTTACGTCACATTCGGAGATCGATACATCTTGACTGGGAAGATGGCGGCGAGCGAATACCAAAACAACAAAAGTCAGTTGTTCATAAACCTTCTTTTTAGTAAACTCTGTGTACACAAACAATGTTCTCAATGCTCGAGTTCATGTGTAGAGACACAGGTGATAATTCAAGCAAAGTATGATGTTGTGTCGAGCCTTCTTAGTGTTGTAAAAATAGCGATTTTGATGCTCACAACATATTGAAGGCATAGCTTCTAGTTCTTTTGCGACCACTTCAGGTACTCAAAATGGCGGAAGACAAGTTTGAGATGCTGATATTCATGAATAATGTAACAACATCTTAACTATCAGGGAGAATTAGAATTGTCAGTTCACAACCCATTTGAGTCCATGATAAAGAAAAATAAAAGGTCCAAAATAAAGGTCCCATAGCTGTCACAGGGGCAGTACACTTTCAAAGTACATTGTTGGACCTAAAGAGTTCAGAGTACTTTAGAGGTACATATTGGTTTTATTTAAACACATATCTGCACCTAAGACCACTGCCGCACTGACAGCTTGATACCATGTTTTGACCATTTTTCTATTACACTCACCAGCCACTTTATTGGGTACATCTTGTTAGGGCCCCTTTTGTCGTAAAAACTGCTTTAATTCTTTTTGGCATAGATTCAACAAGATGTTGGAAACATTACTCAGAGATGTTGGCATGATGCAAAATCCCCCCAAATCCCAAAATATTTGGATGGTGACTGTGGAACACAATAAATTCACGGTCATGTTCAAGAAACCTTTTTTCCCCAATCTTCTACTGTCCAATTTTGGTAAGCCTGTGCAAATTGTAGCCTCAGTTTCATGTTCTTAGCTGACAGGAGTGGCACCCGGTGTGCTGCCGTAGTCCATCTGCTTCAAGGTTCAACGTATTGTGCGTTCAGAGATGGTTTTCTGTAAACCTGGGTTGTAACCAGTGGTTATTTGAGTAACTGTTACCTTTCTATCATCTCAAACCATCTGCCCATTCTCCTCTGACATGAAAACATTTCCGTTCACACAACTGCCACTCACTGTCTGTCTCTTTTTCAGACCATTCTCTTTTTAAATCCTAAAGATAATTGTGTTGTGTGTAAAAATCTCAGTCAATATCACTTAAATCCCCTTTTTTTACCCATTCTGATACTCGGTTTGAACTTTAACAAGTCATCTTCACCACGTGCCTAAATGATTTGGTATAAACGATTCTTTGAGCAACCAAAAATCTGTTTCCCAGCACATGCATGCACATCATACTTGTTAGCTGCATAAACGTGCCATCTGCAGCTTTCATTTTCTAAATTCATTCCTTATTCAGGTCACGTTGCTATAAAAAATGCCAATCGTGCTCTGCTGAGAGAAGAGCGATGGGACCTCCGCTGGGGTTTTAGCACTGGCTAAATATAGTCGAAACTGAAGCCTTTTTAACCCTTCACATGAAACTATATCACACCTGCGCTACCATGTTTTTAAACAGCTTGGTGCAAAATACAGTGCCACATAAGTGCTTTACTATAAAGGCACAAGAGTACAGACAAAGCAACAGCATGTTAAATTGAACTCCAGAACATTTCTAAACAGGCTCATTAAACCCAATCATCTTTCAAACACATCTTCTGAATACTGTGAAATGTATTTATTTTCTTTATGCCATTCCAGCCTCTATGGCTATATATTAAAGTTGAGAACTAATCTATAGACCAGTTAATCCACACACATTTTGGGGGAAGGATAATTTGACATCCAATTCACTAACCTGCATGTTTTGGACTGTGGGAAAAACTGAAGTGTAGCCAGAGTAAATCCCAACACTTACCAACTGCAGAATCGCAGAACCATCCCAGTTGACTCAAACAAGGCTAAATTTGGGCTGTCAGTGAAAGTTTAACCATAGAAAAAAAATAGACTATGCATATGTCACCGTCTGACTTTTTGGGAGAGGCGGAACAAAAAGTTAGAGTCTTTAGTTCCGCTGACGATGGTTCCGCCCGGACGACTTACCTACAACACCGGACTTCCGGCAGCTGTTCGGTGACGAATGCAGCCTGATGAGGCGCAGGTGAAACGAATTAATACAGCGATTATTGATTGGCTGATGAGAGGGATGGAAGGAAGATAAAAGGAGCCTTTGAAGCACAGTTAAAGAAGTTTTAGAGTTTGTCTGCAGAGAAGTTGGGCTGTGCTGCTGTGTTGTGCTGTGGGGCTGCTATACGGTGACTACTACAAAGGAATTGGAGCTGGATAAACGTAGTGAAGGAGGATCGCTAAGTGAGTTGCTAAGATGGCTACATTGAGGACGGTTGCGGTTTTATATGCGGATAGCCGAAAGCCATATTAAGTGTGAGTAGACCGAATTCTGCCTATGGGGAACGACTAAGCAAAGCATTACCTGACACTGTGTTGTGAGAATCTCCGTAGCACTACGGCCCCACTGGAGAAAGCGTGGGCGAGCCGGGAATCCATTCTGGAAATAGAAGTCATACGTGAGTAACATTTCAGCCTATGTTGTGTATTGTGGATGTTAAAGTATTTTCTGTTACTGTGTTATGAGAAGCTCCGTTGCATTACGGCCCCACTGGAGAGGGAGAGAAAGCGTGGGCGAGCCGGGAATTCCTTCTGGAAGTAGAAGATATACGTGAGTACCATTTTGGCCGGTGTTGTGTATGGTGAATATTGCAATCTTACCTGATCTTGTGTCCTGAAGTGTTGCGGCCCCATCGAAGAGAGAAGTGTGGGCGAGCCATAGTGTATTTGAACCACCGTAGGGGAAAGTCCCACATTTCTCTTCGTTTCATCTCATCCCCTCCACCAGGAAATATCGCCCAAACCACCACACGGCGGGCCCGGGCCGTGTTTGGCTTTGTCCGGAACTCACTGAGTGTGTGTGCAGTGCTGTGGGTGAGTCTTGTCTTCATTTGTGTGTGTACACTCTACAGCTTGCAGTGTCGTGCTGTGTATTTATATTGATAGAAGCCATTCGAGGCCAGCGGAGCCGTGAGGAGAGTCAGCTGTTGGGAAACGGTGGAGTGTGGACCAAGGCACCTTATAACGTGGGACTTTCTTGAGTGTGCAGCGAGTATACTTTTCCCTTGAGGAGTGGACGGACAGTGGTGAAGCATTGGGAAGGTTGAAGTGAGTAGTTTGATTACGACTAAATATCTGTGCCAAAGGGTGAGTGGGCTGACAGTAAATAACTACCTTCGTGCGGAGCCACTTCAAAGGTTCGCCCCGGTCCTGTGAGCCCGACGCTGTGAGTGGAGGAAGGATCAGGGAAGCGTTCGGCTCTGCACTGCTGTCCTCTACGTCCATCCCCTGCCCTGGGAGACCGTCAGTCGTATTCACTCTGTGTAGAACCCCCTGTTTGATAAGTTCACTGCCTTCGAGTAAAAGGGAAGGGAAAGTCCAGCTTTGTGTAATACTTACCTTTGCTTACAGCACGTACCTACGGAGAGGAAGGAGAAGTCCAGTTTTGCGCATTACTCACCTTTACTCACAGCATATACCTGGAAGAGGAAGAAAAGTCCAGTTTTGTGTCTCACTTACCTTTGCTTACAGCATATACCTGGAGGAGGAAGAAAGGTCCAGTTTTGTGTCTCACTTACCTTTACTTACAGCATATACCTGGAGGAGGAAGAAAGGTCCAGTTTTGTGTCTCACTTACCTTTACTTACAGCATATATCTGGAGGAGGAAGAAAAGGCCAGTTTTGTGTCTCACTTACTTTTGCTTACAGCATATACCTGGAGGAGGAAGAAAAGCCCAGTTTTGTGTCTCACTTACCTTTGCTTATAGCATATACCTGGAGGAGGAAGAAAAGGCCAGTTTTGTGTGTCACTTACTTTTGCTTACAGCACGTACCTTAAGAGAGGAAGGAACGGTCCAGTTTTGTGCATTACTCACCCTTGCTTACGGCACATACTTAGAAGAGGAAGAAAAGTCCAGCTTTGTGTAAAACTTACCTTTGCCTACAGCACGTACCTACGGAGAGGAAGGAAAGTCCAGTTTCGTGCATTACTCACCTTTGCTTACAGCACATACTTGGAAGAGGGAGAAAAGTCCAGTGTTGTGTATCACTTACCCTTGCTTGTAGCCCACACCTAGAGGAAGGAAGGAGAAGTCCAGTCCTGTGCGACACACACCTCTGCCCGCCACGTGGGCCTGTGGAGGGAAGCAGAAGGATCGTATTACGACACGCCTCTAACCCAGTATACACTCTGTTTGATCTGCCTCCAGGAGAAGGGGAGCGCGCCACGGGATCAAGAGGAAAAAACCCGAAAACTCGCCCCCCTGCCCCCGTGAAGCCCCGCCTGGAGGCGAAGAGATTTCTGTTTTTAAATTGCCCTTCCCCCTTTTCCCTTTAACATTTTAAGTAACTTAATAAGGATTATTTTTAATTATAACTTTTCTCTCGTGTGACTGGTCATTGGGGTGGCTTTGGGACCTCCTCGAGGTGGGAACTTGGAAGGGGTCCGCCCCGACCTGTGACACATATACGCTTAGAACATGTAAAAGAAATAAAAGCAACACCTTGAACACCGGTTGAACAGATGTGTTATATATGTCTATATTGTGAAAGCAATGAGGCCGATATAACACAGATGTAATTACAGTAAACAAGAGACAAAAAGAAAATTGGTAGAACTAAATAAACCTTTAATATGCATCCCCCTTTTTAAATACTTGAAAAGACATTTGTACTGCTGATCTGACACCTCACGTTACTGTTTGAATAAGACTTTGCTACACACTAGAACAGAGTATTATTTTGTGTAACACAATGTAACATCACGTTGAAAAGTAAGTCATGATTGGTGTCTGTCAGACACAGTGGCGGCTATTTTCTTTGTTTTACTAACGTGACATTTATGTACACAATAGCATCTGAGCGGTGTTCAGATTAATGGGAGTGGCATGCAGAGCTGTTCACCCCAAACGAGTCTTTGTGCAAGTTGAAATATTCAACTCAAGCAAAAAATTTGCATGACACAAAGTTAAATCCCCCGAGGAATCTAGAGTGAGGAACACGATGCTTACCGTTTGCCGTTTATGCAAGTGTTGTCTTATTAGGCATTCCGCTACTTCTGTGTTTTGGACTGATTAAAAGTTTAAAACCACATTACAATTAAGAAATGAGTTTAAAACATTAAATTGAAAAAAATATATTTATGTTATATAAGATGTAATTATAATAAATATAAATATATAGGGTGATTTCAGAGTGATTGGAAGACTTAAAAAATACATAAATACACATGAATGTACTACAGACAATTGTTAATGTTTTTTTCTTTTTAGTTAAATGTATAGTTTATTATACAGTTGTTTTGTTGTCATAAATGATTATATGAACAATATAAATTGAACACAAATCTTAAAATAAACAAAAAATAACATCAAAGATTGAGCATTTAAACATTTTATTTTATCAATGTCATTTCAAAACTAAACAAAGAAAACTTTTTTTTTCTCAAAGAACAATTTTATAGTTGAGTGAAAAAACACTGAAAAAAGTGTTTTCCCCCTTATAGAGCAAAAACATCACACTAGTTGTCCCTGCTCCAAAAAAAAAAAAAGAATACAAGTCATTACAAAAACAAAATTAAACTATGGAAATAAATAAAGCAAACAAAAATATATTTAATAAAAACACTTGATTAAATACACATCACAAAGGCATTTTTACGGTGTTCTGTTCTTCCGCCATATTGATTCCATGAACTCCTTGCGCCACAGTTAACTTCCACCCACTTACGACCTCATACTCTTAACCCAGATATTACTTAAACAATCAAGTAAACATCACTTAATATTTTGTGTTTTGGACCAATGCTACAAAAGTTTAGTTCATTTAACTTTTAATCGTACAAAATCCATTAAACTAAAACATTTTAGTAAACTGAACTTAAAGTTATTAGTACATGTCGTGAGAAATATCCATAATAAATTTTTAGAATTTTTTCAGCTTTTTCACAGAATAAAAACTGATAAGAACTTTTACTACTTAAATATTTGTACATTTTTTTGTGAAGTCACTCTGATCAGTGTTTGCTTACATGAACCCTGCTCAGCACATTTTATTGTATTTCTATCCACAGTACTGACAATGCATGTTTTGTATGTGTTTCTGCGGAGAATAAAGTTCACTCAATGATTGACTTAGTCATGAATGTTGTGTTATAATACCATTTATAACACCAAAAGTAATATAAAGTAAACTCATGCGTTTTAGTAAAGGCTAATAATGGCAACTTGATTTGTCTGCTACACCAACTAAAGGTTCTATTTTAATACAACTTAACCTGTTTAGTTTCACCCTAAAACAATCTTGATGTGAGGCAACACCCACTGAGCCACTGTGACCCCTAGATACTGTAAAATTAACACATTAGCATATGTTTTGTGTAAGATATTTTATATGTAATGCTTTTAATATAATGAATTAACCACTAATGCAATACATAGCAATGTGGCCTAATTGCATGATTATAATAAGTATTTTAATAATGTAAGAATTTTACAGAAAATATATGACTGCCCTCTAAAAAAAGGATTGAGTTATTAAAAGATCAGCTTTGTTTCAAGCTTTTGTTCTACCTGACACATATCCTACAGAACTGGGTTACTGCAGCCCATGAACACTGTTGTTTGTCTGTCTGTCTGTCTGTCTGTCTGTCTGTCTGTCTACAGTGTTCTTTAAAAAAAAAACAGTAACCCTATACAGTCATTAACTTCTCTTTATTGACTTGTGTAAAACAAACATAACTCTATATCAAGTTTTAGTTTTAGAATGCCACAAAAATGTAATATTAAACACTATATAAACAAATAAAATTGCAATGCAACTGGAGTCTTGCCTCTTCAAGTAGATCTGCCTTATGTGTTAGTTAGAAAGAAATTCTAAGGATAATTTATTCACTGATTACTACATTTTTTTTGTGTGAAATATTAGCAATTATACAACAGTTCTTTCTGGTTCTCGAATCTGATTGGCTAAGAGCTCTTCCCAGGCATGCAATATTGTCCTGATAACATAAGTGTAACCGCTTCACCGTTTGTATCATTCCGCCACCTACTGGTCATTTTAGTATTAGTGACTGGGGCTTCTTTAAACCCGCGTGAGTCATTCGCTCATCTTTGACTGGAAAAGCTACACGCACACACGGACACATGCGCTGTTTTTAAACACTCTCTGTATGTCTCATTATGTTCCCTAGCTTGTGAATCAGAATCAGAAGTGATTATCCCGTCGAAGATAAACGCTCTTAAATGTAAACTTCAGTGCAATGATGTCACATCGTGTGGATGAGTAACATACACTGGGAATAAAGCTACAATGTTTTCTAGTTTTAGTTTTATTAAACGTATGCCGTCAAACTGTTGTAAGCAATATCGCTCTCGGAGATGTGTGATATTTGTTTATATCGTCACGGATGTGATTGCCTCCGGCATCGTGCCTCTGGCCTTATCACAGCCGTGACGATATAAACAAATATCACACTCCTACTCAAGTGATATTGCTTAAATATGTCACAGGTGCGCTAAAGTTTCCAAGCTGAGCATGTAAATTTGCCATAGTTTATCTGTCACTGGGCATTACTTAACATAATGAAACCTTGACAGCAGGGAGAAAAAACAAATTTCTACCAGAGAAAACAACAAAAACGCAAGGGAAGAAAGGAGGAAGATTAAAAAGATTGGAGAAATAAACAGCAATTTGAACTGCATGGTGCTGCCCTCCTTTCAGAAGATGTAATCTCTCAGGTTTTTAGGTTATGTTTAGTAAAATTTGTGGAGCAATTAAGCTAGATGTGGGACAACTGGAACATCCCAGGTACAAACTAACAAGATATTGGGTTTTATTGAATATTATTGCCTTAGTATTATGACACTTAAAATGTGACATCTAAAAATCCATGGGCAGGATGTTGTACTAATAGTAACTGCTACTGATATTTGTTAGTGCGAGCATGGGTATTGCTATTGTTACTACTTCATCACGCAACTTATCTCAGTTGCTAAATCATGCCGTGATTGGTGTGGTAGCAATTGTAATAGGCTTTATGCCCAGCTGCACTACTTCCTAAACTTCAGCCTGATCCTTGTTTCCTGTCTGCCATTATTGGACAAACTAATTAATCCAGGTGCGTCTGATTATTGTTGTTGTGACTACTGAGGTCAGGCACACCTGGATTAACCAGTTTGTCCAATAATGGAAGACAGGAAACTAGGAGCTGGCTGAAGTTCAGGAAGTACTGCTAAAAGATGTAAACACAACACACTATTTAAAGGTGCTTCCACACTGAAAACATTTGGACATTTCAAAGAATGGCTATTAAATGGGACTACCAATGGGAACGCACATATTGTTGTCCAATTGTATACTGTACAGTCCAGCAAGAATGTAGAGTAGGAATGCCTAGCGACCAACAAGGCATAGACTGAATGTGGCCAACTCTTAACAATAATCTGCCTTTAACAAGAAAAAAATCATACAATACTCACAAAGAGCACAGAGAGCTTTTTGACTTGAACAAATAAACACCACCCTGTAGCAAAAGCTATGGTTAGCAATGTAGTACTGTACATAGCAAAACATAAAGGCCTTGACAACACATCAGACTGTTGAAACATACATCACTTCAAAAATTTACAAAAAAGAAAGAAAGAAAGAAACTGATTATCTAAGATACTTTTATCTTTCTTGCTTTCTTTTCCTTACCATCATGTTAATTCTGCCCGCTCGCAACCATAATCTGTTATTTCCTGCCACACAGCCCTGGCAGCAGATAATTTTAATCCATCTTTTACAGCGTTTCCTTTTTCTGGCTGAACAGGATGCCAGCAGTGATTTGTGTTTTGAAAGGCTCAGCTGTTAGTTTCTTAAAGCGCTCCCTTGAAAGAATGTGCACACACTCATGCTAATTAACATAGCTGGCAATTAACCTCAGCACCAGCTGCTAACAGCATAGTCATCTGTGGTCATTAAAAAGCCCTGCCGCTGAGGGAAGAAAAATTCTTCTTTTAGCAAGGATGAAAGTCAGACAATAGGAAAAAAAATACTAAATCATCCCATAATTAGTAGAGTTTTCTAAAACAAGTATCACCATTATTGGCCATTGAGTATGTTCATTTGTACAAATCATGCCACAAATCAAAGACAAAACTATAATGGGGGGGGTCTAACTTTTAACTACAAATTATATTTAATAGTTTTTCCCACACATTTTCCACCCTGTTTTTCATCCTTTGATTGAAATTTTGTGTTTCCCCTTAAAGAATAGGCCTACTGGTAATTTACTCACCCCCATGTCCAAGATGTTTATGTCTTTCTTTGTTCAGTCGAGAAGTTTTTTGAGAAAAAAAAATTCAGGATCCATATAGTGGACTTTAGTGGACCTCAACAGTTTACAGTTTCAAAGCAGATTAAAATCGCAGTTTCAATGCAGCTTCAAAGGGCTCTAAAAGATCCCAACCAAGGCATAAGGGTCTTATCTAGCGAAAATATTTAAATATGTACTTTTAAACCACAACTTCTTGTCTTGCAGTATCCGTGTGACTTCTAGCGAATTACATAATCACATCGAAAGGTCACTCATGACCAGTGGTGTAGTCTACGTGATACGCAGGTATACGCCGTATACCCACTAGAAATGGTCAAGGATTTCCGTATACCCACTAAAAATAGCGCAAGGATGCGTAACAGCATGGTTTTGTGACATATTTTTAAACTTTAAGTCATAATATAGATGTGAAGCACTGATCATTAGCATGCTACACTTGCCACTTTAGCGGGTTGAAATACATATTAGGCTATGTACTTCCTGCCGAACTGCGCGATCCAATCGGCGTATTAATTTCTATGAAATCAGATTACTATAGTGACGCGAAAGTGACTGGGGAGCAGACTGGTGTGACGCCACAGGCGAGTGACAGCAAAGCACCGCGAGAGCGACTCCAGTTATCACATGGAGAAATCTGCTTTGAATCGCTCTCGCGGTACTTTAACATCACCAAGAGGTCTGCTTAGCGCCAAATGAAGTCGAACCTGCAGTGTAGCTGCTCACGCGACACTGAGAAGTGAACGAGTGAAGCAGTGCTGCAACATAAAATCCATAGAGCTTACAACGCACATGTGAGTACAACATTTAAATCATCAGTCCAGTTTATTACTTTATCTGGAGGTAAGGCTCCAAATGCAATAAAATAAGCTCGTGATAATATCCTGATGGTTTTTAGCTGCCTTCAGTTCCTCTGCATGTTTGCTTGTGCTTCACAGTGTTAAACTTTCCTTCTCTGTGTTCATTTATATATCTACGTTCAAGATCATCTGATGTATATGATCTTAAACTTCTGTGAGGAAATTCATGTCTGCGTTGATGTTCAGTTTAGACTTGCAAATTTTAGGCTACAGGATGGTCGTGAATAATAATTAAGTATAAGCCTATTTTCAGTTTTAGACCATGCTTATATTATATGCAAAAAATAAGCTTTAATATCAATGATGACTATGCAAATTATAGTTAATTCATGGTCATCTTAAATGTGTATTAATTAAAAACATATAGTTGTCAGATAATATCTATTGAAAGAGTGAATATTTTTTTCTTCTTCAATGCATGTGTTTGCCACGGATTGAAGATTGTAAACAGTTTATTTAATTTTAATTAACAGTTAAGTAACTTTTGTCCCTGAGTTAGATGTTGATTAACACTAAACCAGTCTAAAAATCAGTCCAGTTTCCCCAGCTGTAAACCCATTGGCTCTAAAGTCTTTTTTTTCTTATAATAAACTGACATGTTGAGAACACATTCAGTTTATGTGTTTATGAGTACACTTTCAGAATGCTCTAAGTTACATGAATATCTTTACTGTATGCATCTGTGAGTGTGGTGGTGCTTATGAGGTGTCGCCCTAGGACGAGTGAGCATAAGGGTGAGAGGGAAAAATCACAGTATACTCACTACAAAAATCTAGACTACACCACTGCTCATGACGTATGCGAAACTACCGCTCCAGTGTTAACAAGTGTGGAGAAAGAGGACCAGGTGACGTTGTTGTATGTGGAATGATACTAAGTAATGTCTTTGTGTCAGGTTATTGTTTAAAATGGTTCGTAAGTGTGTGTTTCACATGTGTAGTGCGTGACCTTTCGCCATGATTACATAATATGTAAAGTCGTGCTAGCACGCCACATGACTAGTGCAAGAGCAGGATTTGGTTTTAACAAGTATTTTCTTATTTTTTTGGCGTAAATGATGATCGTTTCACTAGATATAATCTTTATGCCTCAGTTGGGATCATTTAGAACCCTTTGAAGCTGCGCTGAAACTGTAAAATGTTCAGGTCCACTAAAGTCCACTATATGTAAAAAAGTCTGGAATGTTTTCCTCCGAAAACTTAATTTCTTTTCGACTGAACAAAGAAAGACATTAACATCGTGGATGACATGGGGCTGAGTGAATTATCAGGATTTTTATGAAAGTGGAGTATTTATTCAAAAAGCGTTTCGCCTGGCCAGATGTCACGCCCACTTCTATGATTGACAGCCTACAAGCTGTGGCTACTATACTGCAATTACCTTCCAAAGTCTTTTTATGTACATTGTGTGTTTATTTAAGTTACAGACACCTAAACAATCTAACAGGCACAACAATAAATATTCACTAAAGAAAGCATATAAATGCCTATGTCTGGGTCAAATATTTACATTTTTAACAATTCGGTTTGTCCGTCTTTACACAATCATATCATATATATACTTTTATATTACCCTACCTTGTAAGGCCAAGTAGTGGCCATTAAAAGGGCTTTTTGCGGTTTGTAGAATGGGTCTTGACGAGCTTCAGTTCCCCCTTCACCATCTGCGAGGCAGAGTGGGATTTTTTGACGACGCCCAAAGGCCCCATGGAACCAAATACGAGCCAAAGTCTGCCATGGACCACGTGCTGGAGCTATATCCCTCCATGGAGCAAGAGCCCCTCAATGTGTCCGTCCTAAAACCTGAGCTGGCCAACATGTCTGACACAACGCTCACATAGCTACTGTTTGCCCATCCAGGAGCCAGGTGAGGACTGCTGTCTCATGGACTTTTTTAAGTCTATCACCACCCATGTCCACACCCCTGAACTAGTGCCATATGCAACACACTGGATTTGAGCACTGGAGCTAAGAGGAATTAGCCTGGCTCCGCCCTCCTACGTGCTTCCGCTTATTTTTCATTTCGCTTCAGCAGTACGTCTGGGATTTCTCTATAGAGTTTCGTTTTCTCCTGCAAAAATCTGCAGGACCAATCAGCGAACAGATGGGGGTGGCTAAGAACAATGACGTTGAGGTCGTGCGTCAGTTTGAGTTGTAGTTCAGTAATGGCAGCGGAGAAAGACGTGAGAAAAGCTATTCGGTCCGTTGTTGCAAAACTGCCGAATATACACAAGTTAAAGCCGGAGCAAGAACCAGGTTTGCTAACTTTTGTTTGTTTGATTATTCTGACTTGTTGTTTCCAGACGGTTTCGGTGCATGATATACGTCATGACCACATGTTAGCGATTGGCTTTGGCAGATCCTGAGTGACTCTGGGCATATCCAATAGTTTTAAACTTCAACAATGGACCCTCCTTAACGGAAGTAATGCTTTGCTATGGAGCGTGGCCAGACTCTCTGTACAAATGAAATGAATGTACGAGAGTCTGGTTATACCAGGCTAAAGAGGAATATCATTAGTGAATAATAGGTCACATTTCAGGTTCGGTCAAGGCCATAGGTTTGTGAACACACATACTGATAAAAAGTATAGCATGAATGATCTGTCTCTTCCCAGCAAGCAATAGCCATCATTTCACCATCTAGGTTAACTACATACCCAATAGAGTCAGGCTTCAAATAACCAACTTCTAGACAAAGAGATGTATAATATTCCATCATGTAAGCAAAGTCAGCATTAATTACAAGGTGTTTGGTTTTATTTATTTCATTTCATATATTTTTGGGCTAGACATCTATCACATTTTCAATGACAGTCCAAATGTTGCCTTGTTTTACTGTACTCCACACATCTGGGCAATTATCTTTTAAATGCTAAATTACTTGCTTGGTTTGGATATAAACATCTGCTGAATGTGATAAAATGTACTTAATATATTTTATTACTGAAGCTAACAAGTAGCCAAATACCAGTAAAGACACATTCCAGCTTTTATAGTCATTATACGTTTCACCCAACGGGATAAAAAAACATAACCACATGACAAGATCAACTCGGCAAGCCCAGAACACAAGCTTATCGCACCCTTATACCAAACAGACGCACGCCTAAACCAGACACAGAATGAGTCAGCCTCGCTATGGTACATCATCTGTTTCGCTCTTTGAAAAACAAACTTTTCCCTCTGGCTGATGTTGACTGACAAAGACAAACAGAACAATCTGTTCAGCTTTTGATAGTATCTCTGTCTCACTGAGACTATATTTCAAATACCTGTAGCATACTCCCACACTACAATCAAAGTCCCTTTAGAGAAGTCACGCCACTAGGCAGCCATGTTTGCAACACTTACAGGCAGATACTTCAGTAATGCAAAACTAGTCCCATCTACCTTAATGAGGAAGGATGTCCCGGCTAACAATTTTACGTTATAAAAACATTCCCGTAACGTCTTACAAAAGTTTGGAAAACGTTTATTTTTTTAACATTCTTAGAACATTAAAAGCGTCCAGTTTTTTAGACGTGGTATTAACGTTAATGTGTGGTTTAGGGGTGTCCTCGACTAAGGATTTACATATTCGAATCAGAATTTTCGAATCTTTCCATAGTCGACCGATAGTCGAATCATCTATGTTTGTATGCATGGGTTGGGAGGGGGCCAGACCAGGTACAAATTGGTAACTTTTATTTTCTTTCACAAACAGCACACATAAACAACTGTCTGATAAAGTGACCAAAACTGTCTTTCAAGTAATAAACGAAGACAAAACTGACGATGCATTTATATATATATTTTTTAAGGTAAAATGTAAGGCAACATTTGTTTAATTATTCCTCATAACATTTTAAAGCCACGATCTACAGAACATCACACAAAAATACATTTTGATAACTAAACCTAAAAAAATTACAAAGGTAATCCTGCCTTGGAATCTCCGGCTACAATTACGTGTTTTTATTTAATTTGGAGATAGCGCGTCAAAGCAGTCATGACCAAAAAAAAACCCGACAAATGAGAAATGACAAATAATTTGTGATTGTGACTGTAAATGATAAAAACTAATCTTTATTTACAATTCATTAAAAGTTAATTTATAACAAGAAAAACACTGAAATTAATGATTATATAGACACTACGCGTTATTATTTAGCACAGAAATACCTGCTTGCTTGCTTTGACTTTGATCATCTCTGTATTCACTTTAGATACAGAAAGACCGGATGATATTATTTATTTCAGGAATCTCTTTGCTATAATTTGAAAGTGAACACCGACTGACCATAATATTAAATCACAAGAAAGACATTCGTGTCAGGCAGAAATAGGTTCGGTGCAGATACTAGTTTCCGTTTCATCACCGAAATAAAAAAAACGGCTTACCTGTTTTGTAGTTTAACTTTAAGATAGACAATATATGTTTTAAATACATTTTAAAAACTTATACTCGTCGAAAAACATCCGTTTTTAATGTTTAGTTTGATGAACTCCTAAATATGAGACGCAGAGCACCTAACCGTTCGGCTAAATTACATGCGCAAGCATGGCCAGCACGCAATAGCGCAACATCGACGAAAAGCTATCCAAAATTTACATACTTAAATTAGATCGGAATTTACGTTTATAATAAATACAATTTTTTTTAATAAAATAAGGTCAGAAGTAACAAAGTGCAGAACAAATATGCAAAATGCCAAAATGCACGGAAACAAAACACAAGCCAAATAGTTAAATCAGATAACCCAAAGTGATTTATAAATAAAATAAAATATAGAAATTATTAAAAGAACGAAAGACATAGTTTAATTTGCCAGCTTTGTCTTTTAAATGTCGAAACAAAGAGGCAAGGCTTTAATAGCATAGAGACCTCTTATGGACGTGAAGTCCGGTCACAGGGGTTGTTGGATTTACGCATTTTAAAAATATTTATTGAAAGCTGCTACTTCACATATTATTTGCAGCATTATCATAATATGCAGTATATTAATATATTGTGAGAAAGCTGTTATATGTGAAATCAGATAATGTGTGCACCCATACGGCCAAAATTAAATGATCCTCATTTCATAACACATCTGCGACGATTCGACTATGAGATTGGTAGTCGAATCAGGCTTCTCCTATCGATGCATCGAATCTTCGACTATTCGGGGTCACCCCTAGTGTGGTTATTAGAACGTTATTCAAAACGTTTTTAGAAAGGTTAAGTCTATTGTTATATTAATGTTCTAATAACGTTTCTAATGCTAACGTTTGAAGGACGTTTATTAATTGCAGATAACGTTAGTGAAACATTCTACTAATGTTATTGCAAGAACGTTTTTGAATAACTTTAGGAGAACCTTCAGAGAACGTTAGCCAAAGTTAAAGGAACGTTCCCTGTTAGCTGGGGTGATGAAATAACAATTAGGGCGTTTTCACATTAGCACTTTTGGTGCGCACCCTGGTTCGATTGACATCAGAGTTCAGTACATTTGGATGATGTGAACGCTGTCTTCCGAACTCGGGTGCGCACCCGCGAAACGTACTCGAGTCCGCTTAAAAAGGGTGGTCTGGGATCCGGTTCATGTGAACTCCAGATCGGTTCGCTGCTTATGTGAGCGCAATCGCACCAAATCGCGGAAGTGAACCACTGTTAATTACGTATTACATGGAATGTCCCACCAAAACAGACGTGTGTGTTTGTGTGCGTGCACTTACCTTGACAACAAAATGCATAGAATGCTTGCTTGACTTTTGTTCTTATTTTTTTTAAATCTTTGGTTTTGTTTTCAAAGACATAATACAGAAACGCACTTGCGTCTGTCTGCCCCAAACATACTAAAGTCGTTTCAATGACAACGGTCTGTCTGCCGACGTCAATTTTTGCAGAGGCATTCAGAAATCATCTCTCTGCTTGGAGTTCGTCAATCACGCTTGTCGTCTTCTCGTTTACAGCGGTTGCCAAGCAACATGAGAACGCGCCGGCTGCAGCTTGATGATGCAAGCGTACCGCGGTTCGGATGCAAAAATAATATGTGAACACAGTCCATGGGGGGCATGGGGAGGGGGGAGCAATCGAACTCGGGTTCGGACCAGGCAATCGCACCAAATGTGAAACCGTCCTTAATAAACAACATTTTTCTGACCAACAAATAAACCTGACATCAACTGCACCAAAACTTTGTTTCTTAAGTTCAAATTGCTTGAAAAACACAGCTTTTAAGGATGCTTCAGGTTGGCAATCACCTAACATGACTCTGTATATGTCTTATTCACTCCGTTGCCATGTTTATTCCAGATTGAGGCTGTAAGGGATGGACGTCCAGAGCGTGCGCTTTTAAACCTATTGTTTTGTATCAGGATGCTGGTCATTCAGCCAAAACAAATACACAAATTTCCACAGGACAAATTGTTAACATTAGAAGGGACTTATGACCGAATTTGAGATGAGAATATGTATTGTGTACATAATATCTGTTTTGGATATTAGCCTGTTGGCTAATTTCTCATGTTCTTTTAAACACATATAGTGCAACAATACAATATTTTATGTATACATCTCCAGTTTGTATAGAACATAAGAGTATGTCCCATGCATTTTCTTCGTTATGTTTTTTCAAGACATTATAAGTGTGATTGACGCAGGCCCGGCTGCAGGATGAAATGACTGAATAATACACACTGAGATCTCGCTTTTGGCACAGCAACTCCATATGCAACTGCACAGGTAACCAGAAACTGACTAGCAAAATTTAAACAGCGTAATTTATTTGATATTATTTGATAGACTACAAAGTTTATTTATCTCCACATATAAATTAAAATTAACAGGGTAACTGTGCAGTATGCCACATTATATATTTCCTATGCGATTTCCATATTATAGACGAGAGTATTCAACGGCAAACGTCTCATATGGCAGTAAATGTCCTCACAATATTATTATTTCTCAAAACTTTGACAAAAATAATTTTCAAAGGAACTGTATTCCTACATTTTTTCAAAGATGCACAGATTATTCCGCATTTGATTTGTATATTAGAATATAATTCATATAATGGCAACGAACGTCGCATATGGCAATAAATATCAACATATAACTTATTTGAATAGATTATCGCTGCTTTCAAAGACATAAGTGTGTATTTTACAAACTAAATGTAGGCTATTGTTTTACCAGTGCTTATGTGCTTTAAATGTCTGAAATCTAAAATAAACATTTTGAGGTTGAAAACACTGCTGATATATAGCAGCGCTGAGCTCGTCTGTCTGGCTCAGCGCCAACCAAAGCGAAAGACGTTTGAATCTGGCAGTAATGTCACGTCATTGAACATTCTAAATCCCATATGGGGATAAGGTTAAATTATTATTTAACTCAAAAGGTTGAAAATTTTATTTGTAACCATAAATACAAAAATAAAACAGAGGGGGCACAAATCAGATCTGAGGGGGCAATGCCCCCTTTTGCCCCCTCGTGGCATCGGGCCGGAGGGCCGTCGCCCGGCCGTCGGCAATAAAAAGTCTAATAACACAATATGAACAGCCAACAGCAGGGGCACTAATATGATCACTTATTTGATGCTACGTGTAAAAAAACGAGGAAGAAGAGTCGGCAGCTACTAGCCGTGATTGGTCCACGGATTCTTGGAATTCGTGAGCCTGAATTCGCAAGCCTGAGCATCCACAACCTGGTCATGATGAGGGACAGACAGAGCTAACTTCACATCACATTATAATATATATAAATATAAATAAAACTTGCGTAAAAATTAACGTAATGCGCAACTACTGTTAGAGAGAGACGTGATGTGAGTGTGTGCAAAGTGTAAACTCTTGTCAAACTGTATTATCTACAACTGTCATCTAACCAAAATCACACACACACCAAAGCAAAAAATATTTATCCAACCCCATTTAAAACTGTGGGTGGACATTCATCGTATTGCATTGGTTTTTATTTCTTTCATTGACTTTATTGTATATGAGAGGTTGTAGTGAGCACACATTTTCTGCCACAATGAAGACTAAGATATTGAATTAAACGGGGAAATATCAGGCATGCATTGCTACCACTCTAAACGTGCTAATATACAAGAAAGGGGGCTAAATAATTGACCAAATTTTAGGTTAACCAAAAAAAATCCTGTCTGTCTTCCATCAAAGTGCAGTTTTTCATTATCTTTCATATTTGTGTTTAATATTGTGGAATTGGCAAAGACCTGGTGGTTGTTTGTGAAAGCTTTACAAACAAAATTAATATAGGGCTAGAGCCATTTTCATTATTTCACAGACTTATTATCATAGTATTAGGACATCCTTGTGTCTGTTGCGCACGGCTAGGGGCGAATGGCCGGATGATGGGCCTAGTTGGAAAAAGTCCAGGGCTGTTTTTTAGCCCCAGTCCGTCCCTGGGTAAAACCCCCTATGCCTAAAGTTGTGTACAACAATTTTTTTTAAATGAATCCTGCTTCTGTTGATTCCGGTCAGTGTGCTTAAAAAACTTCCCAGAGAAAAGTTTTTAATGTATTCATGCATTGCATTTTTTATAATCTACTTAATGTACTTAGTTATAGGACTGTATTAGTGCTTCAAAAAAAGTAACCATGCGCACAACATTAGAAATGAATAATTAGCCAACAGGCTAATAACAAAACAGATTTAATGTGCAAATTGCGTTGCTCTTATATCAAAATGAGGTCATATGTCCCTTCTTATTTTAACAATCCATGATTTCTGAGGTTCTTTGTCCTGTTGAAATTTATAAAATGATGTATTTTCTGTGTTTTGATGGTTGATTGACCAGCATCCTCATACAAAACAATAGGATTAAAGCACACACACTATGGATGGCCTTGTTTTGGAATCAACATGGCCGCAGGCTGGATAAGGTGTATAGAGCCCCTTCCCCAGAAAATCAATTGATGATTGTTTCTTTTAACTGGAAGGTTGGACTTCGTCTCTTGTTTGCACTTCTCACTTGGATAATGTGACAGAAAAACTTAGGTAAAGGTTAATGTTAGACATTATTCCCTGGTCTCAACAGAGCTTCATGATATTTCTACATCTCTCTGCTTGGCGCAGTGGTGATAAGTCATTTATATTGACCAATGTGCACTTCTTCTCTTGGGCGCCTGCATGTCCTTCATTTGTACAATCTTGGAGTGGCTGTGTTTAGTAACTGGGTCATTTTGTCTTTGCCAAGAGCAACCTCCTGAACAGACCCACTTTGCTTAACCTCAGAGACTCCCTCAACGCTGTGAAGGACTCTGTATACTTTCTCTATTATTATTATTGTTTGCTCTTTGGAAAATGTTTCTCATGCAAACAGAAGGCCAATGGAAGAACTTGCAACTGCACATTGAGAAGTTGGTTTGGGTCTTATGCTGTGTTATTTTAAACTCAGCATGAGTGGCAGCATTTACATTATCATGTCATTTTTATATACAGATTCATAGTTTATATATATTCTAGTGTACATAGACTCCTCTTTTAGTATAATTTCAAGTTTTTTTTATATATTTATTGGCTGGCACAGGCTCAGTGGCAAAAGAGGAAATTTTCTTCACACCTTTAGGGAGTATCGCCTATATAATTTCCAAAACATTACAAATATTATAAAAAGTAATACATTTATGAATAAATGGTTTCTATACTAAATACTAATGTTTTATTAACTGTAGAATAATGCACTTTTCCCACAATGTATTCATACAAAAAAGCTAATATTTGAGAGTGAAACAACACAAAAACACAGCTCAGTACATATGCACCTATCCAGTTCGTCTGAACTTATTAACAGTGGCTATGTCTGTCTGTAAGACTACACATGACTTTTGATGAAGCACAGACTTCTGGGGAAAAATGTGAATGTCAGCCGTGTCATTATTTATCATGACACAAGAGAAAGGGAGCAAGATCATGGCGGCACTGATATCTCAAGGGTGCTGGTATTTGAAATAGCTCAAGATATCAATAATTAAACGCCAAATGTGTTTAATCTGTCATAGTCAAGAGAAATGTAGATCTGAGCAAGCATTTGAAGGGAATGGATAATAACTGCACATAAGTCAAAGTACACATTTACTGTATGCAATAGGCTTTATGCCCAGCTGCACTACTTCCTGAACTTCAGCCAGCTCCTTGTTTCCTGTCTGCCATTATTGGACAAACTGATTAATCCAGGTGTGCCTGACCTCAACAATAATCAGACACACCTGAATTAATCAGTTTGTCCAATAATGGCCGACAGGAAACAAGGAGCTGGCTGAAGTTCAGGAAGTAGTGCAGCTGGGCATAAAGGCTATTTGAGCAGGTCCAGTAGTGTGTCAGTTCTGCGCCTGCGCGAGATTAAATAACTTTCCGTACCAGCAGGTGGCAGTAGTCAGTAATTAGTACTTAAAATTGGAAACTGAAAGAGCTGTGACCAGTTTCACACAAATCTCTGGAAAATCATGGCATTTTTAGTTCTGAGTAAATATGTCAGTTCAAGCACAAGATAGGTTAGCACTCTGAAGTCTTGAGATGCTGCATTATGGCCACGCACGTCAGATGGCCGCACACACATAATTTTTAAACAGCGTGTAAGTAAATGTTTCTCATGTTCTTGTGCTTTAATATTTTATTTATTATTAATTGGCAATACCTGAAGGCATGTGAAATGATCGCGTATTCCGACGCAGCACTGCGTTTGAGACGACACAGTGACAGGTCAACGTTTTTCTCGCTGCTCCCGTCATTTGAACTTAACCAGATGTGCATACATGAAAGATGTACCATTATAATGCTCACTTGTGACTGGGTGTTACTTCACTCAAATTTAAGTAACAAAAAAACATGGGCGGAAATGGTGGTGGCGAGTTAAAGACTGGAAGGGATACAGCTACGGCCAAAATCTGAAATCTGTTTTCATTCTAATCCTACCCCCAAACCTAACCCTAAACCCAACATTTCATGGGATTTAGGCTGTAGCTGTATTCTATCTAGCCAGAACGGCTGTTTTTCATTCCAATACTTCCCCCAAACCTAACCTTAATCTTTATTTCAAAGTGGGGGGGGCAAGTACCATGCATATTCTACGCCCATGCATTTGGTGTATACAACAATGTATACTTATAATAGCAATATGGAATGAGGCACAACTACAAAAAAGTGTACTTTTTAAAAAAGTACCACCACAGTGACAGCTTTTGTATCTTTTTTGCTGAGAGTGTATCAGTAGCAATAATTATTCATGTTAACTAAAGGCTATTGGCCAGCACCTTGATATGTTCCATACTCCAAATTAAATAACAAATACCTCAACACACAAAAAAATGCACTAATTATTTATTTTTCTCTCGATTTGTATTTAATGAGTTAATCACTGTCCTGAAAAGAAGAGGTCAGGTCATGTGCTAAAATTAAAAAATAAGTTGAAACAGCAGCACTACGATTTTACAGTGTACAGTACTGTATATAGAGATGTAAGGGGGTGAAAAATATGTCCCCCATCCATCCGTTTGGCCCAATGGCCAGAGGCGCACCTTGTCAACAGGCAAGGCAGGCAACTGCTTGGAGCCCCGAGCCACTAGAGGGCCCCCGAGTTGGTTTCTCGGATGGCCAGCTACACCCGGTAGATGAACATAAATACTCAACATGACTGCATATCAAAATTACAATTGGATGGAATGTTGATTGACATTGGCTTAGCCCGGTCAAAATCCAACCCAGGTGCATAACTTGCCAGTTTCGAAAATGAACGTAGCGAATGGGTGACGTTGTATCGTTCATTAGTGCTGTCGCAGTTGATCCGTACGGATCACGACCCACGGTTCGGCTCGCATGTGATTCCCAGATTAATAAGCAAATTTAAATAGGAAAAGTTTATCATTTGCACGTGTTTCAAAGGCTTGCAAATGTTAACACTCAAGTGATTTAAAACAATTAAACCGCAAAAAGGCGCTAAAGTGAGCAGCCCTCTGTACGCACATGTGGTTTAATGTGTCCGGTCCAGCTCCAGTCAGGCACGTGCCCAAGTGTAAATATCAAGTTTAAATTTAAGCAGTTAACTAGTGCAATCCTTTACAAAGACAATCGCGGCAAAAATGGATCTATATGCAATGTAGTAACCCAATTTACGCTTGTAAAAGCGACGAAGCAGTCGCAATGACGCGTGCACGCACAACCGCAATCAAAAGACGCCACGCGAGTGAGTTAGCTTATGAAAACATGACGAGACTAAAGGAAGTTTCTAAATAACAATGCTAATCCTATTTTGACTCGATCATTATTGGCTTCTGTAGCTGTACATCAATGTTTTGTGCAAAGCAGGGAAAGGAAAGCAGAAAGGAGAGATGATAAGTTTAAGGGAGGTAAGACAAACAACATCCTCACCCTGTCAGGTCTCAAACATTAGAGGAAAACTCTCAGGAAATCCTTTTGTCAAGTCTATAGAATTGCATTGTTGCTGAGAAAATCAACATAATGTATGTGTTATACTGTTCTGTATTTTCAGATATGAAATTAATATTTAGTTTACTAATATTTAACTCTAGGACACAAAATTACATAACAGTTAGCAGTAACTATGACTGAGATTATTTAGTATAGCAGTCATAAAATGACTGGTTTCTTAAAACATTCTTGTAAAAATAAGTTAATAATCATTGCTATCATTGTTTAATGTAGAAAATATTTCTCTGCTGTCATTATTTCCAAACATGCTATGCCATTTATGCATCTAAACATGTTAATAATCTTAGGTATGATGATGATTACATTATTATGTATCTTTCGCAGTAACTGTTGCACTGTAGAATAGTGGGTTAAGCAAAGGACATTGAATAGAAGTTTTGCACACTTCTCGCACACAGGGAATTTTCTGCTTGGGGCCCCCATAGACCCTAGAATCGCCTCTGCCAATGGCGGAGTCCAAACCGCATGGCGAAGGATTATAGCGCGTTCGGTCTTTTCCGGCGCTTTGCAGATGACATTTTGGCGTTACGTAATTTAGTTATATTTATCTCTAATCTGAATCCAAAGACAAAGATTTAGTTTATATTATATTACAAATCGGATTGATTATTACTTTTAAAACTTACAGAATTTAGATGGATGTTTGTTTATTTATTCTGATAAAGCTCTGGTATTACACTCGTTTATTCGGTTCTCACAGTCACACATGATCCTAGTACGGGCCTCATAATTAATATACTGGTCAACGGTTGTAAGCGAATCAGTGTTGGTCGCTGCCAGAGGTTGGACTATACGCTAAAGCGGCCGCTCTCTGCGTGCTCAATTTTAAGCATACTTTATTTAGTCCCCTTAGAGGTGACACTTAATTATTACAATAATTATTTCTAGTCAAAGTTAATGAATAGTATAATATTGAAATAAACAGAGGTTGAGGCTGACCCTATTTAGAGTAATCAGAAATGTTACTCTAAACGGAAACACAGCCTCCACGCTTCTAAGTACATTTAAACTAACGCCAATTGCTAGTCGTATCTCTCAAATCCTCAGCTGATGTTTTATTCACTATCTAACTGGGATTGGGCCGATCCTAGCCTGATTTCAGTCCTTACGGTAACTACGGATACAACGATATTACTTGCAGTGTCAACATTTACCGAGCAACACATAATAAAATCAAACATAACAATTTATTAACCAGGTAGGAAAAACATAATTCAAAAGCCAATTTACATTCCAATTCAAATACGAGAAAACAAATATAATCAAATGAGAATAATGCATACCTGGCAAATGATGAATATCTGGTTACAGATTTCTCAAAGTAAAATAAAATACATGATGCTGTATCAAAGATACAGCATCATGGGGGTGAATTTCCATGAACAGAAAGACCCCCTGAACCATTTTACATCATTCCCTTAAATATCCAGAGAGACAAAGCATATAGGAGTTTGCTACTGATTGGTTGTTGTAAAATTCAGGGGTGTTGCCTAATATACATACAGTGGGTGATTGGTCAACATCTCTAAGGTAGGAGTTGTCTCCCAACATTAGGTTAAGATTACTTATTTATTGTCACAGATTAACATTGAATCCTGTTGTTGTATGGAGATGTGGTGTTTGAAAATCAAGTGTAACTCTCCAGGGAGTCTCCTGTAATCGAGATAAAGTTCTGGTTCCCGAGAGGGGTGTTTTGGGGGTCTTGGTCCCCTGCCGTGAGTCCTGGAGGAAACTTGTTGTGTTGCAAAAAGTTCTCTTTTGATGTCCTTGCTGCCTCGGGCACCTACAGGGCACACACACTGCACTCTCAGGCATCCATGCTGTGTTCCCAGGAAGGGGTGACCTTTTGGTTAGGATCAATCAAAATTCTTACAGAGAATATAATGAAGTTTGTCTACATGATGTTTTTTTAGATGGCTCATGTGATTTTTGGTCTGCGAGTTTCAGAAAATGTAAAACAAACAAACAAATATTTTGTTGGACTGGAAAGATTTAGCGATTAATAATAATAATTATTATTTGTTACATTTATATAGCGCTGTTCTGCAGCACTCAAAGTGCTTTACATATGAAAGAGGGAATCTTAACCACCACCAATGTGCAGCATCCACCTGAATGATGTGACGGCAGCCAGATTGAGCCAGAATGCCCACCACACAACAACTTATTAGTGGAGAGGAGACTGAGTGAAATAGCCAATTAATATATGAGGGGATGTTTAGTAGGCCAATGGGCAAGTTTGGCCAGGATGACGGGGCACACCCCTTCTCTTTTCAGATTACATTCTGGGATTTTAAATGACCACAGAGAGTCAGGACCTCAGTTTATTCTTCTTCTTTCTTTTTTTTTTACGCCATTCCAGCATCTACGACTATATTCATGGCGAGAGCTGGTTAATCCATACACAATTTTTATTCAGACAAGTTGATCCATACACATTGTCCCATGAGGGACAATTTGGCATCTCCAATTTGCCTAACTTGCATTTTTTGCCCTGCGGAAGAAAACCAGAGTACGCTGACACAGGAAGAACATGCAAACTCCACACAGAAAGGCCACCTGCCCTAGCCGGGATTCCAATCGGGGACCTTCTTGCTGTGAGGCAACAGTACTACTCACTGAGCCACTGCGCCGCCAGGACCTCAGTCAGGGCCGGAGTGGGGCCACTTTTCAGCCCGGGTGTTTCAGGCCCAAGACCGGCCCACTTTTTCCATAGTGTTATTCCAAATTAGCACTTTTCAGCAACAGTTCAGCTCTTAGTTTTTATTAATATCATGGTTCAACAAATAAGGTAAAAGTTAAATAATATTTCACTTAAGATAAGAAGTTAACAAAAATATTCCTCTACACTCTAAAAAAGGCTGGGTTACTTTTTACCCATAATGGGTAAATATTGGACAGAACACATGCTGGGTTAAAAATTACCCCATGATGGGTTAAAAATAACCCAATGTTGGGTTGTTGTTATGCAACCATGGATTATAATAACCCAACAGGTGGGTTAAAACAACCCAGCACTGGGTCAATTTTAACCCAGCAGCGTGTTCTGTCCAATATATAAAATATATAAATAACCCAGCCCTTTTAGAGTGTATTCCACAAGGAAAGGTTGATAAATTATTAGCATTGCTAATGCTATGAGGCCGATGATTAATGCAAATAGAAATATAAAAGTCCTAATTAAAAAAGAAAACAATTTGACAAAAATATTGAATACAATATTGGTTAATAGCATAACAAGTGATTTATAAGCTTCTTTAGGCTGGTCATTTTTGACTGGGAAAACAAAAGGTGTTATAGGGTTCTGAACACAACCTGAGGGTTAAATAACTTTAATTCATATTGTTAACTTATGGCCTCCTCATTTTCAGTGAGGGACTGCTCAGAAGCTGCTTGCATAATATTTGCAAAGTCTATGAATCACCATGTATACACAAAAGGGTAATATTTTAACAAAAATTTTTTTTGGCTTGTAAATAGTTTGACAACGGTATTAGCCGAATAATTCCGAATAATTTCTCTTTAATTTACCTGTTGTCACTTTTGTTTGTCCTCTTGAAAATAAATCTGTAAGTTTGGCACATTTGGCAGCATCCTCCTCCAATGGATTTTTTCTTCAACCTGTTTTTTACGCCCTCCTCCTCTCAGACGCGTATTGTTACGGTAAGGCCGGCCCAGCCTACCAGAGAAAAGTTTTCTTGGACGTGCTATGGACCGAACCAACTCTATGGGAGGGGAGGGGAAAACTCCCTCACATGGTACAACCCATGCAGAGGCTGCGCGCTGCAGTGTCAATGCGAAACGTGTGAAGTGTCATTTAAGAGAAGATAGACTCACTAATGTGACAAATGTAAAAAAAAAAATTCGACCGGCCCAAAAGTGAAGCGGCCCACCGGGAATTCTCCCGGTTCTCCCGATTACCCACCCCGGGCCTGACCTCAGTTTAACGTCTCATCCGAAGGCTGGTGTTTTTTGACAGTATAGTGTCCCCATCACTATACTGGGGTGTTAGGACCACTGATCTATATAAATGACTGGATTGCGCATAGAACGCTTGACGTAACTGCGTGACGTGAAGCCAGCGCAGAGTTCGAGCCGCCATCTTGGTATACCCAACCGGCAGAGAGCGTCATTGACTTTCATTCAAAATCATGATCAAAATTTACCCCCTTTACAGCGTATCAGTTACACAAGGTTAATTTTTAGGATATGTGTACGTTAATTATTTGTTAATCCTGGTGTTTTTTGCAATGTTTATGTTTTAATCGGGCAGGATAATGGATTTATAAAAAACCGTTAAGGTGAGTGTGTCTGTTGCATTTTTTAATGACACGGGTATAAATAAAGTTTTTTTGACATTCAGCTACACTGTGACGGTCAGCGTTATTTCTCTAAATAAGTTTAGGTAACTTGTAAGTTTAGATAACATAATTTAAAACTAGCAAATTATTGCATGCACATACGGTACAAAGCATGATTATTTATATAGATTTCAGAATGAACAGGTTTATTGTCAATAATATTAAATATGCTGCGGTCTGTCTGCTGATCTGATACTGTAATAAAGATGAATGTATAATAACTGATTAAAACGCAAAATGTACAACTTTCAGTAAATAACTATTTACAAGCTTTGGACGTTTGTGTTGTAATAATGTACAGGGTAAGTTCACATATAAAAACGAAGACGAGTAAAGTGATGTTTTATCATTAAAATCTGATAACGTCCATTGATTTAATAGAACGTTTGGGTATACCAACATGGCGGCGCGGTGGCTTCACAAGTGTGACGTCATGCGCAATCCAGTCATTTATATAGATCAGTGGTTAGGACACACACAGACCACAGAGTGAGCACCCCCTGCTAGTGATGTAGTACTCGAATCTGGTCTCCATTTCTACTTTCTCGGACTCGTCTGGACTTGTTCCTTCAAAGACTCGGTCTTGACTTGGTCTCGGACCACAGTGGGAGAAGAAGGTCTCGTAATTTCAGACCGAGTCCTCGAGACAACACAATTTTTTATGTTCATATAAAAACACATAACAATAATAATAAAATGAAATGTTGATGGGCATTATTTGAAAATGACATCCCATGGTGCAATGCAAAGATACTGCCATCAGAGCCATTTATTTATCTCTAGAAAAATAGGCAGAAGATGATGCATGTGGTAGGGATTTTTTTAATGATAGTAAAAGCATAGTCCATATTAAGATGTTAAGACTGCTCCTCTAAACAATTCCCAATTTAGCTTAGTCTGTAGACCTAACTGTTGATTATTAACTGGGGTGATATTAAATCATGAATACGAAAACTGACATGTTTTATGGTCTTGGTCTCGACTCAGTCCCGACTCCTAAAGGACTCGGTCTCGACTCGGACTTGCTTGCTTGAGCTTGACTTGGATTTCACTGTATTTGAAAACCAACACACTCTGTCTTGACTCAGTCGCGACCCTTCAAAGACTCGGTCTTGACTCTGACTCGGCATAGGCGGTCTCGTCCCCATCACTACCTCCTGCTGGTCTCACTAACACCTCCACCTGTATATGGTGATTAAGTTGCTGGCAAGATTAAGTCCTTAACATGGCCAACTACTGTACCTCATAAGTGCCTTGACTGCTGCATACAGGGAGCTTGAGATGCACCCATGGACAGGACTACAGTACAACAGGAAAAATTAACTTGAAATACAAACTAATGGTTACAACAAGCAACAAACCATGACACACAAACACCTGACAACAGCTGTGTTGGAGCTGTAGACTTGCAGTCATTGCATGTAGTCTTAAATTTGTCAAAGTGTGATGCCATTATGGTGCTTTTCCACTGTGGGGTACAACTAGGCTCAGCACAACTCAGCTCAGCTCAGCTTGTTTTGGTTTGGTTTGCTTTTCCATTGCAGTTTAGTACCACTTCAAAGTGTGTGGGATTGTAGAGTTATCGTTATTGTTGTGCAAAGTTTTTCCAGTCAGCCTTCATTAATAAACATCCATTAGGATGATCCTTGTGTTTTACGACGTTGGGATAGGTTAATGGTGTTAGGCAAGACAAACAAACACAGGGCTTCCAACACTCATGCATTCAGCGTGAGACTCACTTAATTGACCCCATTCTCACGCTCTCACACCACATTAAATTTTTCATGTAAGCTCGTGCCCACCCTTGAGATCTCATTGGTGTATAATAAAAGTCATAAAATAATTGCCTAATATAACTATAAATACTGTACAACACCTATCTCTCTCTGGTCTGCCTACATCAGCAGTCTAAAAGCTCTCATCAACCAACATATGTTCTTAAAACATGAATAAAACTTGACTTGAATTACAATTAATGGCCTTTCTTCAACAAGAAAAATATAAATTTTTGCCAGGTGTTCAAAGACTTAGACAATATTGTTTAGGGCAAGTTGTGTAATTTCCATTGGCTCAAGTTTTAAAATATAAATGTGAACTATTACACTTATTTTATTTTATTTTATTTTTGGATGAAGGAAAAAAATGTGAATGATAATATTTTTTGTGTGTAGATGAGACAGTAAAACATTAAGATTTTAAATTAAAATGAACAAATTCAGAAATTGCAAGTGATGTCAACTTAAAAAGAAAACAAGTTAAAACAGCAGCACCACGAAATACTTTTTACAGTGTACCTGAGATCAGATCTAAAATAAATAACTTCAAATTTGCTGTTGCTGGCACACTTTGTAGATACAAAACAATGCCTCCACTAAAAAGAAGAGTTAAAGGACAAAGGGAGGTTGCTAAAGGCAGTTCAACATTGCAGACATGGATTCACAGCTCCAGCAAGCCAACAGGTTGTTAAATCATACAGAATCTTTAGCAGTTTGTCACACTTTAATTCTTGTTTGTAAATATATTTCCTGTTATAATCACTTGTTTAACACCACATATTTATAATATTTTATTTAACCCCTATTTAATACGGTAGTACCACTCCCCTAAGTGGCCTTTTTTGGTTTGGGCCACTGCCCATCAAAATGTCTGTGCATGACCCTGCCTAGCCAAAGTCCTTTTAAGGAAGTTGCATCACTCTGCCACCATATTTGAAATACCTTTATGTGTTTTTAAGAACAAGACAAACAAGATCTATCACAAAGTCCCTTTCCCAGGGGATTCCGGTTGACAATTGGCTCTTTTTACTGGAAGGCAGGACTAGAGCGGCCATCCTGACCATTGCAGTCTCCCCCATTCATATCAATACCAATGACGCATGTTGTCAAAATGAAATATTTTTGGCCTAGTTCCCTATAGTCGTGAATCAGTATCGTGTATACAGGCTCGGGCACCGGTGAGAACAGTGGCTCACTTTACACTGGGACACTTAATGACTTATTTTCTGGTGAGATGACTATTAAAACGTGTTTTGAGACGTCCCCACTGATTTTTATACTCTGACTCACTGTGTGAATTTTTTAACAACTGGTTAAAGTATAATAAGAAAAAGGCTTTAATTATTCTGTTTCAAGATAAAAGTGCAGTAAGAAGACACAGCACTTAGATTCACTGTAAGCAATTGCCGTAAATTTACAGCCAATTTTCAACACTAAAATACTGTTTTCATGTTAAACAGTTTAGTACTGTAATTAGCAATGCATTGTGGGCTGCTTAAATTGGAGCAACAAGACAGAGGCCCTCAACAGTAAGTTGATGTTTTAAATTACAGGACAATACAGTATTTTCTCGAAAATGCATGTTGACTGGGGAATTTGGAGCACGGTCAGAAGCAATATTAGTTTTATAAATTGAGGCTAGCCTTTTGCTTTTGGTCAATTTTCTTTAAAAAAATACAGAAGTAATTTGTCATTAACCCCTGGATGGAATTTCGGGAACCATTATTTGGATTGGAGATTTTCCAGAAGAGGACGTACAATTTAGATGACGTGCTGCACATTCTCAAGTGTTCTTCATCAAATTCATCGGGTCTTGCATCTACAAATGAAACGGTAATTCAAATCTTATTCATATTGCCAAAAATGCTTGATATCAACTGATAGAAGCTTCTCTTGCTAGGGATTTAAACATGTCATTGAACAGTGAGGCTTAGATTTGAAAAGCCAAAACAATATTACTTTTGAGTGGTATTTTGTTTAATTTTGGTAAAGTTAGCCGTAGGCTACTTCTGAATTTGAGAAACAACACTTATTAAAAAATTTACTTTAACCAAACCATAGGATTATTTGAACATCGACTATCCAAGATGGTTTTGGTGAGTTTTATTTTGTTTGTGTCGACTTTTAATGAAAAGTGTTTTACAAACAGTTAACAAGAAAATAAAGCTAATTGTAGTTTGGTTAAAGTTGAATAGTCAAGGCTTTGCATTTTTCTTTTTAAACGCCAAATTGGTGTGAAAATATTGTCTTTCTGGACTCTTTGTGAATGCAATGTGTGTACTAGTTTGTGGGAGTACTACTACATATGTAAAAAGAGAGGTGTAAATATTTTTTTGGCTCAAAGGAAGCTGCATGTAAGCTACGTGTGACAACATGGAGTTAAAAAGATAAATTGTTACCCTTTAAATTTTGAATGTCAAATCTATTTAGAAGTTTGATTGTAGGTACCTCGTTCACGTCTTGGTTACATTCCACCTAGTGTTTACTAATTATTGTCCTTTTTATAAATTTTCTTCTTAAAAATCTTATTATGGTAAGGATAATGTATTTGTTCCCTTCAGGTATCTGCCACTGCAGCTGACGTTGAGACAACTCTCAGTCTTCCTGCAAGTCCTCGCCTGATACCTGGTAATATACATTTAATTTAGAATCATTGATAGACACATTGTATATTTTATCCATTCATCTTGAGTTTACAAATGTTTACACAAGGTAACAAGTATTTCCATGTTGTTAAGTTTCAAGTGCAACAAGGCAAGTCACAATTAAGGGTTGGAGGATCACCTTTAAGGGCTCTGAGGGCATCACACCAACATTTGAAATTGGACTTGCTGCTATGTTTGCAACCTACTACATTTTCAGCCTTCAGTATCAAGAGCCTGCCCTCTGGAATTCATTCAGAGGTAAACCCCTTCAATCCCTGCCATCATTATATAGATATATACAATTAAATTAATGTGTTTGTATTTTATGCATAAAATGGAATTAGTACTGTACATTTCAAGCCTCAACACCTACACACACACACACGCACGCACGCACGCACGCACGCACGCACGCACGCACACACACACACACACACACACACACACACAGGGTATAGACTTTATTATAATTCCATTTGATGTCATTAAAGGAATAGTCTACCCTTTTGCCATATTAAATTATGTTATTACCTCAACCTAGACGAATTAATACATACCTATCTTTTTTCAATGCGTGCACTGTACAGCGTGTTGTGAATGTGTTAGCATTTAGCCTAGCCCCATTCATTCCTATGGTACCAAAAAAAAAGTTTTATTTTGTGGCACCATACTTACTGGTATAACTCCTCATGTAACAGTCTTTAAATAAGGAAAACACGGAAGTGTTTGGTGGCTTCCCTGTTTGGTACCATAGGAATGAATGGGGCTAGGCTAAATGCTAACACATTCACAACATGTTGTACAGTGCACGCATTGAAAAAAGATAGGTATGTATTAATTTGTCTAGGTTGAGGTAATAACATAGTTTAATATGGCAAAAGGGTAGACTATTCCTTTAAATCCACTCAATTTGTGCAATGACGAAAGACAAAAAAACAATTAATTGCTTTTGATTTAGGCACTTCATTTATATAAATCAAGAGAGAGGAACAAATGCCAAAATCATCAGACAAGATTGTCTCTAAGAAGAAAGGTGTGATCGTCCAGAAGTCGTCTTCTGCAGTTAAATACACACCTGGCCATGCTACTGAAGGATCTCCTTGACTTTTTAATAGAACTTCATATAGATCGGTGAGTATATAATCTTTCTCTCATTTTTTTGACAGTCTGGCATTGCCACAATTATACTGGTATTTTTAACTTTATAAGCATTCGCTTGGAGTTTATACTTTACATTAGTGATTGTTTAGTTTATTTATGAGTATGATTGTTTTTTGTTCTTTGACAGTGGCAGCACTGGAATAATGCTGCAGAGAGGAACAGCGGCTACTAAAGTGATGATGGTCTCTTCTGGATCCGCAAGAACTAAGATGTAAAAACACAAACCTACCTCACAGGACAATTTTAAGAGGTAACCTGCAAGTCTAGCTTGCAGTGGCACATGTGCCTATACGGTTTCATCCTAAATGTTTTTTATGCTTATTATTGATACATCCTGACAAAATGTTCTACTGTACTATAATAGTTTCAAAATGGCCTTAGGTATGTTTTCAAAAATACTTTTTTATGCAAAACTATAGGTTATGCCCTTCACATTTGGTTAGGATTAGGGGCAGTCTCTGACGAGCAATTTAAGAACGTACTTTTATTGCCATAGTCTAAAGCAAGAAGCTACTGTTTCTGTTTACTACTAGAAAGCTTTTTCAGCATTGTCCAACAGGATTTATTTTCTTTCCTTTTTTGTATTCATGTTGACATTGACATTTCTCTTTGAAATAAAGGTGTTTGATTTGGAAGTTTTTGTTGCTTATTTTGCATAATATTCACAATAATGCATATCTTAAGCAGTTGTCTTTAGCCCTGGGAATTCATTGGGCAAGTTCATGGGAGACTGATATTTTAAATATCAATGAAGAATTTTTAGAGACTAAATTTATGTTATTTAAAAAATGCTGCATATTTCTGTGATTATTTGGAAATTACAATAATATTGTTTAGGTTGTTACTAAATAAATCACAGAAAAATGCATTTATTTTTTACTGTATTAGACTGTGAAATCATTTAACAGTGTGACTACAGAAGTATTCTGTATTTCTGGTTTACAGACTACTACCGTAAATTAATTTTACATATGAATACTGTAAAAATAACGGTATACTGCTGGCGTCTCTGCTGCCAGCTCTTTACTGTAAATTATATAAATACAGAACAATACAGTTTTTCTGGTTTACAGACTACTACCGTAAAGTCATTTTACGTATAAATACCGTAAAAATAACAGTATACTGCTGGCGTCTCTGCTGCCAGCTCTTTACTGTTATTTTACAGGGAAATTTTTTACAGTGTTAAATAGAAAATCTATTTATTATAATAATATATAAGTTATGGGATTTAAAGGTTAAAATGTACATTTGAGAGTCCCCAACATGGTTTACATGCATGCAAGGTAAAAAAAAAACTTTTGTTGTTATGCAATACATTTTTTCCTTATCTTAACGACTCTCAAATGAATCATTTGAAGATTCATCTTGCCAAACCTCTTCTTTGCGTGAAACTACACTGCTCTGATTGGTCGTATTTGCACATTACTCTTCGTTTACAAGGTCCTACAGCGTATGGTGCCTGATACTGTTTTATAAAAAAGCATCAAAAGAAAAAAGTTGCCTAACACTTTGTTGGCGAACCGGGAACACAGCTTGGTACTGTAGTAAACACCCAAAAAATTCAGTGACTATCGTAGATGGATTTAAACTACTGATTATTCTTAGCCTCCTCCTTTGGAGGTGAAAATTAACCAAATACAGTTTTTCACAGCGCAGAGAGAGAGCACAACATCTTCTCGACATAATGTAGTCCACATGGTTCATGTATTCAAGAGACTACGTAAAACGCATTGCAAGGCATGACGTCACAACTTTACAGAAAAGGGATTCAAACTCTGGATGACTAATTCCAGAGATTCCGAGTTGACTCTTTCTTTTGCAAGCCAATAACTTGAATTACAATTCAGCTTTGCAGTTATTGGAGACTGTTTACTTCCACTTACAACCACATGACACGCTGAATGAAAGAATAATTTTAGCGATGACATAATATGTGCTCTTTAAGTCTTTTGCCTTCACCTAAACAATAATAACAAATAAAAGACTTAATATGAATAAATTAAACAAATAATAGACCCCTGAGACTGCGTATGTTAGGGTCAGAAAAGTCATTCTATCAAGTGTTGCGTCGTGGGCTGTGAAAATTGCATGTTTACAAACATTGAAGGGGTCTATAGATTCATGAGACCAGAGACGAGATGAGGCTTTGCTCAGCGTTGTACACGAGTGCTGACCCCCCGCCGGTCAAATCTGGAACTCACACACCTCCAAATTTTGAATCTTTACTAATTGACTGCAGATTTGAAGATAAAACTAAATTCTTGCCTAAACTAATCTTAAAACTTACCAGAAACAGTAATATTGAGAAACTGCTATTATGTATATTGAGTTGGCTAGCGCAATTTCGGTGGGAGAGCTTCAGAAAAGGTCACATGACCATTTTTGCAATATATTGTGGGAATTTTTAGGAATGATCGTTCCAGTGCACAACCCTTGAAAAAGAAAAGTTTGACTTTTTGAAAGTTTTACAGTAACAGAATTGACACTAATTTGGACATCACTTAAAAAAAATCCAACTTCAAAATGTTCTTCTTTTTGTTGAAAGGGGTCAATTTATTTTATGTCTACTGAATGAAATAAACATACCATCCTGCTAACAAATAATTTGTTAATTGGACAATTAAAAAAAATAATGGTCTGAAAGTTCCCAGCATGCATTGCGGCATGTTTACTACTTTGGTTAATATTTTTTTTTTTTAAATGTTGTTTTAATGTTTGCTGGCTTTATTTATGCTGTTATGTTGTTAATGTTACTTCCCTTTCAGTCGGTCACTACGACGTCACGTCGTGACCGACGAATTGGGAACCGCTTCGCGGGTGACCTATCTGCTTCGAGAAACCTTTAAATGCAGATAATTGCATCTGCCGGCGCCGCCCCGCCACACAGGTATTTAATGAGCGGCAGGTGCAGTTATCAAATCAGCTTTTTAGCTTCGAAAGCTGGCAGACTGACTGCTCACGGGAAGCTACTCTCTGCTCTTTGGAGAACTCTGCGTGTTTGATTTGGTTGGGCAAAGGCATTTCAGCGGAGGCTCGCGGGTGTTCCACCTCTCTTTTTAAGTTTTTGACTTTTTTCT
The DNA here is from genome assembly GCF_030506205.2 of Paramisgurnus dabryanus. Classification (NCBI taxonomy): domain Eukaryota; kingdom Metazoa; phylum Chordata; class Actinopteri; order Cypriniformes; family Cobitidae; genus Paramisgurnus; species Paramisgurnus dabryanus. The sequence continues at coordinate 25,700,080 of NC_133357.1, forward strand.
CACTCTTAGTTGAGTGTGTGCGTAGCCGTTCCCCTGTGTGCTTCATCAACATCAGCACATTAAAAGAGTGTTTCCTCTAAAAGAGTATTGCGGTGTTCTGCGTCTTTTTAAAGACAGCATTTCACTTGCACTGAGGCGGGAGCGTCTTTTTAAAGATGTCTTTCCGTCCGTGTTTCTGGATGCGGCAAATGTATGGGTCCCCGGGTGGCCACGATCGTCCTCTCTCGTGCGCAAGAGTGCATGCTGAGGCGGTGTTCGTGGAGGGTTCATACTCCTAAGAGAGCGTGAACCTCTTGGATGGCGGAGACGGGTTTCTTACCTCCGGGAACGTCACCCCCTTTTTTCCGTTGCGGAGCCCGTTAAAGGTGCGGTGGCAAAACTCCGGAAATCTTATCTCCGTATAAACGGTGCTGAATCGGTAAGCTGGTTCGTCCAGTGACTCTCAGCACCCCCATCCACAGCCAGAGGTGCCGTAAGAGACGGGTGGCGCGTGTTCTACGTGCTCTCGTCCTCTTTCAGTCCTCACGAGGATTCTATGTCTGTCACAGCATCGGAGAGGGGGTCGTCTATTCGGTCGCCGACTCGGACCCACTCCCGCCTTCGGGTTGGGTAGGGGCTCCCGTGCTCGACCCCGAGTGGCGGCCATGTACGCTCGGGAGCGCGGAGACGGTCTGTGTGGAGCGGAGAGCTCCTCCCCCACCCGCACCGTCCCGCCTAGATGATTGGCACTTCAGGACTGCAAGAACAGCCCCAACCTTCTGTGCCTTTCTTCCCGGGGTGCATGTTGGTTGACACGGTCGTGGAAAACTCGTTTTCCTCCCGGAACCGACCGTTCAGCCATCACCTCTCACCTCTCCTGACGGCGGGGCCGCTAAGGGTTATGCTGCTCCAAGAGACCAGCCTCCCTCCCCTCACAGACCCACGGGCTTGTGAGAGGCGGCCTCTGCCGTGTGCGCCATGGCGTGATGCAGGTCCGCCAGGCTACGGCACTGAAGGATCTGCACAGGCGAGGTCACGGTCCGGCAACTAAAGAATCCTGTGTGGCTCTGACCTGGCGCTACGAGCGACTGGGTTCACCCCACAGGCCGCCGGACGTGATATGCCCACCCCCCGGTGGTACAGGAACGCCATCTCTGGTTGTGTCTTGCGGGCATTAAGTAGGTCGTTAATAATCGCCCTAATGTTCCTTTTTAGACCAGCCATTTCGGCGACGCGGCTGAGAGTGTCCAACAATGATCGGCCGCTTTAGAGCAGACTGAGGCTTCATGCCACGTCGGAGCCTAGCTGCCCCCTCCGTTACGTCAGTATATTGGTCTGCTTTTCGCCGAGGGTGTCCTGCTACGGCTTTTTCGTTCCTTCATCCCGGCAGCTCTGAGGAACCTGTCGTAAGCTGTTCACCCGCCCACTCAGCCCGCTACAGAGGTGGAAAATGAAACTTAGCGGCTCTGAGTCGGGCGACCTGAAGATGGAGAGGATCGCTCGTCAGGAGATGGTGAAAACATCACTCTCCCCCCCACCCCGGAGGAGGGCTGGGTGGGGAATCCTTGGTTTCGTTTTGTGTTCCGCCGACTTCAATCGGCACCCACTAACCTCAAAGAGCGAATTCCTCTTCTTTCTCCAGGTCCCCGGAGGCATATAGGAGTTTCGGACGGGCTCAAAACCCTACGTTCTCCTCTTCCTCATTCGCCAGCGGATGTATCGAGCGGGACATCTACAAGGGAGCCCCCTTTGCTCAGCATCCATCAACGGTTTCGGGTGAGTGTTTCATTACACACAACATCTCACAATGCAGCCAAAGAGCATGCGTCGTTGAGTTCCCGTCTCCGCTCGCCACGGGTACACATCGTGCCGTTAATTTCCTCTCGCTCGGTATCTGGGGGCCTGGGAAGAGCTTCCCTGTCGCGTTGGCTTTTACGCACGATCCGTCTCGGTTATACATTCAATTTGCCCGGCTACCTCCCAAGTATTCAGGCTTCACCACGGTGAAGGCTGCCGATGCGCACGTACTGCGTGCGGAAGATTGCTGTTCTATTGGCGAAGGACGCGATCTAGCCGGTCCCTCCAGCCGAGATAAAGTCGGGGCTTTACAGCCCTTACTTCATTGTACCCAAGAAGAGTGGCGGGTTGCGTCCGATCCTAGATCTGCGTACTGAGTCGAGAATTCACAGAATTCACATTCACAGAATGCTGTTCAAAATGTTTACTCAGAGGAGCATATTTTAATGCATCCGCCCATAGGATTGGTTTGCAGCATTCAACCTGAACGACGCGTACTTTCATGTCTCCATACTTCCCCGACACAGGCCGTTTCTCCGCTTTGTGTTCAAGGGATGGGCATATCAGTACAAAGTCTCACCGTTCGGGCTTTCTCTCTCTCTCCCTGTGTCTTCACGAAAGTTGCGGAGGGCGCACTGCAGCCCCTAAGAGAGAGAGCGGTGTTTGCGTTTTGGCGTATTGGCTCATAATAGCTCAGTTTCCTCAGATGCTGTGCACACACATAAATCGTGTACTTAAACACCTCGCTCGTCTCGGTCTTCAGGTCAACTGGGGAAAGAGTAAACTTTGCCCCGTGCAGAGGATCTCTTTTCTCGGAATATAACGGGATTTGGTCGATTTAACAACACGTCTCATAGAAGCGTGTGTTCAGTCAATTCTGACTTGCCTAAACATTTAAAGGCAGGGTTGCGGTTCCACTAAAATAATTTAAAAAACTTCTGGGGCATATGGCAGTAGCTGCGGCTGTGACACCGCTCGGGCTTCTCCATATGAGACCGCTTCAGTGTTGGCTTTATGACCGAGTCCCGAGGAGAGCGTGGCTCACCGGCTTTCACAGTATTATAATTACATCGAGATGCCTTCACACTTTCACCCCGTGGTCAGACCCAGCATTTCTCAGGGTGTGGATGCCACTGAGATAGGTCTCCAGGCATGCTATTGTTGGCAAAAATGTCTCTACAACGGGGTGGGGAGCTACGTACGGCAGGCTCGTCGCTTCGGGGGTCTGGTCGACATTCCAGCGACATTGGCATAAATTGCCTCGAGCTGTGCACTGTATATCTTGCGCTCGTCCGTTTCATCAACGTGATTCGATGCTTAAGATGTATTGGTGCGCACCGACAAAACTGCGGCTGTAGCGTTTATCTATCGCCAAGGCGGTCTGCGCTCTCGTCACCTGTCGCATCTCGCCCGTCTCTCCTCCTCTGGAGTCAGAAGTATCTGAGGTCTCTTTGTGCCATTCACAAATGGGGGTCGCTGAACACAGCGGCAGACGCGCTCTCATGAGCAGCGCGCCCCAGCGAGTGGCGGCTCCACCCCCGGTCGGTTCAGCTGATTTGGAAATGTTTCGGCAGAGCAGTTAGATCTGTTTGCTTCTTCAGAGACAACCCATTGTTGCCTGTTTTATTCATTATCCGAGGGAACACTTGGCGTGAATGCACTGGCACACAGCTGGCCGCGGGGGTTCCCCCCAGTAAGCTTTATTGCGCAGACACTGTGCAAGTCAGGGAGGACGAGGAGCGCATTCTATTAGTTGCGCCGTACCGGACAACTAGGAATTGGTTTTACAAGGAGTTCACTCTCCTCGCGACAGTCCCTCCCTGGCTGATTCCCTGGCACATTATGGCACCCTCGCCCCGATCTGTGGAACCTCCATGTGTGGTCTCTGGACGGGGCGCGGAGGTTTTAGGTGATTTACCCCAGGCGGTATCTAACACCATCACTGTAGCGCGAGCGCCGCCTACGAGGCAGGCGTATACGCTGAAATGGAACCTGTTTGTTGTATGGTGTACTTCTCAACGAGAGGACCCCCGGGAATGCTCGATCAGTATTGTGCTTTCATATCTCCAGCACCGCTTGGAGAAGAGGCTGTCACCACTTACCATTAAAGTAGATATCGCGGCAATATCCGCGCATCACGTACCCATAGACGGTAGATCTGTGGGTCAGCACGATCTGGTCATTAGGTTTTTAAGAGGTGCACGGAGGCTGAATCCTTCGCGCCCTCCCTCTATTCCTCCTTGGGACTTGTCCATGGTGCTGAAAGCCCTTCAGGACTGCCCTTTCGAGCCTCTGCGGACGGTGAGCATCAAGTTTCTCACTATGAAAACTTTGACGCTCCTCGCATTGGCTTCTATTAAAAGGATAGGGGATCTTCATGCATTTTCGGTCAACGATTCGTGCCGGCTGAATCCAGCGTTACACTGAGACCCCGGCCGGGCTACGTGCCTAAAGTTCCCACCACTCCCTTCAGAGATCAGGTGGTGAGCTTACAAGCGCTGCCTTCGGAGGAGGCAGACCCAGCCATGGCTTTGTTATGTCCTGTGCGTGCACTACGTGTGTATGTGGATCGCATTCAAAGCTTTCCGACCTCAGAACAGCTCTCTGTCTGTTACGGTGGTCAGCAGAAAGGGAAAGCTGTCACTAAACAGAGGATGTCTCATTGGATTGTAGACACAATCGCCCTGGCTTATGAGAAACAGGGAATTCCTTGCCCTTTTGGGTTGAGAGCCCATTCAACCAGAAGCGTGGCTTCATCTTGGGCTTTGGCTCGTGGTTCCTCGCTTTCAGATATTTGTAGAGCTGTTGGCTGGGCGACACCTAATACGTTCACTAGATTTTACAGTGTTCGTGTTGAGCCGGTATCCTCTCGAGTTCTCTCGTCAGATCAGTGAGAACATCGAGGAACGGCTCCTGTGTCGGCTTGGAGCCTTTCTTTTTGGTGCTGCGCAAAAACCGCACCATTATGGAAGGCCATCAAGGCAAAAATGTTACAAAATTGTTACAAAAACGCTTGGTGGCCGATGTTGCGGAGCATCGGCTGCCAGCCTCTCACTAGATGTATCCTTGACTATCTGGGTGAGGCTAGCGCCCACATTGCGCCCCCTAGTGGTTTCTTTGTGAGTATTTCCGTGGAAAGTTTCTGATTTACCATGTTTCCCTTAGCGGAGTTCGTTCCGCGCCTCTCTAGTGTTGCTAAGAGAGTGTATTTTTTTTATAGACCTCGTGTCTTTTTATCCATCACCTTAGTGGTAGACCCCTAGAGGGTTTTCTTTCCGCAGCGATCTTAGTCCCGCCTGACGAGTTCGCCTAGTCACTATCGTGGGTTAAGGAACAAGTAGTGACCGGCCTCTGCTTCAACCCCATTTCCGTTCCCTTAAAGAGGAGAGTCGGAGGGTTTACGCAGGCACTGGAAGGGTCAGCTTCAGTGGCGCTTTGGTAAGGATTCCCAATTCGTCGGTCACGACGTGACGTCGTAGTGACCGACTGAAAGGGAACGTCTCGGTTACATATGTAACCCTCGTTCCCTGAAGGAAGGGAACGGAGACGTCACGTCCCGTCGCCACAGTTTGCTGTTCCACTGCTGATATCGGCCGGACCCTTTCCTTCGGTCCAGCTTTCTCAGAAAAAAATCGCTGATTTGATAACTGCACCTGCCGCTCATTAAATACCTGTGCGGCGGGGCGGCGCTGGCAGATGCAATTATCTGCATGCCAAGTTCATTGGCGTTTTAAAGGTTTCTCGAAGCAGATAGGTCACCCGCGAAGCGGTTCCCAATTCGTCGGTCACGATGTGACGTCTCCGTTCCCTTCCTTCAGGGAACGAGGGTTACATATGTAACCGAGACGTTATTTTGTATTCAGAGTTCTTTTTAAAGGTGGCATAGAATGATTGAACGGAGTATTTATTGGAGCTAAACGGAGCTAAATTGCACATAAGCCTAAATACCCCTTCGCCCAACTTGCGTGTGGATTAACTTTATGGATAGATGCTGGAATGGTGTTTTACAGTCATATTCCTTTGAGTTGAGAGAAATTAAGTCAGTTGAGTAAATTTAGAAATGTAATTATTGCCTTATCAGTTTAAGTTGTTTCAGTTTGTTGGTTAAGGTTGATATTACTTAGTAATTTGAGCTAGGTGAACTACATCACCCAAAAGTTCAAAAACTCAAAAAAGCTGTGCAGCAAGTTGCCTTAAAAAATGTGTTAGGTCAATTAAAATCATGATTCTTTAGCTGTATAAGACACTTTTACAGAAAATATTAAATTGAAGAGTTTCGTTGCAAAACAAGATAACTCTGTTTTTTAAATTTTTCAGAAATCTCGTTTTTTTGGTTGTGCATTTCAATTAATATCAATTCAACTGCAGTTGGTTTGTTTAGATTCAAACCTTCATAACTTAAAAAATACAACTAAGTACCACTATAATGAAATTCTTAAATTCTTATGGTTGTAACATCTTGATCCATGAAAATGATTACCCAATTATTTAAAAATATAGCTATTTGAGAAAGCTGACTTTAGACATTATTTTTACTTCTTTATTATATACTTCTTTGAGATCTTTGAAGTTTTACACAGCTTTTACACTTTAGATAGCTTATGTTACACAGATACACTTTAAATTAAACTTATCTTGTGCACATGCGTAAGGCTCTTTTCTGTTTCTTTCTGTCACAGGAGTGACGATCTTTTAGGCGGAACCAAAAATTTGGAAAGTTTTGGTTCCGCCCGGATGTTTCCGCCCGGGCCGGGAAGAGAAAACACCGGACATCCGGTAGCACCGCGAGGGCTGTAATCAGCCAAACTACGGACAGCCGTGAGTTATTAACAAGAGCGCCGGGTGATTGGACGAAGGCAACACCCAGGCAGATACTTAAGAGCAGTTTAAACCACAGTTGTTGTTGTTGTTAGGACGAGTGTTGGTGTGTACTGCAGCGCTGAGTTAAACTCACCGGGTACGCCAGTCGGATTACTGGACTCGCTCTCTCTCTCTTTGTGCATCGTGGGATTTCAGCTGATGCAGATATTGAAGACCTTACGGGTTGGAAAGTAAACGGAGACTGACCTTGTAGGAATGAAGTGAAAGAAGACGGAACGTGCTATCGTGAGTACCCATCTGTGTAGTGGTGGTATTGATGACTGGAGAAAACGTTATCTGTGTAGCTGGAATTATCATATGGAGGAGTTAACCTAAGGAAACGTGAGATAACCGAAGCACCACAGTCGTGAGTAAACGAATTCATTCATTGAGTGTAACTTGTATGTACTTGACCTGGATATCTTTTAAGCGCTTTCCAGCAAGAGTGGGTGGCCCTGCCCCTGAGTCAGCGTGGTGGGTGAGCCACCGGATCTTTGTGTGAGACAGCCACAGTGACGGAAAACAACTGCTAGGCCGTGTTACCATCTCCACATTCTTGCCCAGAGCGAGGCGAAGGAAGACGGGCGTCCATTGTGTGCACTGAGAGTGGTGGGTGAGTCTTGGATGTAGAAATTTCACTTTGAAGTGGTGCTGTGTATATTGCAGTGAGATTGCTGTGTCGTGTCTGACGTACCCCGCCTCCAGTCACTCGCTAGGGGCGCTGAAGAGGAAAACGGATCCTAGAATAAACCTGTGTACGATTATGCTGTGAGTGTGTTTCAGCCTTAGAAAACCACGGAGTAGTTCCTGAAGTACTTTCGTAGCCAGACGCTTGGCGGACTTGTGTTAGGAGTGGCGGTGAAGACCTGTACGACAGGCGGTGTGAGTATTACCAGTTTCATTGCTACTTTACCCGTGTGCCGTTTATCATCACAGAGACAGAGGCGAAGGAGATCCGCTGCCCCGAGGTCTCTACAAAGGGGCGCCCCGGTCCGGTGTTCGATTGCCAACGGGCGTCGAGGAAAGGGCAGCGCTCGACCCGGTGTGACGGCGTGACACTCCCGCCCCTCTGGGGAACCAACGAGTCAGCCGAGAGGGTTTGGTCCCCGGCGCTATCTTGGAAACCACTGTCGGTCGATGCAGTACGCCTAGCCGTGATCGTAAGTCCGCCACCCCGAGAAGTAGAGCATAACCTGTTCAGTCTGTCCATCAATAGGGAAGAAAGCTGTCGTCTGTGGAAGAAGAGAGAGAGAACCAGTGTGAGCTCCAAGGAGACCCGTTGTGAAGGAGAACCATACGTACCAGAAGCTGTAATCAGCGAAGAGGTGAGAGAACTAACCGAGAACGATTCACTGTGCCTTGTGTCCCAGCTGTTGTCTGTGGAGGAAGAGAGAGAGAACCAGAGTGAGCTCCAAGGAGACCCGTTGTGAAGGAGAACCATACGTACCAGAAGCTGTAAACAGCGAAGAGGTGAGAGAACTAACCGAGAACGATTCACTGTGCCTTTGTGTCCCAGCTGTTGTCTGTGGAGGAAGAGAGAGAGAACCAGTGTGAGCTCCAAGGAGACCCGTTGTGAAGGAGAACCATACGTACCAGAAGCTGTAATCAGCGAGGAGGTGAGAGAACTAACTGAGAACGATTCACTGTGCCTTTGTGTCCCAGCTGTTGTCTGTGGAGGAAGAGAGAGAGAACTAGTGTGAGCTCCAAGGAGACCCGTTGTGAAGGAGAACCATACGTACCAGAAGCTGTAAACAGCGAAGAGGTGAGAGAACTAACCGAGAACGATTCACTGTGCCTTTGTGTCCCAGCTGTTGTCTGTGGAGGAAGAGAGAGAGAACCAGCGTGAGCTCCAAGGAGATCCGTTGTGAAGGAGAACCATACGTACCAGAAGCTGTAATCAGCGAAGAGGTGAGAGAACTAACTGAGAACGATTCACTGTGCCTTTGTGTCCCAGCTGTTGTCTGTGGAGGAAGAGAGAGAGAACCAGCGTGAGCTCCAAGGAGACCCGTTGTGAAGGAGAACCATACGTACCAGAAGCTGTAATCAGCGAAGAGGTGAGAGAACTAACTGAGAACGATTCACTGTGCCTTTGTGTCCCAGCTGTTGTCTGTGGAGGGAGAGAGAGAGAACCAGTGTGAGCTCCAAGGAGACCCGTTGTGAAGGAGAGCCATACGTACCAGAAGCTGTAATCAGCGACGAGCTGTCATCTGTGGGAGAAGAGAGAGTACAAGTGTGAGCACCAAAGTAACGAGTCGAGGAGGAAAATTCATACTTACCCAGCAGCGGTAGTCGGTGGAGAGGTGAGGAGACTCTCGGGAGAACGATCCACTGTGTCTTCGGGTCCCAGCGGTAGCCTGTGGAGAGAAAGAGGAACAGGAAAGGAGAGTGAGTCGACAACCAAGGAGCTGCGTGGGAAGACGGCGGAGTGCCGCGAACTACACGCAGGTACACGGACGGGAAACAGTACATACCCATATTCATTGTGATTTTATTCTGCCTCCAGGAAGGAAGAGGAGCGCGCCACGGGCAGAGGGAACCAGAGGCAGGAGCCCGTTCCCCGACGCAACTTTCACCCCCCGGTCACTCACTTGCTCGTGGCCCCTTGGAGGACAGATTCAGACATTAGTTTTAATTTCCCTTTCCCCAATCCCCCGAATCTTTTAAATATTTAAACAAATAAAGAATATTGTTTTTATACTTACCTGTTCCTCGTTGTGTTTGGTCATTGGGTTGGTTTTGGGGACCTCCTCGAGGTGGGAATTTAGAAGGGGCGTGGCTTAACCAGTAGCAGCCAGCCCCTGGCTTGTGACAGATTTTGGCGTAGTCGGCAGGGCCCCACCTCGAGTTGAGTAACCAGACTAGCCCAATGACCGACAACGCGGGGCCCGCAGCCCAACCCCGTGCGGTGCCTGTCTTTATGGGTAGCCCTTGGGTCCAAAAGTATGGGGGGATAGAGTCGGGAGTACGACTAACGGAATGGAAGGCCCAGTTGGAGTATTTAGCCGACCTGCAAGGCCTTAGTGTAGCCCAGCGGCTCCAGTTCGTGTTAAACTCCTTAGAGGGAGAAGCGCGGCGAGAAGTACAGGCCGCCCCTGAAGCTGTCCGAGCCAGTGCCCAAACTATATTTCAGTTCCTTACCGAGCAATATGGTGACCACACCCCCGTAGCTGTCCTCCGTTCCCAATTCTTCAACAGTAAACAAGGCCCCCGACAACCCATTAGAGCTTTTGCCCTGAGACTGCGAGAACAGTTCACCCGGCTACAGGCCCGCCGCGACCATGGATTGGGAGATGGCGAGACTTTGCTGCGCGACCAATTCCTCCTGGGGATGAAAGAGGGCCCCGTGAGACAGAGTTTGAGGGTCCAGTTTCGCAGAGACCCCGACCTCACATTTGAAGATCTAAGGAAGGAGGCGTTAGCCTTGGAGGGCGACGAGGTCGAGGTGAGTGAGACCCCAGTATGTGCAGCGGTAAATGAGAGTGTGCCACCACCACCAGAACGCACGGATTGGAAGCAGGCTCTAAAAGTCGAACTGTTGAAGGATGTCCGGGAGCAGATGTCAGAATTATCTAGAACTCTTCTGGGAGAGCTGCGCCAAGGTAGGGCGCGGGAGGAGCCAAGGCCGGCACCCCGGGAGCGAGTATACTCGGAGAGGAGCCGAGAGCCGCCGGGACGCCCAAACCGTTATAATCGACCCCGTTTCGAATGGGATGACCAGGGACGACCAATTTGCAATCGTTGTGGGGAGCCTGGACATTACAGTCGTCAGTGTGGGCCTCGCAGGGCATCTGAAGGGGGTTTTTAGGACGACCGGCCACAGTGGGTCGTGTGGCCGGGACCCCTCGAGAAGACCCGGGAAGGAGGGACAGCTCTAGGCAGCAGATGATCGGGCATAGCCCGGTGGCAGAAGTAAAAGTGTGTGGCAAATGGATTCAGTGCCTGGTAGACACGGGCTCACAGGTAACGATGTTCGCAGAAAGCCTCTCCAAGGAGATATTCGGACAGGAAGGAACACGAGGAACCGAGGCCCCCTGGCTGACGTTGAAAGGCGCTAATGGCCTAGAAATCCCCTACATTGGCTATCGCCTGGCGGATCTTGAAGTGCATGGGGTGGTCGTCCCCCAGAAGGGTGTGATCATCGTTGAAGATAGGTGTTTGGGCGCCCACCGAGCCCTATTGGGCATGAATGTCCTCTCCGAATGCTGGGAGGAGATATTCCAGGCTAGGCCTGGTCCGAGGATTTCACCCACTGAGAGACCCAAGTGGGAGCGGGTAGTGGCCGACTGCCGTCGGGTCCAAATGAACCAGGTGCGTAGAAATCGGGAGGAAGTGGGAAGAGTAATGTGTCGGTTTGCTTTGTCTATTCCCCCTAGGAGTGAGGCTATCGTATGGGCAAGAGTGCCCCTTCGAGAAGCGAGCCCAGAGGAGTGGGTGTTGGTAGAGCCACATACAGACTGCCCACAAGTGGAGGTAGCACGGGGACTAGCGGCGGTCCACCGGGGGAGAATCCCGGTAAGGGTACGGAACGAGCACCCCTATGCAGTACAGCTACACCGGCATCAACGACTGGCCCGGCTGACGACGGTCACACCCCACCAGGTGAGGGAAGAGAGAGACGTCAGTTTCCGTCAGGTGTGCCCCACTGTGATCGAGGTGGCCCTGACCCAGTTGGATGCCCCGGCGAGTAGCCAGGAGGGAGGTGTGCCCAGACACCTAGCGGGTGAGTCACTGCAAGGGGACAACCTGGGACAGGTACAGACACAGAGACTGCAGGCACTCCTTCGAAAGTGGCAACATGTGTTTGCGAGGCACGATGAGGACTACGGGTGCACCAGGGTGGTGGAACACCACATCCCCACCGGGGATGCAGGGCCGAGTAGGGAGAGATACCGACCGATTCCACCTACCTTGTATGCGGAAGTACGTACACTCCTGCAGGGCATGTTGGGCCGGGGCATTGTCCGAGAGAGTAGCAGTCCCTGGGCGGCCCCCATCGTGCTCGTACAAAAGAAGACGGGAGCCTGGAGGTTCTGTGTGGACTATCGCAAGCTGAACCTGGTAACCAAGAAAGACGCTTTCCCCTTACCTCGAATCGAAGACTCCCTTGCTAGCCTCACGCAGTCAGCCTGGTACTCCACCTTAGATCTGGCCAGTGGATATTGGCAGGTGCAAGTAGCCGAGGCCGACCGGGAGAAGACCGCCTTCACGACCCCGTTCGGACTATTCGAATGGGACCGGATGCCCTTCGGACTCTGCAACGCTCCAGCCACCTTCCAACGCTTGATGCAACGCTGTCTTGGAGGTCAGTTGATGGAGTCAGTACTGGTGTATTTGGATGATGTGATTGTGTATTCCCCAGATTTCGATTCCCACCTCCAGCACCTAGAGGAAGTCTTCCGAGCCATGGAAAGGTACGGGCTGAAGCTGCAGCCGGACAAATGCCACCTGTTGCGGCGAGAAGTGAAGTTCCTGGGCCATGTGGTCAGCGCAGCGGGGGTGGCCGTGGACCCCGAGAAGGTCTCCGCAGTTAAGGATTGGGACGCGCCGAAGACTGTGAGGCAAGTACGATCCTTTCTGGGGTTCGTGGGATATTATAGGCGTTTTATTAAGGATTTTTCGAAGATTGCCAAGCCCCTTAACCAGTTGCTGGTTGGCACGGGACGAAGCCGGGGCCATGGATCGCCCTCTATTAACTGGGACAATGAGTGTGAGATGGCTTTTCAGAGGCTGAAGCAGGAGTTGTTACAGGCCCCCATCTTGGCGTATGCTGACTTTTCTGAACCTTTTGTCTTATATACAGACGCGAGCAACCTGGGATTGGGGGCAGTATTGGCCCAACGGCAAGAAGGAACAGAGCGGGTGATCGCTTATGCGAGCCGGAGTCTCCATCCGGCAGAGAGGAACGACGCAAATTACAGCTCCTTCAAGCTGGAACTGCTGGCCCTGAAGTGGGCCCTGAGCGAAAAGTTCAAGGACTACCTCTGGGGAGCTAAGGTAACAGTCATCACCGATAACAACCCTCTAGTACATTTACAGACGGCGAAGCTGGGGGCCGTGGAACAGCGATGGGTGGCTCAGCTGGCCAACTTTGATTATAAGCTGCAGTATCGGCCGGGACGAGAGCATACGAACGCGGACGTCCTCTCGAGACTACCTGAGGGAAAGAGCCCCAGACGCCAGGGGTATCCAAAGGAGGATAGCCGTGAGGAGGGCTACATGATCGGGGCCGTGGAGGCGCCAGGAGGTCAGCAGGAAGCTGCACCAGGGAATTGGGGGTGGGACCCCCGCCGCTGGATAGAGAGGCAGGCCCAGGACCGGGACGTGTGCCAGGTGAAAATGTGGGTAGAGCAGAGCAAACGGCCAACATCGGCGGAAAGATTGGCCCAGACGGAGACTGGGAGAAGATTACTGGGGCAGTGGGAGAAGTTAGAGCTACAGGAAGGAGTGCTTTGTAGGAAGACCCGCGACCCGAAGTCGGGCGAGGAAGTGAGCCAGATCGTGGTACCCGCCGACCAGGTAAACGCATTAGTCACAGCCTATCATGACCAGTTGGGACACCAGGGACAGGAGAGGACCGTATCCCTACTACGGAGATTCTTCTACTGGCCTGGGTTGGAGGCGTCTGTGCATGACTCAATTCAAGCCTGCCCCCGGTGTACACTGTTTAAATCTAGACGAGAGGCCCGAGCGCCGATGGTACCCATCCATGCAAAGGCCCCCCTCCACATAATGGCAATGGATTTCCTGACGCTGGGCCGTCCCCAGGACCGTTATCAGAACATCCTGGTGATCACAGACCTGTTTACTAAGTACGCCTGGGCGGTCCCGACGCTTGATCAAACAGCCAACACCACCGCCACAGCTCTATGGCGCAATGTGTTCCAGACATTTGGATGTCCCGAGTTCCTGCACTCCGACCAAGGGACCAATTTCGAATCTAAAGTAATCCGTGAGTTGTGCCAGTTGTATGGATGCACTAAAACCCATACGACATCATATCATCCCCAGGGAAATGGAAGCTGTGAGAGGTTTAATCAGACCCTATTGGGACTACTGGGGACGTTGGATCAACGACAGCAGAGCGACTGGGTGAGTGCTTTACCAAATCTTCTGCAAGCATACAATAACAGTGTTCATAGCACGACGGGGTATGCCCCCACTTACCTGATGTTCGGCAGACACGTCCGGATGCCCACTGACCTGGTCCTGGGAGTGGCCGCGGACCGGGAAGAAGTGAGTGTGACGGAGTGGGTGGGGCGCCACCACCAGCGGTTACATTTTGCATATGAGCAAGTGTCAAAGAAGATACAGACAGCGGGAGAAAGGAACAAACGGTTGTACGATCGGACTGCTCGAGATGCCCCCCTGTTACCAGGTGAGAGGGTCCTGGCGAGGGATAACCGGCGACAGGGAAAAGGAAAGCTGAGCGACCGCTGGGAGGCTATCCCGTATGTGGTCTGTAAGCAGCAGAGGCCGGGACAACCGGTGTATACCATCCGGCCCGAGGGAAAACCTGGGCCCGAGCGGGTGGTACACCGAAACATGCTTCGCCCCTGCCCGAACTACCCCGAGGCTGCGAAGGAAGGGCCCGTGGAACCAGTACCGGCGGCCCCCTGGACGGAGGGATGGGCTGTGGTACCGGGTCGACCTGTGGTGGCGCTGCCCCCGGTGGCTCAGATGCAACCAGCGCTAGCACCCGAACCGGTTGAACCTCCAGCTGCCCAGATGCAGCCAGAGCTGGCGCCTGAACCGGCCGAACCTCCAGCTGCCCAGAGGCAACCAGAGTTAGCACCCGAGCCCGTTGAACCCGATTCACCCGTGAGACGTTCCCAACGGGAGAACCGAGGACGCCCCCCGGCCCGGTACGGTGAGTGGACGACACCGAGGCATTCCAGGGACTAGAATGCATTGGCGGGGGAGGATGTCACAGGAGTGACGATCTTTTAGGCGGAACCAAAAATTTGGAAAGTTTTGGTTCCGCCCGGATGTTTCCGCCCGGGCCGGGAAGAGAAAACACCGGACATCCGGTAGCACCGCGAGGGCTGTAATCAGCCAAACTACGGACAGCCGTGAGTTATTAACAAGAGCGCCGGGTGATTGGACGAAGGCAACACCCAGGCAGATACTTAAGAGCAGTTTAAACCACAGTTGTTGTTGTTGTTAGGACGAGTGTTGGTGTGTACTGCAGCGCTGAGTTAAACTCACCGGGTACGCCAGTCGGATTACTGGACTCGCTCTCTCTCTCTTTGTGCATCGTGGGATTTCAGCTGATGCAGATATTGAAGACCTTACGGGTTGGAAAGTAAACGGAGACTGACCTTGTAGGAATGAAGTGAAAGAAGACGGAACGTGCTATCGTGAGTACCCATCTGTGTAGTGGTGGTATTGATGACTGGAGAAAACGTTATCTGTGTAGCTGGAATTATCATATGGAGGAGTTAACCTAAGGAAACGTGAGATAACCGAAGCACCACAGTCGTGAGTAAACGAATTCATTCATTGAGTGTAACTTGTATGTACTTGACCTGGATATCTTTTAAGCGCTTTCCAGCAAGAGTGGGTGGCCCTGCCCCTGAGTCAGCGTGGTGGGTGAGCCACCGGATCTTTGTGTGAGACAGCCACAGTGACGGAAAACAACTGCTAGGCCGTGTTACCATCTCCACATTCTTGCCCAGAGCGAGGCGAAGGAAGACGGGCGTCCATTGTGTGCACTGAGAGTGGTGGGTGAGTCTTGGATGTAGAAATTTCACTTTGAAGTGGTGCTGTGTATATTGCAGTGAGATTGCTGTGTCGTGTCTGACGTACCCCGCCTCCAGTCACTCGCTAGGGGCGCTGAAGAGGAAAACGGATCCTAGAATAAACCTGTGTACGATTATGCTGTGAGTGTGTTTCAGCCTTAGAAAACCACGGAGTAGTTCCTGAAGTACTTTCGTAGCCAGACGCTTGGCGGACTTGTGTTAGGAGTGGCGGTGAAGACCTGTACGACAGGCGGTGTGAGTATTACCAGTTTCATTGCTACTTTACCCGTGTGCCGTTTATCATCACAGAGACAGAGGCGAAGGAGATCCGCTGCCCCGAGGTCTCTACAAAGGGGCGCCCCGGTCCGGTGTTCGATTGCCAACGGGCGTCGAGGAAAGGGCAGCGCTCGACCCGGTGTGACGGCGTGACACTCCCGCCCCTCTGGGGAACCAACGAGTCAGCCGAGAGGGTTTGGTCCCCGGCGCTATCTTGGAAACCACTGTCGGTCGATGCAGTACGCCTAGCCGTGATCGTAAGTCCGCCACCCCGAGAAGTAGAGCATAACCTGTTCAGTCTGTCCATCAATAGGGAAGAAAGCTGTCGTCTGTGGAAGAAGAGAGAGAGAACCAGTGTGAGCTCCAAGGAGACCCGTTGTGAAGGAGAACCATACGTACCAGAAGCTGTAATCAGCGAAGAGGTGAGAGAACTAACCGAGAACGATTCACTGTGCCTTGTGTCCCAGCTGTTGTCTGTGGAGGAAGAGAGAGAGAACCAGAGTGAGCTCCAAGGAGACCCGTTGTGAAGGAGAACCATACGTACCAGAAGCTGTAAACAGCGAAGAGGTGAGAGAACTAACCGAGAACGATTCACTGTGCCTTTGTGTCCCAGCTGTTGTCTGTGGAGGAAGAGAGAGAGAACCAGTGTGAGCTCCAAGGAGACCCGTTGTGAAGGAGAACCATACGTACCAGAAGCTGTAAACAGCGAAGAGGTGAGAGAACTAACCGAGAACGATTCACTGTGCCTTTGTGTCCCAGCTGTTGTCTGTGGAGGAAGAGAGAGAGAACCAGTGTGAGCTCCAAGGAGACCCGTTGTGAAGGAGAACCATACGTACCAGAAGCTGTAATCAGCGAGGAGGTGAGAGAACTAACTGAGAACGATTCACTGTGCCTTTGTGTCCCAGCTGTTGTCTGTGGAGGAAGAGAGAGAGAACTAGTGTGAGCTCCAAGGAGACCCGTTGTGAAGGAGAACCATACGTACCAGAAGCTGTAAACAGCGAAGAGGTGAGAGAACTAACCGAGAACGATTCACTGTGCCTTTGTGTCCCAGCTGTTGTCTGTGGAGGAAGAGAGAGAGAACCAGCGTGAGCTCCAAGGAGATCCGTTGTGAAGGAGAACCATACGTACCAGAAGCTGTAATCAGCGAAGAGGTGAGAGAACTAACTGAGAACGATTCACTGTGCCTTTGTGTCCCAGCTGTTGTCTGTGGAGGAAGAGAGAGAGAACCAGCGTGAGCTCCAAGGAGACCCGTTGTGAAGGAGAACCATACGTACCAGAAGCTGTAATCAGCGAAGAGGTGAGAGAACTAACTGAGAACGATTCACTGTGCCTTTGTGTCCCAGCTGTTGTCTGTGGAGGGAGAGAGAGAGAACCAGTGTGAGCTCCAAGGAGACCCGTTGTGAAGGAGAGCCATACGTACCAGAAGCTGTAATCAGCGACGAGCTGTCATCTGTGGGAGAAGAGAGAGTACAAGTGTGAGCACCAAAGTAACGAGTCGAGGAGGAAAATTCATACTTACCCAGCAGCGGTAGTCGGTGGAGAGGTGAGGAGACTCTCGGGAGAACGATCCACTGTGTCTTCGGGTCCCAGCGGTAGCCTGTGGAGAGAAAGAGGAACAGGAAAGGAGAGTGAGTCGACAACCAAGGAGCTGCGTGGGAAGACGGCGGAGTGCCGCGAACTACACGCAGGTACACGGACGGGAAACAGTACATACCCATATTCATTGTGATTTTATTCTGCCTCCAGGAAGGAAGAGGAGCGCGCCACGGGCAGAGGGAACCAGAGGCAGGAGCCCGTTCCCCGACGCAACTTTCACCCCCCGGTCACTCACTTGCTCGTGGCCCCTTGGAGGACAGATTCAGACATTAGTTTTAATTTCCCTTTCCCCAATCCCCCGAATCTTTTAAATATTTAAACAAATAAAGAATATTGTTTTTATACTTACCTGTTCCTCGTTGTGTTTGGTCATTGG
Source organism: Paramisgurnus dabryanus (assembly GCF_030506205.2). Classification (NCBI taxonomy): domain Eukaryota; kingdom Metazoa; phylum Chordata; class Actinopteri; order Cypriniformes; family Cobitidae; genus Paramisgurnus; species Paramisgurnus dabryanus. Next base: position 25,717,702 of record NC_133357.1, read on the forward strand.
GTTGGTTTTGGGGACCTCCTCGAGGTGGGAATTTAGAAGGGGCGTGGCTTAACCAGTAGCAGCCAGCCCCTGGCTTGTGACATTTCTTTTTTGCAAATGTCAATTCAAGGGCTCTGTGATGATGTGTTTTAAATACATGTATCCCCATCTTTGAAAATCCATTCTCCTGTTTACAACTTCCTCGTACTGTAATAAAAATGTGTGTGATTAATATTCCAAAGTCAAGTTGAAATGCATTTACCTAATCTCCTTATATTGGAAATGAAACATACTGTCTTCTGCTTAGCGGTGAGGACCGAATGTTCTTATCAGTGGATTATTCTGAACATTCATTTCGTCTTGCATTGTGCTTCTTTCCTCCACTTTAATTACAGCAGGAGATGAGTCCAGCATTGACTTCTGCAGATGTGTGCTGCGAGAATAAATAACAAGCTGAATTTGTCCCGTTGCCATGGCTACGGGCAATTAATCAATTATTTTGCAATCTGCCGTGATAAATCGAGTTGAACCAGTAGCTGTGATCTGAGGGTGCTGCTACACGAGTAACACATTTAATACAATTATTACAATATGCTGTTACAAAATATTTCCTAGAAATATTGTAGAACAACCTTGTCACGCCCACAATTGTGCTGTCGTAATATTTGTTTATCTATATAAGCACACCCTAAACCACTAACGGAAATATGTTCATTAAGGGTGCAGCAGGTAAACTTTGGTAACTGAGGCAAAGGTGTGAAAATGATGTGAAAGTAGTATGAAAGCAAGATTCACTGATACTTTTTGAAACTTTTTCCAGAAAGGCAATGTCACTTACATTAAACAGGTGGGAAAAAAGAATGTAACGGTGTTTAAGGGCAATTACACTGAAATTAAGTCATATTAGCACACTGGATCTCAAATAAAAGCCTACTTTAAAGTAATCACTTTACTTCTGTCTTATGTTACTTTATACTTTTTGTATATGGTTTGAATTCTTTTAGATGTCAGGCATCATAAAAGTAAAAGTCTATTACTATTCTAGTGGTAACTAGATTTTAATTATGGTTAGTTATTTTACTCAAATACATTGGTGGACCGTGTCAAGGATGTACGGGATGAACCCAAGTGCAGACAGAACCGGATTAACAGAATACACTGTTAGACATTTCTGTAATTTTTACAGTTATTTACTGTATATCACCCAGTATAATACTGTAAACTATTTATACAGTACATAATTGTAATTCGCGTTGCATTTTGGGAATTTTCTGTGACATCATACATTATATACAGTAATTTACTGTATTTACTTGTTCAGAGGACCAATTTCAGGTGTGCACATAAACTGAAGAGTTTTCAAACAAGACTTTCCCTGGGACAGCGGCGATTTTCAGTTGAAGATACACGAGAGAAGAGAATGAAAAAAGACCAGCAAGGTAAAATAATCTAATATAAGTTATTTATTATCAGACCCGCGGTTGTTGTTTACCCGAACGGGACATTTTAAAACCGTTAACCGGACGCGTTGCTAAATGTATAACGGTAATATTAGTTTACCAAAGTCAGTATAAACCTAATTAATAAATCATACAATGTGTATGCAAGCCTACGAGCACGTGCGGTGCGTTAAATTACACGCTAGTGTTTTCCTTTTATAAAACTATTATGAAGAAATGCTTAACGTAGCCTAATGTATACGTCAATGATATGAAAAGATCAGATTTAGTATATAACGTTACCTGAGAGAATAATTTATTAATAAAAAGCATATTTAACAAAGTACCCTAAATTACATGAAGCTGGGAGGAAAACTCATAATGTGTAAGTTACCACGTTGTGTTTATATTCTCATCCGCTTGGCTTTACCTGTTACATAAATTATGCGTTATTAATAAGGTGTATAACATTTTATCTTTCAAATTCGTTAAACTATCTTAAGCATTTTAGAAAGTCCCATGTGAACATAATAAGAGTTTGCTTAACATTTAGTTTTACAAACGACTTCAACGTATGAGCGTATGTTATGTGTGTGTGGTGGCCAATCGGAAAAACATTATATTTTCAATGTGAATATGTGTAAACATAAAGGCTGAAACCTAATTTGCATAAAATAAAGTTTTAAAATGTGTTTTTGTTTTGTATTAAATTGCTTTTGAGGCCAAGGTAGCTGTACAGTAAATATTCAGCCTCGATCAGAAAACCACGTCCCACTGTCGTAACACACAGACCTGTGGCAATGTGTAGTGATTCGAGTAGTGTACATCTACTCTGGTTATCATTTCAAAACAGTATTTACTGAAAAATATGAGTGTTTAGCATCATGTATTAAATGTGTTAAATATGTCCTTTTTTCCCTGCATTTATTCTGCTGTCTAAAATTCTTTGGGAGGATAAATGAAGGAGGATGTAACAAAATACACTGCAAGAACTGGAATGAGAGACAAGTGAGGATGAAGAAGACAACAGAATATCCATCCTTTCTTCACCACCTCACAGAGTTTGAGTGAAACAACTTGTATTAGGTGAGACACTTCTCAATAAGATACAGTATGTGCTGCATATATGGGTTAGTATAGGTCTTCCTAATTAACTAACAGCTGTAACAAACAGTACTGTAAAAAACTGTTGTTCAAAATAATTATGACCATCTTTCTTTTGCTTACAGGACTCACAGGATTATTTTATAACAAGACTGATTATTTTATACCAGAAGTATGGTATTTTTTTGAAGCTACTGTATTATTTCTTATGACAATTCATTTTGATGTGCATTCAGAACTGTAAGTTGGTAAGTACATTTACTGTATTAACTGTAAGTAAAGGCTAAAGAGTATATCTCCTCTAGTTCTAATTTCTAGTTCTAAGTTCTAACAACGTTGCCAAAGGTCTCAATAATGTTAAGCCAACATAAGTGTCCAGTTTTTAAATTGTTTAGGAATGTTTCTTGATTGTGCGAATGTTAGAGGAATGTTACATTTTATTTTCAGACAATGTCATGTTTAAATGTACTCACAATGTTTAAAACACATGTTTAGTATATTTTATGAATGTTTATATGCAATATTTTAACAGAACATTAAGAAATAATGTTTTACAACAGTTTGTAAATAATAGAATGTCATGTTTTTTTATCATTACAAGCAAAAACATTCATAACGTTTTTGGGAACTTGGGGAACTTTCAAGGAACGTTCTTAGACCTTTCTCTGTGGTTGAGCATTGTGTTAGCATCATAAAACGCCATGGGTTCGAACAAGGGAATGCACATGCTGATAAAAAATGTATACTTTGCATTGCACTGTATGTTTTTTGCATTTTTCTGTAAATGTGAAGATAAATGTAAAGACAGACAGTCATTGTTTCATTTTAAACCAGTTCTATTTTAAGAGAACTTAACCAGACTAAATTAAAGGGTCACAAAATTTTTTAATTTTGCTATTATGATGCTGATTTTGTGGTGTTATGGGTTTTCTGGTTACAGTGGTAGTGGATCATGATCACCTCTCTAGCTTCAAAAGTAGGATGCAAAATGTATAACACCAAATCATTATAGCATAACTCCATGTAACTTGACATAATTTAAAGTTGTCTAAAGGCAGACATGCTTGCGTGTGAAGTCCTATGCCAAAGACTCTCCAAATACTGCATCTACACTTTCTTCCTGATGTGTATATTTTGTTGGTATATCCTGGTTGTTGCAGACCTGACAGTAAACTTGACTGTGAGCATCCTATCCATCAGGTAAAGCTGTTTACTTGCATTACTCATTTAGAGAAATGACGGGTCAAAATTGATTATATGGATTATATTTTCATCACCCCTTTTTTTTATGTCTTTGGGACACTTGAAATATATAGCACGTATAATGTGGATCCATTTTATAATGCGGTCACAGACTACTCCCATTGTAACTGGAAAACCAAAGAAAATCATTGTTTAAATTATAAAATTATAATTTTTGGATTAACTAAACCTGTAATCAGTGTTATACATCTGTATGTTTATAATTTGTGTTATTTTAAATGTATTACTGCAAATGATTTGAAATGTGTATGTTTTAAATGTAATTTCACATTGTTTTAAATAAAGGCTTCAATATTTGAAATTGTCTCTTTGAATTAAATGTTAGCAGTATCTGTAGGTTAAAATGTAAAAATGTATCTAAAAATTATAGCTAATTTAAATATAATATAAATGAATGTATAAAAAAGATTAGTAGTATAGTATACAGTAGTATACTGTAAACCTGTATTACTATTATTAGCACACTGTATTACATATTTACAGTAGCATTTAAATACTGTAAAATGGAAATACAGTTTAGAACTGTAAATCTTAAAAAGACTAGTGTTGCCAGTAGGTTACCGTAAAAATCCTTGAAAATGTCTAACAGTGTACTTTATTTGACAAACACAGGGACTTTAAATAGGGATAAATTAATAAGGGGAACAGGTGACAATGAAAGACAAACAAGGGAGCGGGAAAAAGTGTCAAGGCACAGGAAATACGTTCTCCAATATAACTAATACGAAGACCAAGCATTTCCCATATAAAACACGGTACTGTCAGAACCAGGCCCGGGGTGGGTAATCGGGAAAACCGGGAGAATTCCCGGTGGGCCGCTTCACTTTTGGGCCGGTCGAGTTTTTTTTTTTTTACATTTGTCACGTTAGTGAGTCTATCTTCTCTGAAATGACACTTCACATGCTTCGCATTGACACTGCAGCGCGCAGCCTCTGCATGGGTTGTACCATGTGAGGGAGTTTTCCCCTCCCCTCCCATAGAGTTGGTTCGGTCCATAGCGCGTCCAAGAAAACTTTTCTCCGGTAGGCTGGGCCGGCCCTACCGTAACAATACGCGTCTGAGAGGAGGAGGGCGTAAAAAACAGGTTGAAGAAAAAATCCATTGGAAGAGGATGCTGCCAAATGTGTCAAACTTACAGATTTATTTTCAAGAGGACAAAAAAAGTGACAACAGGTAACTTAAATAGAAATAAGTCTAGTAATGATTAGCATTAGCAACGTAATTATTCGGCTAATACCGAATAATAACCTAATACATTTTTTTTTTAAATATTACCCTTTTGTGTATACATGGCGATTCATAGACTTTGCAAATATTATGATAGCAGCTTCTGAGCAGCATATAAGCCAGTCCCCCGCTGAAAATGAGGATGCCATGAGTAAACAATATGAATTAAAGTTATTTAACCCTCAGGTTGTGTTCGGAACCCTATAACACCTTTTGTTTTCCCAGTCAAAAATGACCAGCCTAAAAAAGCTAGGAAATCACTTGTTATGCTATTCTTTTTTAATTAGGACTTTTATATTTCTATTGGCATTAATCATCGGCCTCATAGCAATAGCAATGCTAAAAATTTATCAACCTTTCCTTATGGAATACACTCTAAAAAGGGCTGGGTTATTTATATATTTTATATATTGGACAGAACACGCTGCTGGGTTAAAATTGACCCAGTGCTGGGTTGTTTTAACCCACCTGTTGGGTTATTATAATCCATGGTTGCATAACAACAACCCAACATTGGGTTATTTTTAACCCAGCATGTGTTCTGTCCAATATTTACCCATTATGGGTCAAAAGTAACCCAGCCTTTTTTAGAGTGTAGAGGAATATTTTTGTTAACTTCTTATCTTAAGTAATATATTATATATCTTTTAACTTATTTGTTGAACCATGATATTAATAAAAACTATGAGCTGAACTGTTGCTTTATTTAACCAATTTGAAAAAAAAGTGCTAATTTGGAATAACACTATGGAAAAAGTGGGCCGGTCTTGGGCCTGAAACTCCCGGGCTGAAAAGTGGCCCCACTCCGGCCCTGGTCAGAACCCTGCCATACTGAACTAGATATAAATACTAAACAAGAATCTGTCAGGATCCTAACAGATGGTGGCTTCTTTTGGAGGCGCACGATGCGAAGTTCGTCACAACATGCATGTAGCCCATCATGTGCATCTCGCGTCTAAAGCAGTGGTGACCAACCCTGTTCCTGGAGATCTACTGTCGGCTCCAACCCCAATCAAACACACCTGAACCTGGCAATCAAGCATTTCAGGGTTACCTAAAAATTAGAGTCAGGTGTGTTGAAGCTGGGTTGGAACTAAACTATGCAGGAGGGTAGATCTCCAGGAACAGGGTTGGTCACCCTTTGTCTTAAGGGTTTATGATAAAAGTGACGGTCGCGTTTGACAGATATTCACTTAAACACATGTGTAATCAAAGTTTAGTGTTAAGTTAGTATCTTGCAAGTATTTTGTGAACGTGATCATAAACCCTTTCAACATTTTGACAAGACATAAGATGCACGTTAGTGATGCGCAGGTTGTCTCGTAACCCGCGGGCCCCGAAGGAAACCCACGGGTTGGGTTGGGGAGAGTAAAGAAATTGTTACTTTATTGCGGGCGTGTTGGGGCTTGTCCGAACGGACGTTCCTTTTTTGTCCCTAATACGTAAGCGTAATTTAAATGCCCACCACGCAGCTAATCCACACAGACACCATACGTCATCGGTGCGTTCACATGCGCTCATCTCCTTTCTGTAAACAGCGAGAATGGCAATATTTTCTGCTGAATTGACAACCTGTAAAGGAGCCATAAAACAAAAGACATATTTTATAACAACAAAAGCAAAAACTGCCTGGATCATCAAAGAGTAGGGGTGTAACGATACACCTATTGCACGGTTCGGATCGGTTTACGGTTTTGGGGCCACGGTTCGGTCCGATTCGGTTCGGTTTGCTGTGGGTGCAATGCTAAGGTTCGGTTCCAGCAATGCTAAGGAACAATAGATTAACTTAACTTAATAACAACAACAAAAATAACTTGACGTTTTCTTTATTAACTTTGGCAAACAAACTTAAAATCAAACTTTAACTGTAGTAATGCAGGACTGTAATTAGCTGTTTATCAGGTGATGAATATTCCTTAGCTAAAATGCTGAAAATGTTACTGTTGAAGTCAACTAATGCATGAAATAAATGTACTATGAATCTGTAAATCTGAGTATAATGTGGGTTTATTATCAGTAATGAACTCATCAAGGTAATCATCATCACACACGCACGCAGGCGCACACACACACACACACCAGAGGTTGCGTTATTAGACTTTCACTTTAAAAATTCTGCCATCACTTATTATTCATCATTTCATGCTTTAATGATAATAGTTTTTGTTTACATGTTCATTTTTAATCATGGACTTACAAAACGAGCATTCAAGTTAAAATGTGTTTAATTATTTGTGAAGAAGAGAACAGATAAACAGACACCATCACTTTACATGTTTAACATCATGAAACAGATGAATTAATGATTTTCTTCTCACAGTGACAGCGGAGGCGACTAAACACGCAAACTTGTGCTGAACAGGCAAAAATAAACAAATCAAATCTCTGTTGTGATTAAAATAGCAACAAACGTGTTAACCCTCTGTTTTTACCTTAGACAGACGACGTCTTGTTATATTTTTACTTTTGTTCTGGAGAATGATCTCGCGCTCTTCTATTTCACTTCGGTTAACCTGATCTGACACGCAACCACACGCGAACGCAAGCACACGCACACAGTTACGACAGATTGTATGTGATTTGTCTATGACACGAATTCCATTCCTGTACTCCACTGGAAACCACACAATGTTCCCACACAAGAGACTTAAATGTGTCCGGGGGATCTGCAATCTCAGGCGGAGCAGCCATCCTGTGACCTGCGCTCACTCCCAAGTCACGTGACATGACATGACATGCACTTGGAAAACAGTAACTTTGGAATATACTTTTTAGAACAGCATTTAAAAAGCTTTTATTAGTCGTTACTAATACAATTTAATCAAATATATGCAAATATATTTTTTTAATAAATAGATTAGTTAGTCAGAGATAAGTGACATTAACCTCAACAATGGGCAGCAGGAGGCGTGAGAGTACCGCGACACAACACGGGAGGTTCGCGATTCGTATCGTCAGTGGTGTATCGCGATCGTTCGGTTCGGTTCGTAATATCGTTACACCCCTAGCAAAGAGCAAAAACCCAAATTAACTTCGGTAACTTTACTGCTTTATCACGAGATGCAAACAGCTGCAGGAGGCAAAGGGTCTGAAAGGGTCGTTGTACTGTTTTTTTTTTTTGTAAGGTAGGTACGCGATATGTTTGTAATGAGATGGATTCAGATATTCTACTTTGATAGAGAAATTAAGGTAGGGAATTTGTGAATAGATAATACAAACGCTGCTTTGTAAAAATCTCTATATTAATGTGACCATGCTGGTTTCTATGGTTCATTTGCGTATGTTGTTGGCAATGTACAGGGCGATGTAATCTAATGGCTGTTTCCAAGCACTTTTAGGCTGAAATAAAACCTCTTTTTATTTACATTACAAATGCCTAGTATGTCTATTTTTATGGTCGCGGGTACGGGACGATTAATACAGTGGTGTGGGGTGGGACAAATATTTCATAAAAGTTGGACCTGCGGGTTGGAAAAAATGCAGACCCGCGCATCACTAATGTACATGGTTCACATGACGCAACAAATACATATTTTGAATTCGCGGCCCTCAGAAGAGAAGTCACCGTCCGCCACTGCTCAAATACATTAATCGGCTGTACATTGTCAGAAAAAAAGGTACAAAGTTGTTCCTTTTTCTGTCGCTGGGGTGGTACCCTAAAAGGTACCTTTTTGTACCTTTATGGCTATACAACACATTAAAATGTTGTACCTTATGGGGTACAATATTATACCCTAAGGACCAATTGTGTACCTTAAGGAACAATTTTTGTACCAGTTAAATTTTAGGGGTACAAAAGAGTTAACTGTACCTTTAAAGGTACACAATAGATCCTTAAGGAGCCTTGGGGTACCACCCCAGCCACAAAAAAGGGTACAGTTTTGTACCTTTTTTTCTCACAGTGTTAGTCAAGAACAGTCTTTAACTAGACTTAAATGGTACAAGATAGATCTAACAGAATAACTCAATGTGATCAGGTTGAGATAATATTCATTGTATTTTTAAAAGACTTAAAAGCACCCTTTTTAAATTTAGTTTTGCCTTTAAATTGAATAAAATATGTTTATTTTCTGAACACCAGTGTTGGGAATGTTAATTTTAATAAGTAATTAGTTACAGTTACTAGGTACTTCAAATAGTACCTGACTTAGTAGCTGCATTACATCATTATAAAAGTAACTAACTATTGCGTTACTTAAAAAAATAAAACGTTTAAACATATCAAATAACTTGTATGCCCCCTATATTAATTATGTTAAATAAATGAAATGGACACTAAAGAAAAACCACAAATTTTCATTTTTTATTTTAATCAAGTGTTTCATTATATCAGAATTACTTGCCACAGATATGGAGAGACTTTTTGTTCCTGGGCATAAGTTGCACGTTACATAAACTTTCTTGCCTTTCACCTAAACGAGGGAAAAGTAGTGATTATTATACTTCCAGTTTGCGAATGTTGTAATTGCCAACACACTGTCGTTGCTGTGCAAGGAATGGGCTGCCTGTGAGTGTCTTAAAGTGGGGATGAGGCCAACAGCAGTAGCAGCACCCGCTGCTCGTTGAGAAGAGAGAACGATATGTGCTTTCACGTCAGTTCCAAAAGTCTCCAAACACTCCAGAAAAGGTCGCTAGATTTGTCTTGGTTGCTTTTCTAAAGTAAAGTCACTAAAGGGGTCTGGAAAGTTGCTATATCAAGTTGGCAACACTGCTTGGACTGTGCATGTGCTTATGTGTGAACAAACACAACACCACTCTGCCTCTGGTTGGCTAACGATGGAAATTAAACCAACCAGTTATGTGATTGTCTCCAAACCTGCTCTCACACCAACCAGCATCAGTTATGTTTCCCATCCATATGTGGGGGGTCCCAACACATACACACACACATACACACACCAGAAAATAACATTGCAAGTCTGGATGAGAGAGAGCCTACTTGGGTGAAAATCGCATGCCTGCACAATTGCATAAGTTGTTCATGTTTATTTTTTATCAATAACCTAGAATTTTTTATAAGTTTACATGTGGAGTCATCTGAACTTTCAACAGCAGAAGAAAAATACTATACATCCAAGAGGGAGAATCCTAGTGTTAGGGAATGTGGTGAAGGATGATGAAGGAAACAAGTATGTAATCAAAATAGCAGATTTATTAAACTAAAGATATGACTACAATATAAACACCCTAACATAAAGAAACATTAGATAATAACGGACAACAATGGGGAGAACAGACAAAGAATATATAGCTCCAGGGTGGAGTCGCCAGAGGGAAGAGCCAAGGTGGAGCTTTGCTGCTTGACACCCTATGAGCGAGTGATGGAAACTCTGGAGGAGACCTGGATGAGGCCGAGCAGATGGAGAGCCCGGGGGAAGCTGACCCTATAACCTTTGCAAATCAAGATCTTGTCATGACAAAAACCTATGAATATCTTGGTGTGTTAGTTGATACACATCTTACATACTGGGATCACATTTCTGATTTAACAAAAAAATTGAATCAGAAACTTTTTATGTATAACAAGATAAACCTTACTGTGTCTTACTGTCTTCCAATCTGGTATCTTACCACTAAGGAAATTACCAATAGTAAGATTATACAATCGTGCTTTTAAAATCCACAGTAATCTTTAAAAATGGTCCCATCATTGCATTGCACTGAAACGTTCACTGAGTGTTCACTGAGTTCAGCAGTATCTTTCCGCGCTTTACTTATACATACACCAACATTTGGAATGATATTTCACATTACTTAAGAAAAATACCATCTATTACATGTTTCAAAAAGGCATACAAACGGTTTTTACTGAACAGTTTTTACTTACTTATTGTTTTTAAATTCGTCCTAGTTTTGTCTGCATTGTGATTGTATTGTTGTTTTTAGTCCTTTGTATCTGTATCATAAATAAATCTTAAAAGTGTGTTTTTATGTTGTGAATTGTGTTTTATGTTTCATGTTCTGCAGAACAGGAACCTGCTGGAAACAGATGTATTTCTTGATGAGCAAACATGAGAATGTTTTGCTTGTTTTAAGTTTCTTAGATCATTTTGCTCATCAAGAAAATACATCTTGATTACCAAAAATAACTAAATACTATAAATACTTTTTTTTCTTTTTTTTGCAGTTTTAACAATAATGGACAACAATAAGGAGAACAGACAAACTTTCCGAGTTTTTTCGTGATCGTTTAACAAATTCCTGTGTTTGTGTGATTATCACGTATTGGTTACTCAACTGTTTTGTCCTATTTTCTTACCATTGTCGCTTCGGTTTAGGAATAGATTTACATAAAATGACATCCCTACCCAAACCCAACTCTAACCTTAACGCCGGACGACATCTAAAAAAATAAACAAAAAAATAAATTGTATAAACCAATATATAGGGCCCTATCTTGCACCCAGCGCAATTGACTTTGTCAGTGAAGCATGTATCATTCGTATTTTGCACCGGCGCACAGCGGGTTTTTCCCTTCACAGACGAACGTCGGCAAACTAGGGAATGAACTTGCGCTCCCTGGGAGGAGGCGTGTTCCGGCGCAAACCATCCCTGATGCTATTTTGCAGTTTCAAAAAACAATTGCGCCACTGACCAAAATAAACTACTCTAAAGTCAGTGGCGCGTTGCGCGTTGTTCATTATGCTATTTTAAGGGCGCATGCTTGACCATAATGTATAGCGTGCACAACGCGCACACACTTTGCTTATCTAATCTACACAGATGCAACAGTTATTTTTGCAAATCATAAATTTTTACAATAAAAAATATTAACACATGAGATAAGGGGAATCATAGTGGTGAGCATTGTGGTGATAGTTTTTATTTATTGTGTGGCTGCGTTAAAAAATTATCATGCAAATAACGATTAAAATATTTTCATAAGAAACCTTAATGCATATGAACTTGATTTATAAGTGCACTTTGGGGTTGGACCTTGCTTGCGTTTCTTGGGTCCGATTTTAAAGCCCCCAAACCCTTTCAGCGGTGAGGGTGGACGCAGGTTTGTCTTTTGCTGGCGTCAGGTCCTGAGGCAGATCTACCTCCCGTTACACAGCGTGCCTGATTTATGCTGGCAAGCTTGGGATTCCCCCGTCTCCTGACATCATTGTAGCGCTTGGCGCAACGATGGGGATGCCAGTTGATGAGACAATCATGGCTATTTCCTCTCACGCCTGTTTAACCTACGCTGATTTGGGCGGGTTTCTCCCATCCCCATATAAAACAACTTCTCTGTCTTTGACTGCTCTTACAAGAACGTCGGTCTCCTCGGCTGTGAACCGCTCCTGGCGTACGCCTGGTAAATCCGTCATAGTAATAGCAACCCGCCATGGAACTTGCGCCCTTACATTTAAAGGGAATGTTGGATAGCGTTCTGATTGGTTTATTTGACATTACGCCCAAACCACACCTATGAATAATGAACCTACTTCAGACCAACCCCTTATTGATTTGCGCCTGGCGCAAGAGTTATTTCTCCCGCCGGGAAAATAGCAACAGCGCCCAAGATCCGCCCACAAAGTCACTTGCGCATTGCGCTTCGCACTTGCGTTTCAGATCGTTAAAATAGAGCCCATAAAGTGACATTCTAATGAAAGCAACTTACCATTATTTACAGTATCTTGAAAATAGATTTGTTGTTATAACTTATAAAATATAGTTGAATGAAGTCAACTTCATTTTATAAGTTATAACAACTCATCTCTAGTCAAGATAAATAATAGTAAGTTAAAATGACCATTAAATTTAGTTTATTTAACTAAATATTTTAAGGCAGCAAAGAATTTTTATATAGTATATAAAGACACGATGATGATGATTGATGGCAGCTTTTATGTTCGGCGTTTTCTCTTAATAATGTTGCTACATATTATGTTAGCTCTTTAAAAAAAACTAATAGTAATTAATATAATGCGACGCCCAGGAAGTGACTTTTTTCATTTTCATTCATGTGTCCACACAAACCAGCAATCATGAAAACATCATAAAAAGATTATTAAGATTGCAATTAAAATAAAATAAGATTAAGATTAAATAACCATCAAATAAAACAACACTTTTAAAATTCAGTGTGCCCACCTGACACTTTATTATACAGTGTGTTCACAATTTCCCTAACATACGGTTGTGATCAGTATTCCAGTAAGAGACAGTTCTCCTCTGTATTCTGTGCTGATCTATTCAGGGCTGTTGACAGTGTGATCTGATATATTATTCACCTCAGGTAAACCCCCGACATGGCTGAAAGTGTGTAACTGAGTGTGACTCAATAAACCTAATGCTTATTTTATCAGCTATAAAAAACTGGCTTACTTGATGTTTTAAACCCATAACATGCCCATCATTGCAGCCTCTCTATATCTGTAATTATATTAGGCAGTGGTAAGCTTTAATTCCATTAAATTACTTACATTTGTTAAATTTAAAAAAAAAGACATCACATTATATCAACAACGCAGCCCAAATAATTAAATCATTCTTTATGAGATTGTGTTCTGTACACTAGACCAAAAATGGACAACTTTTTCCTTTTGGACAATTCATCTAAACATTACAATGTAAAGATCTTTACCGTTTTTTCTTTATTGGATGCCATTTACAAATAACCTTCTCGCTAATGGAACGTTGTTCCCTCAACACCATCAAATGACTTTGGATAAAACAAGGCCACATTCGGAGAAAAGGGACACATCTAAGTGCATACGTGAGAAACTCACCTTCATTACTCTTCAAATCGGGCACAAAAGCTTTTCTCCGTAGTGGCTCAACCTAAAAAGCTATAAATACTGCATGCCAAAATGTATTGGCTCTTTACATTCAAATCGAAGATGATTGGTCTCTCTAAGCAAGTTCCCAATGTGTCAGTCATGACGTGATGTCATAGTGACTTACTGATAGCGAACAGTGAACCGGGAGGGAAGCAGCAGCTCATTCGCATTTAGGAAATGCACACAAAAATGGCACTTTTTCTTGCATACCCAAAAAAGCGTCCTTTTCAACATGGTATAATTAATAGTGAAGAAACCATAAATCGTGACACACAAAGGTGATATTATGCATAGCTCTTTCATGTACTACGGCTCTTTAATCAGTATGAAGTCTGGGAAGTATAAGACTCAATATACAAATTATTAAAAACCAACTTGCATGTTTATCAATCATCATGCTTCACTTCTTGGCTTAAAGCCAGTTGGAAACTATTTGTTTTTGTGGAATGTTTGCATTTGTTACAAATAAGCTAATAAATACGTTGAATAAATTTTTTGTGTCCAATTATTTATACATGATGTAGCCATGTAATAAGCTGTATAATGTACAGCCAGCTGGTTGCAAAATAAACCCCTTCAGGTTGATCCAAGATCCCTGCGATAACAACTCAAGCTGTACATTATGACTTACATTATGAGATAAATCAGGGCTTATACAATCCAAATTTTAAGTCTTATTCAACGCCTCATTAAACAAACTGAAGTAGGCTGGTGGCAGGTTGGTATTTAACCTTTTTACAACCTTTATATTAGTAACATACAAATGTAAATATCAAATATGTTTATTTAGGTTTGTATGTTATTAACACCACATTTTTTATAAGAAGCATTTTAATCATGAAAAGGCAAACAGACAAAGGTGACAGACAAACACAGTCACACATCCTCTCTTCTCTGCACAGAGATTTATCTAACCTTTCATCATTGACCCTCATCAGATCTGTCCATTTCAGCCTGAGGTCTGTGTGGAACATGATATAAAATTGGCACTTCCTGTCTACACACTAAAATTTTCTGCGCACACCATGGAACCCAGTCTCCTGGGGGTGACCTTGGGCAATTGGCCACACATAAACCGAACGTGAAAGACTGTAAAGGGGAGGGATTAGATACACGAGGGCATGTACCCATAAACACTTCAATAATGCAGCAAGCTAGACAATAAAGTTGACAATCAAAGGTCTTTATTCAACAAGCTTTCCTGAATAATTTACATGCTGCTCTGATTAGGCCAACATTGACAGGGAGAAAGAGAGAGAGAGAGAGAGAGAGAGAGAGAGAGAGAGCAAAGAAAAGGGGAGTGTCAAGACAGAGATTCATAGCCTTAGTTTACCCATTTGACGTCATGCAGACATCACAAAGTGGAATGAAAGAAATAAAGAATGAAGTTGAGAGGAAAACAGCTTTCACTTTGAAAGCATGAACTATTGTTGGTGGCCTTGCTTGGTATTGCTTCATGGATACAATGGCAACAAATTGAAGTGCATATTAAAAAGAAAAAAGATGATGGAACTTGAATATAGCAGGGAGATATATTTGTGATTTAGTTCTAATTTAAATGTAAGAGTCATCAGCATAGGATGTGTGATTCAGTTCGAATGCAGATGGATGGTGGTTTCCTTCAGTGCAGTGTGTAATCTAAACAATGGCAAAATATATTTTTTTACTTGCATTTTAGCACATTAGTGCAGTAGCTGTGTAGAAAGCAGGATATAACCTGGTGTGAGGGTCTGTGTTTGCTTTGCAATAACATACACTGTCGTAAAAAAAATGTTAAAATGGCCCCAAATTGGTTCCAAAGATTGTATATTAGTACCTCAAATGTACATCGTGGTAACAAATGTATACAGTACGTATCTGCCCCTAAACTGTACATATTAGGGCATAAGTTGAAGACAGCATGTGATTTTCACGCACAACCATTTCTAAGGTTTACAAAGAATGGTGTGAAAAGGGAAAAACATCCAGTATGCCGCAGTCCTGTGGGCAAAAATTCCTTGTTGATGCTAGAGGTCAGAGGAGAATGGGCCGACTGATTCAAGCTGATAGAAGAGCAACTTTGACTGAAATAACCACTCGTTACAACCGAGGTAGGCAGCAAAGCATTTGTGAAGCCACAACACACACAACCTTGAGGCGGATGGGCTATAACAGCAGAAGACCCCACCGGGTACCACTCATCTCCACTACAAATAGGAAAAAGAGGCTACAATTTGCACAAGCTCACCAAAATTGGACAGTTGAAGACTGAAAAAATGTTGCCTGGTCTGATGAGTCTCGAGTTCTGTCAGAATTTGGGGTAAACAGAATGAGAACATGGATCCATCATGCCTTGTAACCACTGTGCAGGCTGCTGGTGGTGGTGGTGTTATTGTGTGGGGTATGTTTTGTTGGCACACTTTAGGCCCCTTAGTGCCAATTGGGCATCGGTTAAATGCCACAGCCTACCTGAGCATTGTTTCTGACCATGTCCATCCCTTTATGACCACCATATACCCTTCCTCTGATGGCTATTTCCAGCAGGATAATGCATCATGTCACAAAGCTCAAGCTTCAAATTGGTTTCTTGAACATGACAATAGCCATTTCTCAATATGCGTTCTTGTCTGTACTTGTGTTCTTGTGGACTTGTGAAACGTCATCACTCGCGGCCCAAGTACTGTTCCAATTCAAAGTTTGCATCAAGCCCAAGTTCACATAAAATCCCCGGATGTGTTCTTGATCCGCCCATTTTATCGAGGATGCATCAGAGGAGACTTGTGTGGACTTATGACAGCGAAGTTTCCCATAATGCATTTCGCGTCAGGAGTTCGTTCTTCCGAGTCTGAACTTGCAAGTTCGAACTACGAAGGACACAAGTCCGAGTTTGGCGTACTTGGTATTGAGAAACGGCTAATGAGTTCACTGTACTAAAATGGCCCCCACAGTCACCAGATTTCAACCCAATAGAGCATTTTTGGGATGTGGTGGAACGGGAGCTTCGTGCCCTGGATGTGCATCCCACAAATCTCCATCAACTGCAAGATGCTATCCTATCAATATGGGCCAACATTTCTAAAGAATGCTTTCAACACCTTGTTAAATCAATGCCACGTAGAATTAAGGCAGTTCTGAAGGCGAAAGGGGGTCAAATATTAGTATGGTGTTCCTAACAATCCTTTAGGTGAGTGTGTATATACCGGTATATACTGTATGAGGGTATTTTTACCAGCGGAAAAGCGAGTCAAAACAACATCAGGAATTCCTCTGTTATATGCGCAAACAAAGATATTACAAATGCTTTGACATGTTAACAAATTGTATGATTGTTGTGGGTGCATCTTGCATCACTTCCTGTTCTTGGTTCATTTAGATGTCTTTGATTCATGTTCACATTTCAATCAAACTACACAACACTGTGTATTTGGAGCTCACAGTGCTTGAAATGGAGATACAAAATATACTGGGACTTTCTTGTGCACCTTATATATTGCTGGTACAACGTGTGTAGGCACATGGATGTGTGTGTCAGAGGTAGAAGATAACTTAGCAGGGGATACATTTATCACATTTAATTGTAAATTATTTCACTTGTGGTTCTCAAACTTTTTTAGTGTGAATCCCTTCCTGGTCCCTCAAAGAAAATATATGAAATAAAACATTCAAATTTATAATATGTAGTGCTATTGTTAGTAGCCTTTAATTGTTATTTTTTATTTAATTACACAAAATTATTGATAAATTAATTTATAAAATGTCACTAAACCAGGGCCCCAGGCACCATCTCAGGGCCCCCAGGGGAAGGTATTACGGTGAGGTGGCACTGGCCAAGTTATTGTTAACATCACTGTGTGAGGTAATAGCAGTAACGTTGCTTTATAGTAGACTGTCTGTTAGAATTGCAGGCACAGGTTTGCTCACAGACAGTGGTTACTTTATCCAGTAAAGTTCTGACTCACCCTTCTTAAGCTATAGGCTAATGGTTGTTATAACTGGGTATTCAAATTAGAAAAGAAAATCTCTGTCGAGGCATCTTTTATTCACGTAATTTGTCGGGATGATAGATAAATCAGATAATTTTAGTGCCCCCTCCCTGTTGTGTGATGTCATTACACTGACAACATGTGAGAAGTGCCAGAATGCAAGAAAAAGTGAAGGTATGCAAAAGATTAAAAAACAGAGGCACTGGGAGTGCAACAACTGCACCAGTTTTTGTTTTAATCGAACCAAATCTGGCAAGTGTGAACACACCCTAAATGTTTAAAAGAATAACAGTGGAAAATATAAAGAAATGTTTAATTCTTTAATTATATAATCTCGAGTAAAAGAAAGTCATTAAAATCATTTGATTATACAGTAGCCTACAAACAAACTAAATGCACTAGTCCTGCTGTACTACATGCTGCTTTTGGGTTGTATTTTGAATGATGTTTAAATGCAAAGCCCTTAAATCTAACCCTAAAATCTGGTTTGGTATGTTATCATAGGGACACAATCACAGTAAGCAAATGAAATTTAATCTCTCAACAGTTGATCCCAGTAGCTGCTCAGTGAGATGGGTTAAATGCAGAGGTTAAATGGGCCATTTCACTTTCTCTTCACTTTTAAAATTCTCCTAATTTCACCTCTCATGTTCTCTAATAACTCAATGCTTTAATTAAACTCATTTCCCAACTGAATTTCCTGTGAAATCTAAAATAAGTAGGAAGTAATCCTTGGCATTTTTATCACACATCTTTAAAAAAAAAAGATTTTATGATCACCTCAAAAGTAATAACAGGGGAAGATGGTCGGTGTAGAGGTGAATAATCATTACCCCATGTGATAAAGAAACACATTATTATATAGCACAAATTAAATGAAGACAGACTCATTATTAGTGTCTTTATGAACTCATTTAATTTTATGCATGAATCTATTTTTACTGTGTTCTCCTAGGACATATTAAGGTACTGGCATGTCGAACGAAATACAGCGCAAACCTTTATTAACAGCATGTTCATTTAAAATATCAGATGTTAAGCAGACATCTTCTTTGCTCTGGTGTGGGTAACAGAAGGAAAACATCATCTTCTTTAAACACAGGAAAAACAGCTGGTACCAACATCCGTTTACGTGCACAAAGCTGCAAACTCTATGGAGCCAAAATAAATACTTCAGACTCTGCTTTTGGTTGAATTAATTTATGTTTGATTATACTGTAACTTCTCTTTAAAGAAGTGACATTTGATTTGTGTTGATAAACTTATTCAAGGCTACAGCTTTACTTAAAGTATGTAAATTGAGTCATTTAATGTTAAAATACCTTCTCCTATCCAGATTAATGTGCATTGACAACTACGTATAAGCCATCGTAATCTGAAATATGTAAACACGGTGGCTCTGTGGGTCTGTTAAAACATTGCTCTGTTCATACTCGCAGACATCTCAACAGTTGGCTCAACCACTGGCATGGGTTTGGGGCGGGGCTATGTGTATATCCAATACTGGCAGACAGTTTCCAGACAGTTTGGATATTTTTGAAATTACATTAAAGGCTACCCATATGAAAATATATATGCCTTAATATGTTTTAATTAGATTCTAATTAAATGCAATAATGAAATACAATGCTATTGATAAAAAACAAATTCTTAGTTGTCCTGTAGACATAAGGTGCTGTCTTAAAATAGTTGTGGAAAATAATGCAAAAATGGCATTTGGCATACATTTTAATCTTCTTTAAATTATAAATTCATGAATAAAGGATTAAGAATAAATTTAATATATACAAAACAAATTTGACTATCACGAAAAGCATTTTATCCAGTGTAAAATAGGCTTATTTTGTTTCATAAAACATCTCAATTGATGCAAACGGCCTGAAAATGTGTGCTGTAATACAGGGGACATCTGTACACATGAAAAGGGTGAACACTGAATTTTAAGACATACATAAATGACCCTGCACAAAACCAAGTCTTAATTAGCATGGGAGTATTTGTAGCAAAAGACAAAAATATGGGTCAAAATCAGGGTTCTGATTATGTAGTAATGAAAAAGCGATTAATCAAGTTATAATGACTCACTTCTGCTATATAATGATAAGGTACAATTAATCTTTTTTTTTATGATAAACTCATTAAAGCCATGGCAATCTTCAACTAAATTCTTTAATTTGCACCAAAAACTCACTTAAACACCACTGATGGCCATTGGCCAGTACATTTGTATCCATCTTGGTTGTATTTTTGGCCAAAGCCCTCAGTAATTTCTGACCCTGAGATGCGAACGGACCATCCATCATTAAATGGCTGCTAAATGGACTTAAAGGACCGAGATGGTACATTTAAATTTAAGTCCAGTCCTGTAACATGATTTTGGGGGATTAAAGTGGAGAGAGACAAATTTATTTCTGAAGCGGGAGCTCTAAATCAGGGGTCTCCAACATTTTTGTGAGTTTTTATATAGTCCACTCAAAACTTTTTTGTTTTACTTGTTGATTTCATTTTATTGTACTTGTTGATATGTTTTATCATTTTTTTATCACTGCACAACAGCAGTGGCGGCTGATCAATAGGGGGCGCTACCCCCCTAACGTTGTCCTGAAAGGAAAGCTACTTTAAAAGCGGGGTGCACGATCTCTGAAAGCCAATGTTGACATTAGAATTTACCTAAACAAACTTGGCGATGGGTAACACAAATGGGTCTCACCCCATTTTAATAGCTCCGCCCACACATACATACGCAACCCAGGCAACTATAATGGCGGAACCTGCTGAGGCAAGGGTATATTTTTTATCAATAAATGAACTCAATAAGTTATATTAGTAATACAGGTCAAATGTGTTTCATAGTGCTGTGTGTTGTACCATGAAAGGTCTACAAGTTTGTTTTGTTATTCAGCCCAACTCAGTTTTCTAAAGCATTTTTGAAACACTGTGTGCCTCGCCTTTAAAGGCGATTTTCTTAATATTTGGATTTTTTGCATCTTCAGATTTTCAAATAGTTGTATCTCACGCAGATTTTGTCCTATAACAAACCATACATCTATGGAAAGTAAAATGCATTTTTTTTTTACGTTTCTCTTAGAAAGATGCATGTACTTATATATAGATAAATCAGATATATGAAATGCAGCTAGACGCAAAAGCATATTGACAGCTGTTTACCTAAAATTACTATTTTAAAATAAACAAATAACATCCAAGAAATAATATATGTAACGGGACAGTATGTTAAGATTGAAACTCTTTGGTCATTGCTACAATATCATAAAATATACCGAAAAGAAAATGACAAAATAAACTTTTGGTCTATCCATGGCTTTCAGAAGATGAAAACGTTGAAAATGTAACTAGTGGACTACTTTTTTATGTTTAAAGTGCCAATATTATAAAAAAACTCACTTTTTCTGGGTTTTGTGGTGTTCTTTTGTGTCTCTGGTGCTTCCACACGCATACAAACTTGGAAAAAAATCCATCCATGCTGTTTTGAGTGAGATACAGGTTTCTGAATGTCCTCTTCCTTGAGTCTCAGATTGCACCGTTTCAAATTCAGCTCTTTTGTGACGTAACTAGCCTTGTCGTCACATTCCGTTTGAATTTTCCCGCCCACCATCCCACTACCCAGCTCTCCACCCACCAAGTAGCTATAGAGCAGTCACTTCACTGATATCATGTCTCACGGAAATAACAGCGCTATTTGGATAATATGTATTATACTTTTAAAAACAAAGTTTTAACGCGTGTTTATGTGTTTACTGGAACCTAAAGTGTAATCTCATATACAGTGTGTTACGACGTAAATAGTCCTCAATTGTAGATGATATTATATTCTATTACAAGACGTTCATGCGAAATCTGATGTATACAACAGACTATATATCCATATTTCACGAATTACACGCATTTGTGGACAAAAATGGTCATTGGATGTATTTTATTGGACGTTTTTATGGATTTTTCTGAAACATCTGAAACATACTGGATTCGATTTGCGATAGTTATATCAACACAAAAGGTAAGAAGTCACGTTTATATTTTGCATGTTGTCATCTGGACTTTGGTCACAAAATATTACATTTATGATGCTAGAGCATCTGTATCTCAAAACAGAGAACATACACTGATGATAAACCCGTAAGTTATACCTTTAAAACGATTAAATATTATTAACGATTGTAGACAGTAGGCTATATAGATATTGTTAGCAGCGTAAACTGACGTCATCCTGCCCACAAATTTGTGCACGTCGAGGGGGTGAACTTGTGTGTGTGTTTTAGCAGTCATTTGCCATTGAGAACGACGAGGTGGCTAACCGCTATGCTAGTTAGTTTGCAGCGTGGTTTCTCCTGCAAAGCCAGGGACCAGCTACCGTAGTTTTCGAAGGTAAAATAAATATTAAACTGCTTTATTTTACAATTCTACATGAACTTACTAAGTAATAGTGTTTTGCCAAACTAAAAGTGTTTTGCCAAACTAACCAAGACCGGCTTTTCCAAAGAGCCTAACGTACCCCCAAGTCTCTTATCACTTTCCCAAGATACGGCAGACCTCCCGTTAGCTTCTAAGCATGCTGTCCACAAGCACTATACATCCCCCGCCGGGTCTTAATTTCTGTAATTTGGGAAAATAATGCATTTGAAAATGTTTTATAACGGGAATATGTTAGCATTGTCCAGGGAAAACGAGTGTATTGTTGAGACTGCTACATCACAATTTTACTCTGGAATCATTATGTGTCATGAGTTTCTTCTCTGGGAATGTACTTAATAGTGATACTTTTAAGCTTGATTTGTCTTTTGGCAATACATAAACTGTTAATAATAATATATAATATATAAAAATAATAAAACAGTCTGCACTGCTCGCGATAACATTGCCAATGCGCACATGACGTTAGTAGTGGGGCGTGATCAAAGGAGCAGAAGCTCATAAATATGTAATGACCACCTCAAAACGGCACAATCTGAAATGCACTGAAACAGAGGCTACTAGAGATGGGTTACAATCTTTTCCTACAAGCTATTTCGAGCAAACAACTTTTGAAACATATTTTATGGAACTCATACACCTATTTAACTTGTGGAAAAGCAGGCATAAGATGGGCATTTTAAAGGGGACATTTCACAAGCCTTTTTAAAATGTAAAATAAATCTTGTGTTTCCCAGATTACATGTGTGAAGTTTTAGTTTAAAATACTGTATAAATAATTTATTATAGCATGTTAAAATTGCCACTTTGTAGGTGTGAGCAAAAATGTGGCTTTTTTGGGTTTTAAATGCAATGAGCTAATCTCTGCGCTAAATGGCAGTGACGTGGCTGGATTGTGCAGATTAAGGGGCAGTATTATTAGAATAAGATCCCCCTCTGACACCACAAGGGGAGACAAATTTTAATGACCTATTTTTTTCACATGCTTGCATGCTACTGGGTTGTTCATTATCATTGTCTAGGTTGATACAAGCACTGGGGAGCAATTATAGAACATAAAAAGTAACATTTTCAGGATATGTCCCCTTAAAAATTGGCTATTTAAAATTATGGTCACTTAATTATCCCTAAAATATCAAAAGTGGCTAAAAGGTGGTAGATCCTTTAGCTCTGGAATGATTTATCCAAAACGTTCGAGAATCAGAGACACTCGATCAATTTAAATTTTAATTCTAAACTAAACACATATCTCTTTAACTAAGCATTCACATTACTCATCTTATAAATATACTTATAGTTAGCTTATCCCGAACCAAGCAGGTATTCAACCATAAGGGTTATACTGTATGACACTTGCATTACATGCGAGCGGCCCTTACACTAATAAGATTTTGTTTATCTTTCCCTGTCTCTTCCTTGAACCCAAAGAGACTGAGACTAACAGACCCAGCTCCTGCTGAAGCTCATCACATCATTGATCTACTGGCCTTCCTTCAGTGTGATGCACAGCCGTCTGCCCAGGGACCACCAACCACTTCCCGTTTATTTTACTGGTATTATATATATATATATAAGTGTTTTTATTTCCATACAATTTTATAATATAGTGAACTAGTTTAACTATATTGTGTCGTGTAGGTCAGCGGACATTGCTGTTACTTTAGCGCATCTACTGCCCTCTACTGTACAATTACTCAATAACGCAACCATTTTTGGGGTGATAATATTGCACCAGCCGATCTAATGCACTTGCCATCTCCGAGTTGCAAAAACACCCCAGACTTTCAAAGTGACACAGTCCTGATGTCTGTGACATATTTTTGGCTCAAATAAAGACTTTCATTTATCTTTGAGTACGAAGGGGGCAGAAAAGATATTCATTGTCTGATCACACAAAAGACACAACAACAAAGCGGCGTAGATATTTAATCCACCTGCTTCTGAGACACGCAGGCGGAGCGGAACAGAGCCGCTTTTGTTGCTGTATTAATGACAGCTCCAGTTTCCTAAACCTGTACCCTAGCTCTGCCCCGATTAGCCTCAAAGACCCCGCCGCACCAGGGGGTTGTGAGGTGAACCTCAGACACTGATGTCAAGTGGAAGGTGGAATAATAGCTACTATTTGAATTATTTCACTATTTTTCAACTTTAGCATGATGTGGAAAACTTATGCTGAGCAGATGTTTGGGTTTATGCGACAGAAACACAACTGCACTTAAATAAATGGATTGTTATTCGACATCTTTACCAGATGGGGGCAGTAGATGAAAACATTGAAATAGAGTAAAATTATTTTCTTTTTATGCACTTTCTGTAAAGGATGGATACAAAAACGACTTTTTATTCAGTGTTCTTTTTCAACAAACTTTTCAAAACTTGTACTCTTTAAAAAAAAGTTAAGTTTTAGAATGTTGTTTGTCATATATTTTGCTTTGGGAGGGGGGCGAAAGGATGCAAGGTACACAAGAAGGGCCACATGCCGAAAAAGTTTGAGAACAGCTGCGTATCTTACTTTTGACGTAAATGTGGGCGCCGCCATGTTTGATCTCCTTTGTGTACGACTTCTGGTGAGCCACTAAAGCTCATATTGCAGGGGACACGAGTCTGCCGTTTTTAATGGCTGTTTGATGTTTATTATGAAATCCAGGGAGATCGTCATATTTTCTGCAGTCTGGGGTTGACTGGGGTTATGGTTAAAACAAATGTTTTGTATTTATTGTGTTTGTACCAGCTATTATACAAACACAGTAAATGCAAAACATTTGTTTTAACCATAATACACTCACAAGAACTGAATGTGTGTGTGGCCCATGTGCACCCATCCATCCAATAAAACCTTTCATAGACACAGCTGCCAGTGAACAATATACAGTAATTTTTCAAAAACAAGTAATATGCTGATAAAAATATGCTGATTTATTTATTCTGCTACTATATTTACAAAAATGTGATTACAGTACAGAATATATACTACATGAACTGCTTATTCGTTCATATTTATAACAGTTCTTAATGTGTTTGTACATACTTTTGTTGTTTTTGAAATGAAAAGAAAATTATTTTAAAATAAGCAAATAATTTAATAAGCTCATGTCTCCATCTAGCGCGTAAGAAGCAAAGTAATAATATTTACATAAAACATACATGTAATAGTTTAATATGTTTATAATGGTTTGTTCAAATAACTTACAATGTGTTGAATGAGAAAGATGCTGCTGACTGTCGGATCGCATAAAGCAGGGGTGTCAAACTCATTTCAGGCTGAGGGCCGGATGGTAAATAACGCCATGAAGTGGCCGGATAATTTTTTTAAACCTTAGTGTGCTGTGTTAAAATTAACTTAACAAACCAATTAATTAGTTTGTTTAGCAAGATAACCAGAAACACACAGCTCTGTGAAAACTACATTTCATAAGGTCACACTCATACTGTATATTATACATACAAATTTACATCTGAACAAAACCCACTGGCCTTATAGGTTGAAAAGCTTTAATTTAACTTCTTTTGCCTTAATGACAAAATTATTTATAAACCATTCACTTTTCTTTGGAATATATTTGTAATGAGAACAGTCATTTAGAAAATGCTAGATGAGGCAGTGGCCCAAACCAAAAGCGGCACTATGGGGGGTGGTACTATTATTATGGTTTTAATAAAGTATTATAAATATTATGTATTATATTACTAGCATCAACTTAGACAAGTGATTATAATGGGAAATATAATAAGAATTAAAGTGTGACAATCTGCAAAATATTCAATATGATTTACCTGCTGGCTTGATGGAGCTTTGAATCCATGTTTGCAATGTTGAACTGCTGCTAAAAGCCTCTCTTTCCGTTCTCTGTCGTTGTTTTGTGAAGGCATTGGTGTTTTTTGTATTTTTTGTCTACAAAGTGTGCCAACAACCGCAAATTTAGTGTTTATATTAACTTAGATCTGATCGGGAACATTAAATCGATTAGACAAGCATTGTAACGTTAATAAGAATGTGGATATTTTGTTTTTGTTAGCTTGCTAAGTTGTTAGCACTTTTAGAACACTGACAGCAAATCATTACCGGAAGAATTACATAAACATACTTACAAATTACTAATTCTGCGGTTTAACAACTGATATAATGTAATGAATCTACCTGTTAATGCAACGAACTTCGGAAACTGTCGTCTTCGCTCTCCAGGCAGAGAGTGGACACAGAGATGCTGCGGAGCGGGCGAGAAAACACGAAGTGGATCACCGGAATCAGTGGATCTTTAGCGGAGCGGTAACAATAAAACGGCAAGATTTTTGGGCACCGTGTTTAGTCTGTTCCGCGTTTTGCTGCTTTCCGCAAGTCTCTCATATTAAAAACGAACTAGACACCCGCCTAAAAGGGTTTTTAAAATATGTATTTAACCCTTGTGTGGTGTTCGGGTCTGTGGGACCCGTTTTTAATGTTTACTAAAAGAAAAAATATGCAATTAATTGTTGTTTCAACCTCAGATTCATTGGCCTTGGCTCATTTTCTATAAAGAACATAAAAATAAACAGCTTTATAATGACTGTACACTGTACACCCCCCTACACATTTATATTACATATGTGGTGTTCGGGTCCACTGGACCCGGAGGTAATAAGAGAGTGAAATTTTAATATGCTATGTAACTTTACTCTGTTTTTCACTTATCTGTGACTCCTGTGAGTGCATGAGTGTGTTTGTAAATATGTTTGTACATATGTGATGGATGCATGTCAGAGTTTTGTCCTTCTGCACTTGCTGTAACATCGCAAGGATACAACATGTTATATATCATGCATGAACACTTGTCTGCCCCCACTGTCCCAAACACTTTACCTTTTGTCTAACAGGAACCATTCTACATTTTACCATTATATCCCTTACAAAAAATAACCATGGTTGTATTATAGTAAAAGTGTGGTAATCATGGTAAACTGGTGTATTGATTACTATTTGTAAAACCACAAGTTACCACAAAACCTATGGTGTGTGTGTTTGTGTGTGTATGAGTGTGTGTGTGAGAGAGTGAGAAATAGGGAAAGTAAAATTTCATATCCAACCATTTTCATCATTTTAGGTTGTAGCCAAAAGCAACACATTGTACTGCAGTGTGTGTGGACATAAGATGGACAGGAAGACAGTATACGTCTATAAAATGCAAGAAATGCATATGCAACACAGCTACACAGTAAAAATCTGCTTCTTATGTGTTGTGTAGGCTGGCATGAACAGGTTATGTGTTCAGTGTGGATAATGTGTTATGATACTGCATCTTTTCAGATGAGGCTTGTGCTGTGTAGACGGACACAAATGTGTACAATTTCAAACCAAGTTCAAAGGATTAAACATCAAAGTGATGAAAAACTTATTTGAGATAAAAAAGTGATGAAAATACTTATTTTAGATAAACATCTGGGGGAGAATAGAATTTTCTTCTCTTATTTCATATTATCACAAAAACGAATAGCACTTTAATCTATAAATAGTCCTATATCAGTGGTAAATGACAAATATTAACCATAAATTCTGTCTATATTACTTGCAATGAGGCTAAAGTAATCATCTGTAAACAGTAATACATAAATTTGTATGACTGCATTGGTTTAAGATACTAATAATGCTCTGGGTCCACTAGACCCACAAACATTGTCTAAGTAACAGAAATATGAACACCACACAAGGGTTAATATTTAATAATACTGTATAAATCATCACGCGGGCCGGATTGGACACCTTTGCGGGCCGTATCCGGCCCGCGGGCCGCATGTTTGACACCCCTGGCATAAAGCTTGATGCGTCGCCATAAAAACTCATATAAGTCCATTAAAAATTGCAGTTTATGAAAACCTCACACCAGAGGGACAGTTGTGACATTTTAAACCATCGCCTGAAAAGTTTAAAAACACGAACTCTTGGTATATTCCATGTACAAACACTTGAATGACGTTCCCGTCGTATAGATACTGGTACTGTATGTCTCTGTGCTTTTATATTTGCGCATTGAAGACCCCTCACCCCCGAGCAACAACACGAAACGATTGAATGATATTAGGCCACTTCTTGATTTCATCCTCACACTGGTTCATACATGGCAGGTGTAGTAAATATTTACCATAACAGTTTAAATCATGTTTTATGTGTGCTCCCACGACAATGTTTTCTACTGGCTGGCTATTGAAACGGACGTCTAGCACAAATAAGGAAATATGTCACATCCTTACTTCCACATTCCAAAATAATGGATACAGCAATACAGTACAATAATTTTCAACCCAGCATTGGGTCAAAAAGGGAGCATCTGATTCACCCAGAAAATATAAAATTATAAACGGGAATTCTGAACGGGAATTGTCAGATCTGGAAACGTAATACTTTATTTGGACAATCAGTTTTCTCTGTACAAGGCACAAAAACCTGGAATAGTTTACCCACTGAACTGAAAGGAGAATCAAACTGGGTCCTTTTTAAGTATAAATTCAAAGACTTTTTAATTAGAGGCCAAAAATGTGAACATTGACTGTCGGTTTGGATGATATTGTGTAATACTGTATTATAATGTTAATTTTAATTATGTATTGTTAAATGTTGTAAAGGCCCACCAGGGACTGACATTGAGAATTAGCTTTGGCTAAAATGTTGTAATATGTAACATGAGCTTTGAGAACATGAGAATTTTTTTATATTTGATCCAACAATGGGTTGAAACAACCCAGCCTGCCGACTTGGCTAGTCCCTTTTTGACCTAACTTGTTGAAAATAACCCAGCATTTTTTTTAAACGAATGCTGATTTTAAATGTAAGGTTCACAACTCCAAAATTATAACACTGATTAGATTTCTAGCAAACTAGTAAACTAAATCTCTGATAACAGAGATTAGGTTTCAATTCAGGTTTCAATATTTTGAGTTTGACATGCACATAGCAGATTTGTGTAAAATGAAAAAAAAAAGGCTGTATATTGCCATGTTGACAAAAGAGTGCAAATGATGTTGGTACAGATAGTACAGTAAGTAACCAACATGTGGTAAACAGATAAACATTACACTTTGGTTAATAAAAGTTAACATTAAATCAAATTAAATGAAAACATTGGTGGAATAGATTGGTAGAATAATGGATTTTAAAAATGTAACTTGTGAGAAATTTATGGTTGAAATAAAAAGTCAGTAGGTGATTTTCATCATACAGAGCGTAACAAAAAATAATTTTGCAATTTGTCCTCCAGATTGTGTCTGTGTTGTATCCTGTGACCATCTGCCCTGCATGGGCTGCCCTGACAAATAAAACGTGATGACTTATGAATGCCGGGAGGGAGGGATGTGCTTACTGAACATCCTCTGACTACAACCACCTAACCAAACAGCATGACAGCCAAATTCAATATGAAATGTGTCACAGCCAAGTAATCTATTTTATCATCATTTTCGGTAAAAATATTTTCCAGCCATTAGATATTAAAATATTTTTGTTTCCACCCATTCTGAAAACACGACAAATGTTTAATCCCATGAGTCACGTTGGACCTGCAAAGTGTTTGACAAACATATTTAAAGGGACATTCTGGGTTATGAGGGGATGTTGAAAGGTACACATATCTTGCTGTCAATCTGCCATGAGACATATATGATAAATGTGGGTGTGTGTCGGGCTATACGCTTTCTTTTCCAACAATGGAAAGGAAATATACTGTAACAAAATCAAACACGATTATGGTGGTTGCTTGGGCATTCTTTGTGGTTGCTATGTGGTTGATTAACGAAGCACCCTGGGCTCTAGGTATAAAGATTTATAAATTGGATTGACCTATAAAAAAATTACTTTAATTGGTTCAACTTAAATATTGAAATTAAAAATGAAAGTTGAAAATAATTAATTTTTTAGGTATTACCAACTGAAGTAATTTTATAAAGTTTTTAGATTTAAAACTTAAAGTGAGAAAATGAAAGTTGGAAAAACTAATTAAAGTGTGTAGTCTATTGTATATTTAACCATTTCATACCCCAAATTGTACATCCAACTGGTTTAAAAAGTAATAGCACAGCTCTCTTTAACAAGCCTTGTGGTTTTAGTTTGCCCATCACCTATGTGGGACAAAGTGCAACACTAGATACAGTATGTGTAACACTTAACAGCACCTGGCCCTAACCATAAATATGACCAACAATAAGAAGTGGAGAAACTTCTGGAAATTCTCGCTTTGTTGGGCTGCAGTGACAGTTTGCATTTCACATGGATTAACAAACAGGAGCTTACATGGCGTGACATGCTTACTACTAACAAATTCTGCAACCATGGCGATCACTTTAAACAAACTCATCTTTCAACAGGTGAAAAACAAGCAAGTGTGCACTGAGAAAGAGAGGTGTTTGTAGACGAGCCCTGAAAACATTAGTGGTACCAAAACATCAACTGTAACTAATATAAAACTCATGCTTTTGTTATAACTAAAAGGCTCTTTTGAATTACACATTTTGCAAAATAATTTTATAAAGATTGCAATAATAACAATTAGCCATATAAAGATCTCTTGACAGAAATGCAATATAATCTACATAACTATATTATTAGTGCTGTTTAAAAATCTTTCAAAATGATCTGTATTGTTTTTTATTACCTTAGAATGAGCTTTTTTATCTCCATAAACCACAGGTCTCTTTACATAGAAGTAACAGCCATGTTTCTACAGTAGCCCTAAACAGACCAGCTGCTCTATAGAGTGTGTTTTTTTAATACATTGTCTCAGATATTCACATGTTTTTCCTATGACAGCAACCGTAGCTTCTCTATGCGTTTCGTTGGTTGCAATTCACAATATCACCACTAGATGCTATTAAAAATCTACACAGTGGACCTTTAATGGATCATTAAAGTCACCATGAAATGTACAACTTGGGGCCCTATTTTAACGATCTAAGCGCATTGTCTAAAGCGCACAGCGCAACGTCTAAATGGGCGTGTCCGAATCCACTTTTGTTAATTTAACGACGGGAAAAATGGTTTTTGCGCCGAGCGCATGGTCGAAAAAGGTAGGTCCTATTGTAATGGGAGTATTTTGGGCGTAACGTGCAGTAAACCAATGAGAGTCACAGCTCTCATCCCCTTTAAAAGCCAGTTGCGCTGGCCTTATGTCTAATCCCTATTTAGATGACGGACTTTGTAAGATTAATGTTAAATAATTGTGTTGTTTTTCACTTGTATTGAAATTGTTATTTTTTAATTAAAACCTTTAAACCCGTTTTCTTTTAGTCATGGAAGTAAAAAGCAGGCTTATAATTGCTTTAAATGTATGGCTATCCAATATCATCAAAAAATAATTTACAAGTATGTAAGAAAAGGTTTGTACTCTAAAAATACTTTATTTGTAACAAACAGGAGATAAAGAATTTACAAACGGCTCTCCTCACGTTTCAGCACTTTGGACAGCGTTTTTTTTTAGCAAAGAGTTTTTTTAAGCATTACTTAAAAATGTTTCTCATCTCACCATATCCGCAGGTACAGAGTCATCATATACAATAAATCCGTGAGGTAGCATTAAAAAAACATTTAAAAACAGATGCATTTGTTCAAAGCAAAGCATTTATTTACTTACCAGGCTGCAGGTGAAGCAGCTCTTTGTGCCTTCTAACGTCTCATAATTAGTCCTCATTTATGTCCAAGAGACTCAATAATAATCTTTTACATTCAATCCTTTAATCTTTCATATTTAAAAGCATTTTTGTGCTGCTGCGCATTCATGTACTTTGTGATAAGCAAACCCGCGTTGTCCTCCCGTGTATAGGCGCATTTTACTAATGCGCTCTTTAAATAACATAAAACAAATTGCGCCATTGACTTTAGACTTTAGACCAGGTTTTTGTTGGTCAATGGCGTAGTCTATTTTAGTTGCCTCAAAATAGCAACGCGCCAGCAATGCGCCTGAACACACCTCGTTTTCAGACCAGAACGCCCATGGGCGCAAAAGGGGGCGCAAATGCATTTGCTATTTAAACAACGCGGCGCTAAACGTGAAAATTAGGGTGGAAACTAGCGAAAGACACTTGCGTCGCGCATTGCGCTGCATTGCGCCGGGTGTAAGATAGAGCCCTTGATCTCATGGAGAGTTGTGTTATAGTCAAGAACATTTTTATTAATTTATTCATGTCCATGGCACGAAATTCAGCTTTTTCATGCCTTGGGCACGAATGTCTTTTTAGTGTCACTCACACTAATTTCTATAAATAATTTTTCGTGCCCCGAGGCACAACTTTCTTTTTCGTGTCATTTTATGTTTTGTTTTCTCATTGTTCCCCTATTTTTACATCATTGTCGCTTGGGGTTGGGGTTAGATTTGGAGTCTGGGTTAGGATGTACTTTTATGTATTGGTTTCTACATGTTTTTCTTCCGCTTGTAAAATTATTCTCGCCTGGAGTTGGGGTTGGAGTTGGGGTTTGGTTTAGGAAATTAAAAAATGTAACAGAAAGTGATTTTAACCCCAAGCAACAATGGTAAGAAAATAAGGAAAAAACCAATGAGAAAACAATACATAAAATGAAACGAAAAAGAAAGTCGTGCAATGGACACTAAAAACTATTAATCGAAATTTGTGTGAGTGACACGACAAAGACATTCAGAAAAAGCTGAATTTTGCGCCATGGACACAAATAAATTAATCACATTATTCGTGACTATAACACGACTTTCTGTGAAATCAGTCTAACGTATTAGTTGTATTTTATTTTCTCTATGTTGACGTATATCTTCTGAAATAGAAAAAAGTAGGTCTGGGCTTGAATTCGTCCATCGAGAATTTATTGGGTCAATTAAAGTTGGGTCATGTTGCTAATTGCTAATCCCAGACTCGCCGACCTGCGATACCATACAGTATGACCAGAAGTGAAGAGAGATCATTTCGAGGAGGGGAGGAGATTTACATTTTTGATGAAAGATTAGAAGGACACATGAATTCAAAAAAATAATGAAGCTCTCAGATATGTCATTTGTAAAAAATAAATAAAAATACCACAATATTTCAAAACAAATTACAGTTTTTCATTTCAATTTAATTTTGACTTTAACCCTTGTGCATTGTTCAAAATTACTACTATCCACTAAATTGAACGGCTATAAAAATGTATCAGATTAGTTTTTTCCAATTTTTTTTACATAAATCTGTTAATCAACCTTTGTACTGATCAAAACTACCAAATTCCATGATTTTTTTTTACTCTTTAATTGACAAGTTTATAAGTGGTGTCACTGATTTGGGGAAAAACACACACACAAAATGACAGATTTTCAATATAAAAAGTGATTGTAACCTGGATTTTTTAACCTTTATCACAGTCTTGGGCTTGTCAAAGATTGGTAAAAACATTTTTATTTTTAGTTTTTGTGTAGCATCAGTTTTTTACCCTCATTTATTGTTAGTGGCTGTTTTTGCCCCTTTGACTTCCATTATAACCACATTTTTTGATTGCAGAGCTATGATACCTTTTTATCAGGCATTTTTGAATGTTGAAATTGAATGTGTTTTTTCCTTTTGCTAAGAGGTTAAATTTGTCATTTTTACTGTTGATCACCATGTGGCACTATTAACCCTTTGGTAGCCCTGTGCAAAAACAAAGCTTAATTTCTGGCTTGTATGCTGTTTTTATGGAGTTTAACTCCAAATAAATATGGTAAATTTGGGGTAGATATAAAGCTGCTTGTTATGCATAGGAGAAAGTTAAAAATAGTTTTAAGACAGATATAAAGAGTGGTTAGCGTTAACACAAAACATACCAGATGTGTCAAGACTCAATTCATCCTGAGAGTGGATATAATTTCACAAAAGAGAAGAGATAAATATCATGGATCTTTTCTTCTATGAATTTCTTCTTACACACAAAAAATATTGGGAGACCTATTTATCCAAAAAGATTTAAAGTGCAGTATAAGGTAAACACTTTATCATCGTAGTCCACCGTGGAATCAAACCCACAACCTTAGCAGTACAACACAATGCACTACCACTGAACTACCCAAATTATAACCTAATGTTTGGTTTTGTCCAAAATTGACCCAACCATTGGTTCAAACAACCCCACATTTTTCGGAGTGTATATTTCACGTTCTCTATATCATATTTCATTATTCTCAATCCTACACAAAACCCAAGACTTTACGCACAATGCCATCCTGACAGATCAAGCCAGTTCTTACACAATGGCCGGTCTCGTGGTTCTCGGTCTGCTCTCGGCCCCAGTCAAACGAGCCCTTATTAGCAGACATTGTGCTTGTTGGGCTGTCTTTAAAAGTGGCTGTGAGCTGTTTGATCCCATCCACGATTTCAAAGAGGCAGAAACCCAATACCTTCTGATGAGATGGATAAACAGAGAGGTAGCTCGGTTCATGCATTCGGAAGCTCTCTCGCCCATGGTGGGCCAATCGGGAGAAAGAGGTGATCTGCGGAGTGACCTGACCCACCCAGCACCCCTCTTAATCTGACTGGTCTGCTTGAGCTCGGCTTGTAATACCTGTATCAAATTTCATGGTTCTGTGAAAGAGATAGATGGTGTTTGAAAAGGGGAAAAGCCCGTTTGTTCAAGTGATCTCTTTTCCCCATGGCCATTCAATTTGGCTCTTGTGCCTCGGCTGGTTCTGCTTTTATTTTTTGCTTAATTAATTGCATGGTTCATCTGTTTAAAGTCCCTTTTAGGACCATCAAGTACAGGAAAATAAAAATAAGGATGTTACAGAGACAACAACAAGTCACACCGTATACTGTACCAGATCCGGAGAGTATTTACAACAACAAGGCACACCGTATACCAGATCCGGAGAGTATTTAAACACACTGATGTGTAAATAAAGGGCAAGGTTAATCTAACTCAGCAAACTGGGTTATTTGGTTAACATACACAGCTACGTTGGCAGCCGATATTGATGGAAGAAACACTATGTGTGCTTAGCATTAGTTTAATTAGGAAATATAAACATGCCTTATAAAACATCACTTTTGAGGCAAAACAAAGGGCACTGATATATTTTAAGATATCTCAATGCAAGTTGTTTTCAGTTTGAATCGCTCTTAAATTTATTTTAGTCTAGGACTAGTGTAATCCCTCTTTGATAAACCACTCAATAAAGTCTAACTTCAAATAGCCCCAAAAGTCATGATTTTGAGTGTATTGTCCAGTCAATTTCAGACCTCTTGTTTGACTGTTGCGATACTGTTCCAAAATCTCACTTTAAAGGGGACATATTATGAGATTTTTTTAAGATGTAAATTAAATCTTTGGTGTCCCCAGAGTGTGTAATTGAAGTTCTAGCTCAAAATACCCCACAGATAATTAATTACAGCATGTTAAAATTGCCACTTTGTAGGCCTGAGCAAAAGTGTGCCGTTTTTGGGTGTGTCATTTAAAATGCAAATGAGCCGATGAAGTGCAAACACTGATCACGATGATGGTGGTTTGTTGTAATTGAAACTCAATTGTGCTGTCAATTATTTTCTCTCTCTTTCTCTCTGCACTAAACGGGAGTGCTGTGGTTGGATAGTGCAGATAAAGGGGGTGGTATTATCCTATTCTGACATCACAATAGGAGCCAAATTACAATGACCAATTTGTTCACATGCTTGTAGTGAATGGTTTACCAAAACTAAGTTACTGGGTTGATCTCTTTCACATTTTCTAGATTGATAGAAGCACTGGTGACCCAATTATAGCACTTAAACATCTGGAAAAAGTCTGATTTTCATAATATGTCCCCTTTAACATGAGAAAGATCATACATTCCTCTAATTTTCTGTCACCATAAATTACAACAGAAAACCTTGAACATAACGTGAACTTCCAGTGACCTTTCACAATGTTCCAAAGCTTTAAGATAATCCGATTCTAAGAACTCACAATCAATTTTTTCCTCCATCTCGGAAGAGTACTGTAAGAAACCGTCTGCAATTCACAGACGAACATAACAGCCAAATAAACAACATCTGCTTTTAGGCAAGCCATCTAACTCCAACCATCCTCAGTTCTTGAGATACGTGTCTGCCTTTTTTATTTGACTAAGCTTGTTAGCTCTCACAGGGACGACTGAAAAACCTTTCAGGTTAAAGAGACCATGGAATTGATAAGCTCTTGAAGATGGTATGTGTTGACAGGGCACCGGGACTTAGTTGGCGCCAGCTTTAGTTCCATGCGAGAGGAAAGCGTGGCATTCCATAAGGGCAGCGGACACTTAAATGAACTGTTTGTGCCTGCTTTTTCGCAGATAAATTTATGACTGTCAAAGAAGTCAGTCATGCAAGACGTCAGCACGATCACGTGATGCTCAGTGAATAGCCCATGATTAATGAGTGTGTATTGCTTCACCCAGTTTTATTGTCATTACAGTAAGTGTCACACATAACAATTTGACTTGAAATGTCCTGTCAGAAAAGAAAGGTATAAAATAAATGAGACAGTGACTTTTTTGAAAGGGTGCCGCCTCAGTGACAGCTTTGTACCACGTGCTTTGTATTTAGGTCATTTTATTTAATCCTGTAATATATACAGTGAAAGTGTGCACTGAGTTTCATCCATTTTCATTTTATGGCTACAGTCTAGCCATGAACCTACCAATGTGATGCTATCCATTTATTGCATCTGTCGGAGGTTAATTCCACACGCAGGGTATAAATTATGCATGATTTCATAGATGTGGTGTTCAAAGACATAGTCTGGTACAATTACAGCAATAGCATCTCATTGAGCTCTTCACTGTTTTGTACGTTTAAATAGATGCTGAAGCGTACAATGTAGACGTATTTTCGAAATCTAATCGTTGCATACCTTTTTACAGCTACAAAATGTAAAACATTTACAAATAAAGATTGCTGTATAATTTCCCTTTAACCATTTTATCGATGATTTTACCACCCTAACCCTACCCCAAACCTTACCCTAAACCCAAACAAAAGATTTATACAAAAAAATTCAAATACGTATAGTGGACAAAAATATGTAGGAAAATATTAGTAACAATATAGCATTTAAAAGTTATTTTTGCGCTGCTAATACAGTCCTACCCAAAACAGTTTATGAAAATCATGTACTGTTAGAAATTAAAAGCATAACAGACAGAAGTGTAATCACAAATAATTTATTTATTTTGCGAAATAAAAGCAGTACCAAAAGTAGTTAAAATGATAATGGGCTGCAGCTTCTGTTCCTCTCTAGAGTTTATAAAGTACAGAGAGATATTAAAGTTATTAAAGCATTTACAGCAGGTGAAACTTAATATATTAATGTATAAAATAATATTTTGGGGTATAATTTTGTCATGATGACATTTTCAATTTAAACCACCAGGATTAATTGTATTTTATTACACATTACACTATTCATGCATATAGGGCAAATAACATACCCATGTATTTATTATATAATATAAACAAAGCATAGAAAACAGTCACAACTAAAAAAATTTAAAATTTACTTAAAATATTCCAAGTGTACAGAGGTCAAACAATCGATTTATTTGAAGAAAAGATGCAAAGTGATGACAATCCGCTGTAAATATCAGATTTGGTGTAGATTGATTCAAAAACTGCCGCCAGAAGAAGTGATGCTACGTCATCTATGATTGTGGAAGGCATTGGCTTTCGTGTGTTTCATGACCGATTGCATCATTACGTCAGCTAAGAATGTGAAGACCTATTGGCTGTCGTGACCGATTACGTCATGCTGGTTTATGTTTGAATAAGATCTGACTGTGCGTTTTGATCACAGAGTTCTTCATATAAAGTAATCGTATGGCTTCAGTTTGCAAGGTTTGCAATGCGAATGGTTTGTAAAACTTTTATACTGTTTTATGCAATAAATACTTGATTGAGAAGTGGTTGGGTTTAGGGTAAGGGTGAGGGTGGGGTTAGATGCTCAAAATATCTTTAAAACCATAAATGTCTATGAAACCATTTCTACATTTACAAATTCATAAAATTAAATGTCTAATCTGATGTATATGGCAAAAACCTTAAAACGTAACAACAGGTTGTATTATAAGCTCTGCCACTAGAGGACACTAATCCCTTAATACGTCACTTTATGTCGTAATAAGCTGTTGCACAAATGATGAGGTCGTTATTTTTGGAGGACAGTCTCCGAATTTCAAAAGTACATCGACTGAAAAACGGCAATGACTCAAATCTGTGACGTAGCACACAAGAGCCAATGAGTGTTTGATATCAATGCCGTAAAGCAATGTGTGAAGTGCAATATTTGAATTTGATTTCATAACGATTTCAAGATTTATACTGGAATCAGGATTGCGGAATAAGGGCTGAATTTGGATCTTTCCTCGCAATCATATTAATTTTAAAGATGTGGATTACAGTGAATAAATAAAATGAACATCTGTTGTGAATTTATTGTTGCATAGGAGAAAGTGCCTTTTGTGTGTCATGGCAAACAACTAAAAATTACAAAATGGTTAAATGATTACAAAAATTTGATTCATTTTAAGGTTTTAAAGTGTAGTCTTGTTTAATATTATGCAATTCTCTGAAAGTCATGAATATTTCATTAGGTAAATGAGTAAACTGTCTTAAAAATGTTTTTATATTAATGAATAAGAATATGTACAAATCTGTTCATCTATAAAGCTGTTAATATAAACATAATTAACGTATTAGTCCTGTCAATACGTCGATAATATATGTTTCAGTGTGTATGAAAACATGTAAAGTAAATTTATGTGTGGTTGTAAAAATGCACATGTATTCTCATGAGAAAAACAGGTTTGTTACGTTAACAAGAATGTTCTTGTTAACGTTTTTAACAAATCCACTCTGACAGATGTTGGATCATTTTGCAAAACCTTACTTTTATAAACACACTAAACATAAATGACATAAAGACAGTGATTAAACGCAACTAGTTTCCCCAGACTGATGTTATATGAATTTAAACTAGGGACAGGATGTGACCTGCTAATGCAAGGTTCTTGTAAACAGTTTACCCTTTTAGTGGTAAATGGTGGCCTGGTAAATGCACTGAAATGTTCTGCTAGTTACAACTAATTTGTCATAGCAGAGAGTTTACCATGCAGCCT
Organism: Paramisgurnus dabryanus; assembly: GCF_030506205.2. Lineage (NCBI taxonomy): Eukaryota > Metazoa > Chordata > Actinopteri > Cypriniformes > Cobitidae > Paramisgurnus > Paramisgurnus dabryanus. The sequence goes on from NC_133357.1 coordinate 25,756,932, forward strand.
GTATTTACTACTTATGGTGCATGTGTGTTTTGAAATTAAAATGAGTTATTTTATGTTTGTGCAGGAACATCTGTAAATCTCATGTGTGGGGTTTAAATAAAACAGCATTTAAGTAATGTTAAAGTGCCCAGAATTACACTAGCTTATTCATGGGTCATTGTTATATTTACAATGGTGAAATCAATCTGTTTTTTTTCTCATACAAATGGTATAGATATATTGATGATATCATTTTGGGAGACCTAGGAGCTTGTGAGTTTGTTATCCTTTGTAGAAGAACTTTAATTTTCTCTTAAAGTGAACCCTATTAAATCGCATTACTTCATTACTAGCTATGGTTTTTCATCCACCCTCTATAAAAGAAGGGATTACCTAAGAGTCAGTTTTATAGATTAATGAGGATTTGCAATTTCTGATAATTCAAAAAGTTGGTTGATTATGAAAAATACATTAAAATAAAAAAGGTTATCACACAAAATGGGTTAATGATGCTTTGATACAGCATTTCAAAAAACATGTAGAGTTGTTGAACAAGACGACAAAAAACAATGTTTTGCTTTTATGACTACATAATTACATAAATTATTCATAGACATCATATCAGATATGTACCGAGCCCCAAAGGTTACATTGGAGTAAAAAAATCTAAAGTTTAGTTTTATGTGCTCACATGAAACTTTCATGTGCAGATTTTTTTAAAGTTTAGTTTTGTGTGCTCACATGAAACTTTCACGTGCGCACGTGAAACTATTGCGTGCGCACGTGAAAGCAAAAGTTTTACGTGCGCACGTGAAACTAAACACCATAGTTTATTAAATTAAATATTAAATGAAAAAAAGTTTAGTTTTGTGTGCGCACGTGAAACTATCGCGTGCGCACACGAAAATAAACTTTATTTAATTTTTGCTCCATGTCCCCTTAGGGGCTCCGTAGTACCCGAATATTTGTAAAAAAAAATATTTGCATTTGTTGTCTTCAGATCTAGAGTTAAGATACCTTTGTTTTGCTTTTATAACTACATAATTACTTAAATTATTCATAGACGTCATATCAGATGACATTGGAGTAAAATAAATCTAAAGTTTAGTTTTATGTGCTCACAAGAAACCTTCATGTGCAGATTTTTTTTTTAAGTTTAATTTCTTGTGTTCCTGATTTGCAGTGGCCTGTTTTGTGCGGCTTAAACATCTCGACAATTAAAACAAAGGATTAGTGAAAAGATAAAAGATACCACTTATCATGTTTCTGCTAATTTTTTTTTTTCTTTTAATCCCAATGTGTCCACCCTAGGTTTTTTGGGGATTGAAAAAGTATTTGTTCCACCAAGAGGGGGTGACATTGAAAACCTTTTGTTAAGACGTGAGTTGTTCTGGATTGTGACTGTTCAAACTTTATCTGAATGTCCTGTGGCCTGGATGAAGCGCGTTTTAAGCTAAATTATTTGATGTGCCGAGAGCATTCGGTTAAAATCATTATCGCATTTTTTGACAAAGGTATCGTTAGCGGCTTTTTCCTCTGAGCTCCTTATTTGTTATTAGTAAAGTATAAGCTTACAATGAACAATAGTTTTTAACATATTTGTAAACTTTGAAATTGACTACATTTTTTAAATCAAAAGTTGTTAAATTTAGTTAATGCAAAATGAACTATCATGAACAAGCATATTGGCATTTACTAACAGTAACAAAGATTAAATAATAGCTGCAAGCTGCAATTACCAGGGTCAAGACAAAAAGGGCAATGAAGAAAGAAAAGTTGAGTCCGGATGAGCAGTTTCAAAAACCTAACAAAACCTCTTGATTCCAGATAAATGAATTTAACAGTTATCAGCAATAAAGCTGTGTTTTCATTCAGTGTAATCTCCCCATCTCTTCTCGGAGTAGTGACAACTAGAACACTGATGGAAATGTGAGTGATGCTTGCAGTGGCAAAACTTCTTTGGTCACAAAATGTTACAGTGGTGTTAATGAGTCAAATGAGCTCTACGATGTTCTGATGCAGAGATATAGGTCTTGCAAAAACGGTTGATAAGGTATTCTCATTGGTTGCTAGGGAGTGAATTTGCATGAACCAATGACTATAGTCCAAGCCATTAACCTCTTCAACCCTGAGGACCCTGTCCCGGGTCCAGAATTTCGTATTTTGACTTAATATAAAATATTCTTTTAATCTTTGATGCTCCGTCATGGACCCCAGTAACACATATGAGATACTGTTTGAAAGCTTAGAGTCTCTACTTTCTGCAGATATGCATCACTTTGAGATATGTTTTACTGTAAGAAAGTTATTTACACTTAATTTACACTATCACCCCCCCCCCCCCCGACAATTTATTATATGATTTAATATTCACAAATTTCATATTTTTTAAGTATGACAAACATGGGCAAGTCTTATATCAAATGAAAGCTCTCATTCTCAGGAATAAGGCTACAGTGTTATTTTTGCTCTATTATTAACACATATACAACAATCATCGAATGAATAATAAGGTAAAAAATGGTATTTTGTAAACATAGGTGAAACTTGAGTGTGAACTGCCTCAGATAGCACATATAGCCACAAATGATACACCATCTTTTTATTTTAGGTCCTACTCTAAACAATGAGTCCATTCACAGCATTTTCTTTGGTTGTTTGCATAATTAATCCCTTGCTATTTATTATATGTGCAAAACAAAAAATTAATATTTATATGAAAAATGTATTTTCACACCCTTTAGTAAAATGAGAATAACTTTTGAATGCGACATGCTAAAGAGTTCATTCTTTTTTTGGGTGTTTACTGTCTGCAGTCTGCTAGAGCACCCAGAACCAGAGTTATACACTATCAAACACAGTATTTACAACATAAAAAAGAAAATTTGGTGTTTCATCATATGAAAGACAACATAAATAACAATATTTGTCACAAACAGCAGCTTTTTATGTAACTTCAAAGGGTTTTCTTTAAAATGATATAAAGAAATTGCATTTATTCCACTGTATGTGGTTATGGGGACACTTCAAATGTTTTTAGGCAGAAATTGTATACAAAAAGGGTATTATTCCTCCCTTCAGTTGGAGTAAAATAACTTTTGCATAGATTATGAGAGAGAAAAAATTCCTTTTTCCTCTGTAAGCTGACAATTGCTGAAATAAAAAAAAACTGTCTGCAGGGACCTGAGATACCCAGGGCCAGAGTTATATACTTTCAAATAAAAACTTTAGAAAAAAACATAAAAAAGCGCCTATTTATTTTTGTGTTTATTAGAGGACTGATATCACATACAACCATGTTTAGCACTTTTAACAGTGTTTTATGTAATTTCAAAGGGTTACCTGTAAAATGATACCAAACTTTTGTATGTAAACCTCTGCATGTGGGTATGGGAAGCTTCTGAAATTGGGTAGGCCAAATCCAAGCGAAAATCCCCAAAATAGCTTCAGGGTGTAAGAAGGTTTTAATTGTACTGTAGCAGTAGTTTTAGGAAAAAATACAATTTTCTATCTCACAACCAGCGCAATGACAAAATTATGCATGCAACCTCAGGTCATGACTGTTACATCTAGCTAGTTTCATGACTATACACTTTAGTTAACGAAGAAACAGTTGTGTGACCATAGGGCTTGCTTGATATCAAAGGTATTGTTCAATTATTAGGCCAACTAATGGTGTGTGCACACAATTTTTTTGTGTGACCTCAGACTGTGGTCTTACATCAGCATATCAAATCTGGTGAAAAATCTCTTTTCTTTGCAGAGTTATAACCATTTATGTGTAAAAAATACAAAATATGGAGTTACTTGTTTCTTTTTTTTTTGTAATTTTCGGCAATTTCTGATGAAAATTTTAATATACCGCCGATAGAGTTTTTTGTTCAGAAGGGAATGTAATGTTCTTCCTATGGTGTTTTCGAGTCGATCGGAAAATAACACTCGTGGAAATATTCTCGTGTGTTTTTTAAGCGCTATTTTGCTCTGCACGGTTAACTATAAAGCAAATTCTGGCATGTTTGGTATCGTTGGACTCGGCAACTATTCAGGACTTGAAGGAAACAAATCCTGTGAGAATACCTTCATCGCAGCCGAAGTTATAAGCATGTAATACATTTGTCTGACCACTAGGTGGCGATGCAACTAAACTGTGCATGCCCCCTCAGTTCCTGACTGCCATCACATGTACAACCCCAAATCAGAAAAAGTTGGGACACTGTAGAAATTGTGAGTAAAAAAGGAATGGAATAGTTTACTAATCTCATAAACTTATATTTTATTTACAATAGAATATAAATAACATATCAAATGTAGAAAATGAGATATTTTAAAATGTCATGCCAAATATTGGCTCATTTTGGATTTCATGAGAGCCACACATCCCAAAAAAGTTGGAACAGGTAGCAATAAGAGGCCGGAAAATTTAAATGTACACATAAGGAACAGCTTAAGGACTAATTAGCAACTTATTAGGTCAATTGGCAACATTATAGGGTATAAAAAAGGCTGTCAGAGAGGCAGTGTCTGTCAGAAGTCAAGATGGGCAGAGAATCACCAATTCCCCCAATGCTGCGGCAAAAATAGTTTTCTGAGTTTCTCAGAGAAAAATTGCAAAGAGTTTGAAGTTATCATCATCTACAGTGCATAATATCATCCAAAGATTCAGAGAATCTGGAACAATCTCTGTGCGTAAGGGTCAAGGCTGGAAAACCATACTTGATGCCCGTGATCTTCGGGCCCTTAGACGGCACTGCATCACATACAGGAATGCTACTGTAATGGAAATCACAACATGGGCTCTGGAATACTTCCAGAAAAAATTGTCGGTGAACACAATCCACCGTGCCATTCGCCGTTACCGGCTAAAACTCTATAGGTAAAACAAGAAGCCATATCTAAACATGACCCAGAAGCGCAGGCGTTTTCCCTGGGCAAGGCTCATTTAAAATTGACTTTGGCAAAGTTGAAAACTGTTCTGTGGTCCAACGAATCAAAATTTGAAGTTCTTTTTGGAAAACTGGGACACCATTTCATCCGGACTAAAGAGGACAAGGACATCCCAAGTTGTTATTAGCGCTCATTTCAGAAACCTGCATCTCTGATGGTTTGGGGTTGCATGAGTGCGTGTGGCATGGGCAGCTTACACATCTGGAAAGGACCATCAATGCTGAAAGGTTTATCCAAGTTTTAGAGCAACATATGCTCCCATTCAGACGTCGTCTCTTTCAGGGAAGACCTTGCATTTTCCAACATGACAATGCAAGACCACATACTGCATCAATTACAATGTCAAGACTGCGTAGAAGAAGGATCTGAGTACTGAAATGGCCAGCCTGCAGTCCAGATCTTTCACCCACAGAAAACATTATTGCTACCTGTCCCAACTTTTTTTGGAATGTGTAGCTCTGATGAAATCAAAAACAGTCAATATTTGGCATGACATTTCAAAATGTCTCACTTTCTACATTTGATATGTTATCTATATTCTATTGTGAATAAAATATAAGTTTATGAGATTATTAAATTATTCCATTCCTTTTTACTCACAATTTCTACAGTGTCCCAACTTTTTTCTGATTTTTTGTCAATACGCATTACTGTGGCAAAGATACAGTACAAGCTGTAGTACGAGTTCGCAAAAGTAGGTTTTATGAATAATTCAAAATGGCGGAAAAAATGTATGACGGAAATGACAATCCATTCGAATCGTCTTGAGCCAAGGAATCAGAGGAAACAAGAATTTTAAGTTTGGGCTATATGGGTCAGAAGTTATAAGTAAAAACAAATGTGCAACTTTGGAGTGTTTGTGGCGCTAGCGGGTTAGAGATAGAGACTCCAAATTTGCTGTGGAGACTTTTTGGACAGTCCTTTAAAAGCGTGCAAAATTTCATAACTTTCCTATGTATGTAGGAATCGTATTATGTATGTAGTACTACTATGTATGTAGTATCGTATTCCTATGTATGTAGAAGTATCCATAGACTGCAATGGCGGAAGTAGGAGAAGAAGAAGAATCTGAAGATTAATAATGAAAAAACTAACGGATACAATAGGGGTCTTTGCCCATTCTGGGCTTGACCCCTAATAAATGATGAGCCACTGCATTGTTAGTTCATGTTAACTAATTAATTTACAAAATTTAACAAATCCAACCTTATTGTAAAGTATTACCATTATTTTTTAGGTTCTCCTTCTAGAGCAATGTTCAAACATCCAAAGCAGCTCTTTGTGTTTTTTGGTAAAGAATAATCAAAGTATTTTCTTACTTAGACAGTGCTGAATCTAATTAGACACATGTTGGCAATTTAGCCATGTTTATGACTGTGCCACAGCCACTTTGAAACCCTTAACCTTTAAGTCTGATATGCAACAGCTGATAATGATTTTGTTTTACTTTTATTATGAGAAAATGGAGGTAATCATCCATGTAGCTCTACCTACTAATCTATACAACAAATTCAAGGAGACCTCCAGACTGCCTGTCTGTATTTCAACTTCATTTACTGTTGAAATATCTTTAATGAATGTCATAAAAAGACCTACATTTGTAAAGACAAGTGAACAGGGTCTTATTACGTTGGCAAAAAATTAAACACTATGTTGACTGATTGGGAAAAATCCCATGTTTACTGCACAGAAGTTCAAGGCCCTTGGTTTGGCACTAAGCTAAGGTTTCCCACAGCTGTATATTATTATTGTCAAAAAGCGGTTCACATGAGAAAACTTGAAGCCAACCTCAGCTAACAGCCATTAACAACACTCTTGGTAACTTTGAGAGATATTTCACTTAAAATTAAAAATTTTGACACATAATAAAAACACATACAGTACATTCACACTTTTGGTTCAAACTCATGTTTTTGGATAAATGTTAATGACTGAAAAAGAACAATGTGAAAATTCTTCAAACCATTTTCAACTAAAAAATAAAATTTGGGATTTTCAACAACATGAGAAAGTGTATTTCATTGGTCTACTATCCCTTTAAATGTCGTGTGATAATGAGACTATGCACCAGATGCAACTAACCCCTCACTTGGAGTTGATTGACAGGCGACCTGACTGATCACAACACAGATGTTATGTGCCCTCGTTGCCATAGAGTGCCGCAGGGATGACATATTTTTGTACGCCAACCCGGAAGTTAGCAGGACACTGGTTCCTTTGTCAAAAGACTATCATATACTGTTTGATTATCGCAAATAATAAGTGCGGTAAAAAAAAGTTAATCTACATAGAGTATTCATTTTGTGAAGTGTAGATGTGTTTACTAGAAATACATAAAGCAGAATTTTGACTTCAGAATTCATAGAAATTGTGTTCATCTATGAAGTCCAAATTGTTGGACCTTTGTTAAACACAGAGCTTTTTTGCGATAATCCAAAAGTCTATTCGAAAGAATGGGCTTTTTTGTGAGGGAAGGAGCATCCTGCAAACTTCCGTGTTAGCCTACAAAACCATGTCATCCCGGTTGTTCTGTATTCGCAATTTTGTTCAACAATCAACCCACAGAGTAAAAAATAAACCGCCTGCACAACATTCGATTTTAAATAGTCCTTCGCAATTTCGCCACATTGTTTTACTCCATATAGCCACACTGCAGGACTGCATCTCAAAACTTTTGACACTTACAGAATTTTATCTGAGGTAAAATTTGATAATAATGCTCATGATCACAGTTTCACCTGTTCCCTAAAGCTGACAGAAACCCGCGGAGCCAACCATACATTATGTCGTTTCAGCAATCACAATATATGCTACTGTTATGGTGCTTTCCATTGCATAGTCGATGCAAATTGCAGGACATAGTCGAATAGCCATTGCAGGACGTAGTACTCGATATTTTTTTGTGCCACCTCGGTTGGGGTTCCAAGAGACCCGAGCTGATACCAAAACGTGACGCAAAAACACACTGATTGGTCTGAGAGAATTGTCACTACCAGCATCATCGCTATAATGTAGATTAGCTTTACCTACATGCTAGCTTGCGCTGTCTTGAGTAAACCTGTTGTTATCTGTGCTCTGCTATAAGTTCCCAAAGTCCCTTTTAGTGATGAAAACATCTACAGGTCAAGAATCAGGAAAACCATTCCAGTTGTTTTCCAGACTTGCAGTTTGTGGCGGCACATTCGCGACGTGCACGTCCGCATGCTTAAATGCAACTTAAATTAGGCGGGGCGCATCGACTGACGCCACGGGTGTTTGAACAGAAGCTGTCATGTGAGACAGAGGTACAGTAGTGATAAACGCGATGTGCAAACATTTATTTTAATTTTGTAGCGGACTGAGAAATAAATGAATGTATGGGAATGTACAACGACGCTCTCACTTGTATGATGTCACAGCAGTAGGCAGCGCAAATATAATGATACACCTATAATCCCTCCCACTCTGAAGTGTTACTAAACTCGATGGAAAAGCTAAAAAAGCCAAAATGAGGTGAGCTGACCTGACCTAAACCGTGGGATACTATGCAATGGAAAAGCACCATTATAGGAGTTAACGCTAGCTAGAACGATTTAAAGAATGCCACATGATAAACGCATACTGATTTTACCTTATCATAATGGCAATAGTGAATAGAGACCTACCCAGCTTTAAAGTGTTGCTTATCAGTGATTCTCCGTCTCGATCACCAAGTGATTTAGTACTTTTAGTTTTAGGACCTTTATAGGCTATAGCTTCAATCTTCATTTTGTTTACTTCATTACGTTTCACTTTAAAATCCTATATCTATACGTTTAATGTATATTGCAGACCTTCTGTCTGCTTTTGATTGATATTAACACAGCAGTAGGCCTATATGTTGATTTTAAGTCGTTCTTCAAGAAATTGTTATTTCACGATAATTATCTTGTGCTTTCGCTGATGTCGGATATAGATGATTTCAGCAGTAACAACATAAACATACAGCTTTCATGGAACACACATAACTTCCAGTAATCTCCGCAAAGAATCAATGACAACAAAGTCCTTTTAATGTGGCCATGAAACGGAAGTATCAATTGCCTAATTTTCCACGTGGGGACGTGTATCTGAGTAAAACCGGCCTCTGTAATGAAATAAGGCAGGCCGGATTTGAATTTGTCCATCGAGATCTGATTGGATCATTTGAAGTTGGGTCGTTGCTAATTGCTAATCGCAGCGATATTCTCCCGGACCCCGCCCACCTGCCATACATTATGACCGGAAGTAAAGAGAGATCGTTTTTAGGAGGGGAAGAGATTTGCACTTTTGATTAAAGATTATGAGGGCACATGAATTTTAAAAAATTAATGAAGCTCACAGATAAATCATTTGTAAAAAATACCACAATATTACAAAACAAATTACAGTTTTTTTATTTTACTTTCATTGCGACTTTAAACTAGTTTATTTCTGATAACAGACAAAATAAATAACAAGTTCATATCATAGATAAAGCGTAGTGATGGGAACGAGACAAGTCCGAGTCATGACCGAATCTTTGAAGGGTCGAGACCGAGTTGAGACCGAGTCCGTTGGTTTTCAAATACAGTCGATCTGAATCGAGACCAAGTCCTTTAGGAGTCGAGACCGAGTCGAGATCAAGACCATAAAAACATGTCAATTTTCATATTCATGATTTAATATCACCCCAGTTAACAATCAACAGTTAGGTCTACAGACTAAGCTAGATTGGGAATTGTTTAGAGGAGCAGTCTTAACGTCTTAATATGGACTATGCTTTTACCATCATTAAAAAAAATCACATGCATCATCTTCTGCCTATTTTTCTAGAGATAAATAAACGGCTCTGATGGCAGTATCTTTGCATTGCACCATGGGATGTCATTTTCAAATAATGCCTGTCAACATTGCATTTTATTGTTATGTGTTGTGTGGTTTTTTATATGAACATAAAAAAATGCGTTGGTCTCGAGGAGTCAAGACAGAGTCTTTGAAGGAACAAGTCCGAGACGAGTCCGAGAAAGCAGAAATCGGTCTCGAGACCGGTCTCGAGTACTACATCACAACTAAAGCGTATCAAAAACTACACTTAGCTAATGTTACTGTGTATAATGTGTACTATATAATGAATCTTAACTACAGATCGGCTTCCAAACCTCCCATCAAATAGCTTTAATCCATGATCATTTGTTATTTTCGACGAGGCATTTGTTCCGGAATTCAGTTTAGACACTAGTCAGACCATTAAACAAACAGAGACCTGGAAGTAACTTTCCCCTCAGACACGTAATCGCGTCACCGCACGTGCGTCCGATGAAACCGTCTAAGGAAACAAGCGGCGGGACTTTGCAAAAAAGAACTTTCAGTGTACTGTAAGTAAATCCACTTACACAATGTCTGCCTCATTTGACTGGAAAATATGATGTCATTTGCTACCAAACCTCATCACTGGAGGATCAACTCACTGTGTTGATGAAAGGAATCCTTGCTTAAACAACAGCTTGGAAATTAGACAAAGTTCTTCTGAAGACAGCTGATTTAACAACTGATCCTTTTAAGGAAATAAAGAAGAACTAGTCTTTTTCTATTTGCATTTGGCTGTGTGCAACAAAATGATATTTTAGGATGTATTAAACAGCTTAAAGAGGTTGGTGAGAAAATGTTCTTGAAAACCTCTTCTCCATTCAGTCCAATCAGTGCAGTCACAGGAATGTAAACGTGCTATTTCTAAATAGTGCTACTTTCTAAATTTTGTAGAAAAAATGTGAAATAAATGGAAGAACCTTTTCTTATATTAAAGGTTGTTCAATTTATTTATGCTTTTAGTTTTTTTTTCTTACATTTGACTTATAAAAGGCTCATCCATATTGTGAATGTGGATATTTGTACACTCTAAAAAATGCTTGGTTATTTTCTACACAGCATTGGGTCAAAAAAGAGACAAACCCAGCCATGGGGTTAATTTAACCCCTTAAATGTTTATTTCACCATGGTTTAAACCAGTCCATATTAAAATACAACCCAAAAGGTTGAGTTGTCAATGTTTGACCAAATGCTGGGCTGAAATGATTTCAGCATTTTTACGAGCGTACACTGTACTAATATGTAAATAACAAAAACTGGTCGGTAAGCAAGTCATTCAGGTTTTGCATGAATACAGAAAATTTGCATACAATGCACATATACAAATTACAGTATAAACAATTCAGAAATGCATGTGGTAGAATGCTAATTGTGAACTTACCTGGATTTTCTTTGTAGTATACTTGTAAAATTTTCATGCCAAACCAGATTTTGACGCAAGAAGTCCACCATTGCTTGCACCATTAATTGCATTACGCATAAAGAAAATCTGTATGTTTTAGAAACATTATACAAAACCTCTTGAATGGAGAAACATTTTGTAAAATGACATCACACGGTTTGGAGTGTGTTTTATTATCAAGAAAAACGTCATTATAGACTACACCAAAATACCAGTGGGCTATCAGTCCATGGATGGTGACCATATGGCACTCTGGTCTTAAATCACTGTCCCTATCTCTCATCGATGAAGTCACAGGAAAGCGCTTCTGTGAAGGGGACCAGCTTGACTTTCTAGACTAGCATCCTATACAGGAAGAAATTAACTGATGTAATGTCTGGTTTTAGGATAAACACTGCAAACCAGCTTTGGTATTCTGCACAAATGTTGTGTGTACATTAATTTCTGATTTATTACAAATACTGAGAGGCACATGATAGTGATATCCAAGACTCCAAATCCAATGTTCACAACTGGATTATTGAAAGCAGGCAGTGTAATATGAAAGTGGTATGAAACCCAAATTACTAAAAAGGTGCATTCACACTGGGCAGCAAGACAAATGACAAACAGAAATAAGCTTGATGTTGCACTGTCCTTACTGTAATGAAAGAGAACAAATTTGTAAACAACTTAACTTGGACCCACTGTGCCAGCTACCTCTCTAATACCCTTCATATCATGTTGCTGCTGATTGGGATGCCATTTTTGACACACCCACCAAATGTATCACAAACCTGTTGCACACCGGTGCACTCTGTTTCCAGGAAACATGTTGATCAACCCCGGAAAACGTAGAGAAACAATGTGCACTGGTTTGAGCTTGAACGTGCCCGACGGCAGCTGGCTTTGGTTACAGACGCAGCTGTTGTGCCATTAAGGTAATGTGTCACACCTGTCCATAAGCAACCTATCACAGCTAGAGATGATGGTGACCAAGACAATCAAACTGGTAAAGCCGCGGTCACACCAGACTTTGAGCATGCGAGTATTTGCAGACCAGCTCATCGATATGATCTATGTCCATTTGTGCTTTTCAGGTCATGCAATGTCATACCAGTTTTGTGCTGGTCACAACGCTCCATGTGATATGATTTCGCAGGTTAGAGTTCACAAGACTTGTGCTACCTGCAAAATATGGTCGTACGAGCTTGTGTTTCCAGTCTGATGCATTCGCCTGCGTTTGAATGGAAGTCAATGGAACAAAAAGTTAAGTGAGACTGGCCCTTTAGCCTTCATTTTATATTCAAGCGTTTAAGTTTAAATAAATACATTTTTTAAAATTGGCCTGTTAAAAATCCTTATACTGTACTTTATTAACCCATTATGGACCCTATGATAATCTTTTGTTTCTAGTGAGGCAGTTGTTTTAAATTACCTTACAAACCAATGACTCACTCTCCTCTGAGTAATCGAGAAAGTTATTGTGACGTTACAAAATTGGAAAGGGAGATATAACATTGAGTCAATACAAACACATCAAAAGATGAAGATTTTTGCGGTTCTGTGCTTGACTGATGCACCCACAAGCCATTTCAGGACTGACTCATCACAGCGCTCATGTTCACACGCCAGAAGAGGTAACTGCACTGTTGTAAAACCTTTCTTGGTTAAACATCCAACATATGTCTAAAATCTTAGAGAAAAACTCTTAACAATTCAATAAAATGGGATCATTTTTAGTGCACTAGGCAACTTGCCAAGAATGATAATAAAAATGATGATCACTTACTACATCCTTTGAGGAATGCATCAAGTAGACACACAAGGAAATTCCCTTTTGACAGGATTCTCTTGGAGCAAAAAATTAAAGTAATCGAAGCAAATTACTGTGACAAAACAAAATTACCTTCAACAAACATAATTTGAAAGAGTCATTTATCATCATTTATCATTATCAGGGGTTGATGGGTTGAGCAGTCATAATAAAAGTCTCTTTATCATTTTGGGGTTTGCTGAGACCTTGTAGGCTACACAACTGTTTTTTACATTCTACTGACTGTAATTTGTTAAATATTCAGAGACATGCCAATGTTTTAATAGCCTAATTGCAAAACTAGACGCTGTGACCAAATTTCTGCCCTCCAGAAGAGTTCACATTCTGCATAATGCTATCTGACGTGATGTCACTTTATGGTAACACTAAACTTAATAGGTGCAAAGTCAGCAAATTTCAATTGTAAGAGCAGAATTGCCCATAGTAAATTCATGTTTTTATTAGGAACATACTGAATTTGCTAGATATAAAGACCAATCTAAGTTAATTAACACATTATTTCTGAAACCTTGCAGAAACATGCTATAATTCAAAGCAAGCAATAGTTGTTTGGCAGCCAATGTATAGTTACAGTTCCAAAAAGCAAGATGTCAGTATTTTAACCTCGGATAGCAGCTGTACAGATAAAGTACAGTGCTGCTTTACACAAAAAAAAGGACTATCCCTAAAGTCCTGGCCTCCTTAGATGTCCTCATGAATGAAACCATGAATGTTGAATTGAAAAACAAGGTAACTGGTTTCAGTGCAAATGGAGCAAATACAAAGTTTGGCAGATGGTTTATTTTTAACAAACTGAGCACAGACCCTGATTAGTCCGGTTTTATTGTGTAGCACATCGGCTTGAACTTGCATGCAAGGATGCTCTCCAAAACAGCTACTTCTCTGAGGTTTGTGCATTATCCTGCTGAATATTAACATTTCACATATAGTGGATCAACAGATAACATTATATTTCATATAATCATAAAGAATGAAAAGCCCAATATGGGCAGAAAATTATTTTTGAAACATATGTACTTAATTTAGCCTACTTACACTTCAAACAATGTAATTTGGGCACGGTACCCAATGGTGTAGCAGACTATATGAAACGAAGTTTTACTGGGTGTGCTAAACACATCATTTAAAATTAATTCAATTCAAATATATTTATATAGCACATTGTAACAATGTTGCATTGCTTCAAAGAACCGTTAACTGAAATAAAAAAATAAAACATTGTTAAACATACAGTTTTTATATATATATAAATATATAGTATTATTGCATTTTTTATGTCAACCGTTAAACACAATTGCACACAGCAGTGCTTTAAGTGCAACTTGCGAGTTGCTATCTGCTCATCAAGTGCTAAAATGTCACCTTAGAAAATGATTATCATGTTTCAGACATTTTTATTGAAAAAAAAACAAGCATATTTAGATGCTTGGGTGAATTTGGCTCTAATCTGTTAACAATAAAGGCACCTCCTCTGTGATGCAGACACTTTATAAAGCCTTTGGAGGTTTTTTAAAGCATTTTAAATGTTGCTAAGCAATGAAGTTTATTGAGGTGCTTTGTATTTCTTTATTAACTAATTTAGTTTTAATTAGTAAAGTAATTTTAAACTTTAAAACAGTATTTAAATGCAGACAATGCTTTTCTCCAAACCCCGTTTCAATTGGCTCATGACTTACGCATGCACTGCATTATTTATCTAAATACAATGGTATTTTTGTTATGTTTGTGCTCATTTCCAACTATCAACAAACTTCATTCCAACAAATTTGTGAGCAAACATAAATGGAGTTAATCTTTCACAAGTGAAATAGTCCATGTGTGAGTTTGGCCTATTCCATTGCCTCAACAGTTCATCGAGTTTAAAGTAGACATCCCAAATGCAATGTTCCAAACCAGAAAGCACAGTCCATGAAAAAGGTTATTAAAGGTGAACCAAAAGTTAAATGTCGTCCAATTTAGTACTCACTCTTAAATCTTAAAAGAAATTATTTGTTTGTGCGTGTGTCTGTGAACATTTAGTGTGGTGAATGTTAACTTTAGCTGAAACTCATAGCTCTTACCATTCTAATAAAAAGTATCAATCAACCTACCTAGGTAAAATCTTAAACACTGGTAATAATAATAAATAAGGCTTTATTGTGGTACATACTGTAGGTGGTCATTTAGGCACAACAATAGTTTTCTGGTTCATCAGCTTAAAGCAGAAGTCCACCCTAAAACAACATTATGCTCCAACACTATATTTCATCATATGTAGTTGATTGTGCTGCCATCAAATATACTAACTCCATATAAAAAATTAAAGCTTTTAACTGCTACAGTAACGGGGATTTTACGGGTCGTCAAATCACAAGAGAAAAATGCACGACTACATAATTCTTAAAGGATATTTCCGGTATTTAACACTTTGAATCTCATTTCTGGTTTGTTTTGGATGAACTACAGTGATCGACACTGATATTTTGACAGTGGGTCGTGTCTTGAGTTTTTGACTCGTTTAGAAGCGTCTCTTGACTGCTTCAGAATGGAAGTCAATGACCATGCACAAACATGTCATTAAAACAACACTTAATGTTCATTTTCAAAACTGTGCTACTCACCGAGTGGTTTGTGGTGTTCGTTGATGATTAAAAACAAATATATTGGCGCAATGTATGATTTCAATCCGTGTTATTTGCTATAGTGGAACTTTTTTCTGAGAAACCTCAATACCGCGTATATACTTCCGCTCTATATTTTAGTCTGAAGCGTTAGCATACTCCCGACCACTTGATGGCGACAACCACTTTGCCATACAAGTACGTTCGGTGTCTAGCGTATATGTCACACCCAGGGGCTGGCTATGTTTAGCTAAAGCCACGCCCCTTCTCAACTTCCACCTCGAGCCAACCCAATGACCAGACAACACAAGAACAGGTAAGTAGTAAAACAATCTTTATTTAAATATTTAAAATAACTTGGGAAATGGGGGAGGGGCAATTAAAACTAGGCTCTGACTCTGCCTTCCAGGCAGGCCACGACACAGGGAGGTGGCAGGAAGGGAAAGGGGCAACAGGGATCCAGGGGGGCTGGAGACCAAGGGGGAGACGTGGAAAACAGGCTCCTGCCTGTCCCCACTATCCGTGGCGCCCTCCTCTTCTTTCCTGGAGGCAAAGGTGAAATAGTATGAGGATTTGGGGGTTAACTCTCTCCACCTGCGTACCTGTGTTGCACTCTGCTCGGGCTCATACAGTTCCTCGTGTCCAGCTCACTCTCCTTCCTTCCTCTTTCCGCAGGCGGCGGCTGGGACGCAAGGACACAGTTATCTGGACTTGGATAACTTCTCGTCCCGTCGCTGTTTACAGCTCGTGGTGCGTTCAATTTCCCACAGTTCGTTCTTCTGATGTTCACTCCTGTTCTCTTTTTCTCCACAGGCAGCGGCTGGGACACAAAGACACGGTTAATTTGGACTTGGATAATTCTCACCTCTCCGCTGTTCACAGCTCTTGGTAAGTATAATTTCCTCACGGCTCGTTTTCTGGATGCTCACTCTCGTTCTCCTTTCCTCCACAGGCAGCAGCTAGGACACAAAGACACGGTTAATCTGAACTTAGATGGTGCTCACCTCTCCGCTGCTTACAGCTCTTGGTAAGTGTAACTCCTGACGTTCACTCTTGTTCTCTCTTTCTCCACAGACAGCAGCTTGGACACACCAACACGGTTAATTCGGACTTGGGTGCTTCTCACCTCTCCGCTGTTTACAGCTCTTGGTACGTATAGTTGTCCACAGTTCGTTCCCCTGACGTTCACTCTCGTTCTCTCTTTCTCCACAGGCAACAGCTGGGACACAAAGACACGGTTATTTCTGACTTGGTGGTTTCTCGCCTCCCCGCTGTTTACAGCTCTTGGTACATATAATTTCCACAGTTCGTTCTCCTGACGTTCACTCTCGTTCTCTCTTTCTCCACAGGCAACAGCTGGGACACAAAGACACGGTTAATTTGGACTTGGTTGTTTCTCACCTCTCCGCTGTTTACAGCTCTTGGTAAGTGCAGCTTTTCCACAGCTCGTTCTCTTGACGTTCACTCTCGTTCTCTCTTTCTCCACAGGCAACAGCTGGGACACAAAGACACGGTTATTTCTGACTTGGTTGTTTCTCACCTCTCCGCTGTTTACAGCTCTTGGTAAGTGCAGCTTTTCCACAGCTCTCTACACTGCGTTCTAAAGGACAGAGATGGATCGACAATGTAGCGGGGGCGGACTTGCGACGGCTGGCATACACAGGAAGTCCAACGGGTGATGATTTCCCACAAGACGCCGGGGGCAAGACCCTCTCGGCGAGTTCGCTGGTCGGCAGAGGGGCAAAATGTCACACCGTCTCACCGGGTCGAGCGCTGCCCTATCCTCGCTACCCGTAGGGTGATCGAACACCGGACAGGGGCGCCCTTTTGTAGAGACCACGGGGCGGTGGAGCTCCTTGCCTCTAACTCTGCAACAAGGGAATACACACAGGTAAGGTATCAATGCAAATGGACCGTATTAGTACTCACACACGCTGCCAGCTTCCAAATCTTCACCGCCGTTCTCCAAAACCCGCCTATACACAGACGGGGGCGGCTTCCAGAGGCCCACGCCGTCACTTTACACTCAAAACCGCACACAGCGTATGATAGATGATTTATCCTAGGACCGTTAGCCTCTCCGTCTCTTCCTCAATGAAATGGATGATGCGGGGTAACGTCTGACAAGACACACAGCACTTGCACAGCAACCCACAGCAAATACACAGCACCACTTCAACGTGAAAGGTATTCAAAAAACAAGGACTCACCCACCACACTACAGGTGTACACAAAGAGACGCCCGTCGTCCTCCACTTCGCTCGGGTTGGATGGGGGCGATGTTAGTACGGCCTGGATATTTATTCTGCTGCTGTGGCTGTTTACATGGGAAGCTCCTACGGCTCACCTACCACGCTAGTTCAGGGGTAGGGCCGCCCTCCTCCTCCTGGAGGTATTCAGTAACTTCACAGGTTAGTTTTCCACTTCACTTTTAATACAGGAGTTGATACTCACAGCAGTCTGCCTTCGTTTACATTGCAAAACACGATACGTTTCCTTCCTCCTTTGTTCCTCCAAATGTGTCACTTAGACCGATCTTTCTTCCACCCGTAGGGTTTCTTATCACTCCAGCATTTCCACTGTAGACTACGAAAGAGAGAGCGAGAGAGAGCAAGTAATAACAACCACCAATACGTATCGGACGAGCACAGCTCCGCACCTCAACTCACACTAAGCACACCAAACTGTGATTTAAACTGCTCTTAAATACTCCTCTGTGGGCTTTCTTCTTCCAATCACCCGGCGCTCCTCTTAACAACGCACAGCTGTGCTTGATTTTGCTGATTACAGCCTTCGCGATGCTACCGGATGTCCGGTGTTTCCCTCTTCTCGGCCCAAAAAGATCGTCACCTTGTGACATATAGACAGTCACAATCGAGCTCAACTTCAAATAAAACACGACAGAAACTGCATTTCGCTACACAACTTGTTTTTAATCATCAACGAACACCACGAACCACTCGGTGAGTAGCACAGTTTTGAAAATGAACGTTAAGTGTTGTTTTAATGACATGTTTGTGCATGGTCATTGACTTCCATTCTGAAGCAGTCAAGAGACGCATCTAAACAAGTCAAAAAGTCAAGACACGACCCATTGTCAAAATTTCTGTGTCCATCACTGTAGTTCATCCAAAACAAACCAGAAATGAGACTCAAAGTGTTAAATACCGGAATTATCCTTTAATGTTCTAAATGGGGGCGGGTCTTGAGGCGAGATGATTGACAGTAATGATAACGTTCTTTGATTGACAGCTGCACAAGATTCATAATAACAACAACATGATAATAACTTTCTACGTAGTATGTTTACCATAGTTACACAAAACAACAACAACTAAGCCAAATGATGTTTTAGATATTTTTACCATTTTACACTACCTGAGTCTGCGGAAAAACTGAAAATAATACTCAAAATCTACCTGACGAAAGTTCTGGCTGCATATTCAAATTTTCAAGTAATCTGTTGTGTCAACTGAGGGTCGCGTTGATGTAAACAATAAAAACTCCCGGTGGCCTGAATTTGTTGTCCTTACATCCACATACTGCACAGGTTCTTGTCATCTTTTATAAAGGGTTTTGGTGATTTCCCCTTCAGAGA
Source organism: Paramisgurnus dabryanus (assembly GCF_030506205.2). NCBI lineage: Eukaryota > Metazoa > Chordata > Actinopteri > Cypriniformes > Cobitidae > Paramisgurnus > Paramisgurnus dabryanus. The sequence continues at coordinate 25,776,116 of NC_133357.1, forward strand.
TGGTGAAATGCAGAGTCACTCGTTGGTTGGGTTCATCTGTTGGCTAACTTCAAGTTAACTTGAGTTGATTTGAGAACAGGTTGAGCGGTAAAAGAAGTTATTAGGCTTGTTCAACTTCATGCGGTGCTGCAAAAATCGACAGCCGGATGACGTCAAAGTACCGCGAGAGCGATTCGCGAAATCATACAGAGGAGTTTGCCTTTAAATCGTTTTTGCAGAACCTTGACGAGATCCGGCTGTCGGTTCTTGTGGCGCCGCATGAAGTCGAACAAACCTGAAGGTTGCATCGGTCAATGGTTAGTGGGTGGAGCTAATGACTCAGTTTCACGCAGTGCATTCTGGTTAATTGAGTCCATCAAAGACCGTTACGAAAATTTAGTTTCAACACACTATCAATCTAGTAATCGAAATCGTGCATATTCCTTTTTTTATGTAAAATGCAAAATGCACATTAATTTCCCGTGATAACAGGCTAAAATGTCTAGGGTTCAATTCCGCTTTAAGTATAGAAGGCCCAGCAAGTCATGATGTCAAACATGAATCAGAATAAGTGGACCTTCAGCTATGTCTGCCTCACAGAATATAACCAATATTGTCCATCTCCGGTAGGCTGCCCTATCAACAGCTTTGGGCCTCCCCACAAATCACCAGAATCCAGGGTACATCATCAAATTAATTCCAATTCTTTGATATCTGAGTCACCAACTTGTGTGGCTGGGTGCATAAATTTGATCACCCCTGACAAAATCTCACTTCAAGGTTTTTTGAAAAGTTGGCAGGTATGCTTATATAACTGGAGAAGTTCAATTTAAATTACACATGGTTGACCTGTGTTGACCTCAGTACATTTTGCTTTTGTGTTAACTTGGGAACATCATGTGCTTCTTTTGCACTGGGACACTATAAACTCCGGTAAAGAAATTGTGACATAACAGGTGGAAAAATAAAAGAAGGTGGACTGGTTAATTTTTTTTTTTAGTTTAGCTCTTAATTATATGGTGGACTTGCACAATCTCAGCAATATCATGTTGGTCTGCAAACATCAAGCGGTTTTGTTGACTTAGGGAGTTAGTACTTTTATATGTCAATTATTTTAATGCCCTATTCAAATTTGAATAATAGTCTAATTGGATAATAGAATGTCTTTGCATTATACTTGTTTGCTCACCACTTACTGATCATACAAGCCTATCATATCTCTCTTAGAAACATTATGTCTATGCTGATCTGGGAACACCATTGTCCCAGTTGTATAGTCAACTGTTTTGATCGTGCACAATTTTTCCACATGAAATAAGTTTTTCCTTCAAATAATTTTTTTTTAAAATCACTCACATAGAAAAATCCAGTCATAGAGTATCATATTCAACTGTTATTTATCCATTACCTGATTTGTAGGGGTGTAGCTGTACACAGAAGTCACGGTTTGGTACATTCTTTGGTTCAGGGGTCACTGTTTCAGTATGGGTCATAAAGTATCAAGTACCAAATGCATGGGAACTTTTCATTTATTAATAGTTAAAGAATACTTTATTAACTCAATTTACATTTAATTTAAAAATTACTAGCAAGTTACATCCTCATCTATTCCCCTGTCTGTCATCCCAAACTGGACTTCAATTCCCATCATCCTTTTCACTCCCTCTCCTGAACTGTGCTGTGTAATATCATCCTCTGTTTCCTCGTTTTCTGCTCCCTCCCACCGCTTCGGTGTAGTTTCATTTACAACGTGGGACACGCCTAGGGGGAGGGGGAGTACTGTTACATTCTCATCTGTTCCCCTCTCTGTCATCCCCAATGGGATTTTAATTCCTATCATCCTCTTCAATTATGTTAATTATCATTGTCTATTTATACCCTGTTGTTTGCCTTAGTCTTTGTTATTGTCTAGTGTTACCCATGTTAGTGAGTATAGAGCTTGGGCGTCGTGACGTCATTACTTGGCGTGGCGGCCATGTTGATTGCCTCTTTTACTGCTACTCGGACTACCGCGCTCTGTTTAAAGACGTACTCCCTCTCAGCCGTGTGTCTTAATTTGATTAATTTGGCGAACACTATCTAAGTTTGCATTGAAAAGTAACTTCGCGTCTGCTGCCGTGTCGTCATCGTCTTGCTGCCCCCTCCCCTTTTTGTGATTGGTTCCCTATTTCAGGGGCAAAATTGGCCCACAGTTTCCATGCTAGACTTGCAGCATGTATAAATTTGCCCACAAGGCAGCATCGGGAAACCCAGGCTAGATTTTAACATCTTCTTTTCTTCTTTTCATTCTCCCAACTCTGCTGCTTTTCCTCGTTTGACTTGCTGTATGTTTACATTCGCAAGGCCATCAACATGGCCGCCACGTCCCAGAATGCAACCCAGCGCCCAAGCCCTATATTGTTATTATTGTACTTAATAAAAAAAAGTTGTTAGCATCGTCTCAGCCTTCATCCTCCACTAGCTTAACGTAACACAATTTGTTTTGTACATACATTTAAATTAGTAATAAACCAAATACTAAAGGGATTTTTAATAAAAATGTAATTAAATGTTTATTGAAATTATTAATTGCTTAATTTAGTTTTGCTCTTATATTAAAACGTTAATGTTTTGTTTGTTGGATTTACGTAAATATAACTAGTTTTTCGTGTCTGTGGCACAACTTTCTTTATCGTGTCATTTAATATATTTTTTCTCATTGTTTTTCCTTTTGAATCATTGTCGCTTTAGGTTGGGGTTAGATTGGGGGTTTTCGCTAGGATATAATCTTATGCATTCGTTTCTACATGTTTTTCTTCCGCTTTTAAAACTTTTCTCGCCTGGAGTTAGAATTGGGGTTGTCCCAGAAAGTGATTCTAACCCCAACCTCAATGAGAAAACTAAATATAAAATGACACGATTAAGAAAGTCATGCCATAGACATAAAAAACTATTTGTAGAAATGTATGCTGAGTGACCCGAAAAATACATTTGGGCTCCCGTTGCACGAAAAACAGCAGGAAATTGTGTCAATAATATGAATAAAGTAATCAAATATTTTGTGACTATAACACGAATTTCCATGAGATTGGGTTGTACGTACCGTAATGGTTCGGGACGTATACACATACCGTTGCACCCCCATAATTAAGCATATTTCTTTTAAAACAGTGACATTACTATATCCAAAGTCATGTAACATTAGCATAAGAGAACACTGTAGAGACTATAGTACACATCAGCTATTGAGATGACCACAGAGCAGCAGATCCTGGAGGAAATGAAAGGTTTTATTGGGAACAGGGTATATTCCTATAACAACTTTCAATGAATGGAAAAACTGTTGTACAAAACCCCTAAAAAGCAATTGTCAGTGTACAATGTCTTGGCAATGGCTCTCAGTTAGATGGTGTCAATTTTAAACCAATCATTAAATGTCTAGCAACTGTAGAGTTTCAGCCAGTCAGTAGAGCAGAGAGTCAAAGTGTGGAACCAATCAAATCAATTACTCTTAAAGTTCATGTGTTCCATAAAGTCTGGCTAAAAATGCTTACTTAGGTTACACAGTAAGCATATTCCCTTCTTGACAGACAAATGAATACTGATATTAAGTAGTAACAGGCTGAAGTGGTTTTTGCTTAGGCATGATATGTGGGAAATATAAACTCTTATTCTGCAGCATAGTGTGAGACTACCTAATTTTAGGATAAAGTGACTCAGGATAGGGGCAGAAACCAGGACAATTAGGAAAAGACTGCTGATGGAAATCCAGCGGAATTGCGGTTATGATTACAGTAACAAACGTGTCAACCGTACCCTTTTACAACCGTTTTCTTTAGGTTAGGAGTTCCACAGCGTGTGTGGCATACATTGTGATGCATTTTGTTGCATGCTGTAGCTTTACATTTATTCCCAGTCAAAATATATTGACTTAATCCACGCCGTTCATATTAAATCAAGAGTTTATCTGCCCTCCATGTTTTTCCATTACACACATGCAGAATCGAAGTGGATGTTCCAGTGTTTGACATTATGTTCTGTAAATGTGAATCAGACGGTGAGCTCATTCTGGAAATTTGTAATTTGTAACGGGAACTGAATGAAATACAGAGTTTTTGAAAGGTTGGCATCTGGACAATACGATGATTTCTTTGAAAAAAGATACAGTATAATCAATGTTTGACCCTTTAATATATTTTGAGCCTTTGGGAGTTAATGCTGACACATAAAAGAAACATTCTGCATTCTTACAGCCAAAGAGACTTACAGTAAACTGCAATTAAGCAGAAATTCTGAGAAGCACAGTAATATTATAAACCTAAGCCAAGTAAAGTAAGTTGTAAGTCCAAGTTATTGGAACACTGAAGAACAACTTAAAATTTCCTGGTATAAGATATGCATGAAATTACAACTAGGTCAAGCTAATAACATAAAACATTTTACTCCCAAAAGCAGAATTATTTTTTTTTTTTTTGAATAAGATACTTTACTTTATCATCTGAGCAAATTTCTGATATTTTTGACTTAACATCTCTCAAATAAAAGGTTTCTCAACTTTTACTGAAGAACATAAGATGATCATAAATCATGGATCAACTATTTATGTCTTTGTCTATATATTGGTCTCAGACTTTTAGACTCCACTGTAGCTACTTTAAAGGGGACATTTCACAAGACTTTTTAAAAAATGTAAAATAAATCTTTGGTATCCCCAGAGAACATGTGGGGCTCTATCTACAACCTGTGCAATACAGCGCAATGCGCGACGCAAGTGTCTTTTGCTAGTTTCCACCCTGCGCAATTATCATTTTCATGTTTAGCGCCACGTTGTTTAAATAGCAAATGCATTTGCACCCCCTTTTGCGCCCATGGGTGTTCTAGTCTGAAAACGAGGTGTGTTCAGGCGCACGTTGCTATTTTTAGGCAACTAAAATAGACTACGCCATTGACCAACAAAAACCTGCTCTAAAGTCTAAAGTCAATGGCGCAATATGTTTTTTGTTATTTAAAGAGCGCATTAGTAATATGCGCCTATAAACGGGATGACAACGCGGGTTTGCTTATCACATACATGAATGCACAGCAGCACAAAAACTTTATATTCATTCCAATACATAAGTAAAATGTAAGTAGGCTACTCTGAAAAAGAGAGTATAAAAATCGAGAGTCTGTAGACCTCTCACGACTGTTTTAAACACAACTAATTTTTCCATTCACTCCACCCCCTCCCTTCTGGGTTTTTTCTAAAGCCACGCCCCCAATACACATGAACGCGCGACGCTGACTGGCTCTGCTGGAAGAAGCATTTACCTCAGACGAGCGGAGAGGAAGGAGCGCGGTGCATGTAGTAACATTATGTCACAATCACATGTAATAATACACCTAACTTTATCACTATGAATATAAACAAATACATTAGCTTTAAGTACTCACTATCAAGCTAGCATATTGATACTGGTAAAGTTTAACATATATTTTGTTTGATTCGGTAACAAACGAGCTAGTTATATTTAAGGCGGCAGTGGCCTAGTGGTTCATGTAGGTTGTCTGCAAACCGGAAGGTAGGTGGTTCAATCCCCGGCTCCACCGGACCAAGTGTCGAGGTGTCCTTGAGCAAGACACCTAACCCCAGCTGCTCCCGACGAGCTGGATGGCGCCTTGCATGGCTGACACCGCCGTCGGTGTTTGAGTGAATGGGTGAATGTGAGGCTAATTGTAAAGCGCTTTGGATGGCCATAGGTCAGTTAAAAGCACTATATAAATGCAGTCCATTTACCATTTATAAGACAAAGGGGCAAAAACAGGTTGCATTGATACAAGTTTTTTTATTACCATCAGTTACACTGTGATGAAGGTGAATTTCGTGGAAGATTCATAACATATACGGTGTCATTCTGCATGTAAGAGTTTCCGTGATGAAAGCATTGTTGACTCTGATGAGGACTACACACCGGAGACAATATCGCTACCGCATCGAGGAAAAGACATGCAATATTTATTCTCGTTTGATTTCTTCGTTTATTCCTTTTTTTGTCTCGTTTGCCTTCGCTGACTGCATATGCAGGTACTCTGAGTTCTGAATGCACTTTCTCTGCCGTACTTTTGCTCTTCCTAGAGTGCCTCGTGCACGTTCAAATCAGTCGGGTGTGCGCATGTGTGGGCAGATCCCATAGCAACAGGGGTGGTGCCATGGTCGCGAGAGAGACTGATAGTTGCGCAAGCAAATCATTTGTTTAGTCCTGAATGGAAATAATTAGCTGTGTTTAAAACAGAAAGGGGTCTACAGACACTCGAGTTTTATACTCTCTTTTTCAGAGTACTTACATTTTAATTATGTATTGGTATATAAAGACAGTTTAAACAAATTTGTAAAAAAGTTTTTTAGATAATTCCTGCCTATCCTGCCTTTAAACATCAAAAAAGATTTTCAGAATATGACCCTTTAACCTCTTACACTCTGAGGCTATTTTGGGGATTTCTGCAAAAGCTTCCCATATGGTACCCACATGCAGAGGTGTACATACAAAAGTTTGAAATTACATAAAACACTGTTGAAAGTGCTAAACATAGTTGTATGTGTTGTCAGTCCTCTAATAAACACAAAAATAAATATGCGCTTTTTTAAGTCCGTATTTAAAAGTGTATAACTCTGGCCCTGAGTGGTCACGAAACCTGTAGACAGTTTTGTTTGATTCCAGCAATTGTCAGCTTACAGGGGAAAAAATGTTTTTTTTTCTCTATCATAATATGCAAAAGTTATTCTACTCCAACTGATGGGAGGAATAATACCCTTTTTGTATTCAATATTATTTTGTATTAAATATATTTGAAGTGTTCCCATAACCAATGGAATAAATGCAATATCTTTATATCATTTTACAGAAAACCCTTTGAAGTTACAGAAAAAGCTGTTTGTGACAAATATTGTTATTTATGTTGTTTTTTATATGATGAAACACCAAATTTTCTTTTTTTATGTTGTAAACACTGTCTTTGATAGTGTATAACTCTGGTTCTTTGTACTCTAGCAGACTGCAGGCAGTTCTGGTTGTTACCAGCAGCAGACAGTAAACAGCCAAAAAAGAATGATCTCTTTAGCATGTCGCATTCAAAAGTTATTCTCATTTTTCTGAATGGTGTGAAAAACATTTTTCATATAAAAATTGTTTTGTTTTGCATATATAATAAATAGCAAGGGATTATTCAGGCACACAACCAATGAAAATGCTGTGAATTGACTAAAATTGTTTAGAGTAGGACTTAAGATAAAAGATGGTGTAGCATTTGTGGCTATCTGAGATATCTTAGGCAGTCCACGCTCAAGTTTCCCATACGTTTACAAAAGACCATTTTTTTTGCCTCATTATTCATTTGACGATTGTTGGATATGTGATGATAATAGAACAAAGAGCTTTCATTTGATATAAGACTTGTATTTGAAAAATATGAAATATGTGAATATTAAATTATATAAAAAATGGGGGGGTGATAGTATAAATTAAGTGTAAATAACTTTCTTACAGTAAAACATATATCAAAGTGAAGCATATCTGCAGAAAGAAGAGATTCTAAGCTTTCAAACAGTATCTCATATGTGGTCCAATAGGAATATTTTATATTAAGTCATAATAAGTAATTTTGTACCCTTCAAAGGGGCCACATAGTTAAAGAAGTGTTTTATGAAGGAATGTCAGATTGATTATGATTTGTGATGTACTGTACATTTCAGTATATTAGCTTATTAACTGTTATAAAAGTACAGCTACTGTATTCGAATGAGTGACGGCTGGCCCTTTATCCTGGAAGGAGGCACTTTCTTCTCTAGAACTGCCATTTTGAACATTGCACTTTTCCTAGTTCACCGTAATTGTTAATCTCTAGTCTTTGCTAATATCTTGTTGGATTCTGACATTTTACCAGTCATTCACTTTGTATCCAACAAGAATTTACAGTTAGTTTCCTTTAATAATTCCCTTTCTTTTAGTTCTGTTACATCTGAATTCAATTAGTTGAAGTTACACATGATCATGAGATTTGTAAAATGCCTTAAGCTCTGGTAGCCTGTTGGCTGCAATGTGCATGCCCCCCTTTCTCTGGGTATTTAACAGTAATTACATAAGGAGGGTTGATTAGACTCAAAATTCAAGCTGTCATCAGAAAAATGTTTCCCTAGAGCGAGCACCAAGTCAGCTTGGATGCCAACTCTGTCAGTGAGTTTTGAATAAAGCTTTCACTGCCTCTACAGTATATGATAGGGTAGTGTCCACTTGGAGGGGGTCCTTCCTATTTATAATAGCACCTAACATTTCCTTAGCAAAAAATACATGATGTTTGAGAGTTGAGTGAGAAAGTCTATTAAATGGCCAGCTAATTTGGCATAGACTATGGCTAGATTCACTGGGCAGTTGCATGAGTAACACGTTTTGAAATTGCAAACCCACATGTCATGGAAAGAAACAAGATTTTACTATTTCATTGCATTCTGTTGGGCTACTGTATGTGTTAGCACATACACAACTTTCTGTTTCGGTTAAAGCTGCCAATCCCAGCACCCTGAGGAAAAAGAGTTGCTTTGCATGAGTATTTTGTAATTGCTTACTGAAAAAATCTAATGTCATTTGTAATAAAAATATTTTCAAAATACACAAAACACTTTGTGCCAAATTTGTATTAATCTGCGGATTTCCTTTGTCAACTACTGTAGTTTAGCTTTCATGCATGTGAGCTGCAACTGTACGACTTAATGTAGCATTAGAAAAGTGCATTTTTTTGCATTCCTGCAGCGCTTGTGCCCTTGAAAATTTTATATTTTTAATGCCGTTCAGCTGCACTCTATTACAGGATGATAAAAAGTTTTTATGGTGATCTGCTTTAATGGCCTAATAGGGCTTGTTAATGTCAAGATGGCCAATAAGATCAAACAAGGCCTTTTTACTGTAAACACAAGCTGAGGGACACTTCATGTAAAATGTATACATGTACTTAGTAACAAAACTTCAATATTTAATAACTGTTTTACTCTGTGGTAAAGAATTGAATATAGCATTAGCAGCGCAAAAGGTAATAGGTTCGAACCCAATGAACACATAAACTGCTAAAAATGTATATCTTGTTATGCACTGTTGCTTTTGATAAAAGCATCTAATAAATCGACAAATGTAAATGTGATGTAATATTGCTAAGGATTCTAACGTGGCCACAAAGCGATTCCTGGCCCCCTTTGCCGAAAAAGACGTGAAAAGCGAGGAGGAAGTCTAGTGAAACCATTCCAGGTTTTAATTCCGGGAGTTCCACGGGGTGCAGATGTTCATCTGCAGGGTTGGAAAGGTAGTCGGTTGCTTTGGAGGTGCTTTGGAGGGGCACAGAGGGCGCGATGTACCGCTGGATTCGACCCATTGTACCCAAGCGTGCCGCACAAGCCCTGAAAAGTGAAGCCAAAACGTCTCCATCGCCCCCCAGTGACTGGTCCCAGTATAGGTCATAAACCCCGCCTCCCCCATGTTATTCAATGGGACTTGAGACCAACTAATAAATGTAATAACACTTTAATTATCTTTTTTCCAAATCTGGTTTCTGTCATTTACTGTAGTTTTTATCACCCTGATGTAAATTCAAGTGTTTTTTTAAATAAGCTTGTTTTAGTTTGTTATTTAATGCTATAAAATTGGTGGTGTGACGTCATGATTGACAGCTGTGATATGCGCATTCTGCGAGAGCAAGGACGGGGTCTTGATTTCGCGTCTTTACTTCCTGCTCACTACTGCACAGAACTGGTCCCGAAATCGCTACTGCGCAGACTCAAAACCCAAGATGTCAGCCGTATCGGGACACTGGCGGCTTCACTTTTCACCAATGGAAGAGAACGAACGGGCATCATCCATCTTTTTTTACAGTCTATGATTGTACCGGATCAGCCCGTGACGACCCATGTTCGGCACATTCTGCGGTTCCATCTGAATGGAATCAATAAGCAGCATCTTCGGCCTGCGCCATGTGGAGATTATGGACACCAATGGATTGAAAATAAGGCTAACCTTGATTAATGTTCGTTCTTTGAAAAACAAATACTTTATTATAAACAAGTTCATTAGAGCGCCTGATTTTAAATTTGTCTTTATTACGGAGACTTTGATGAACACTGGCAAAAATTATGTCTTAGGAGAAGCCGTACTTAACAAGTAGGCTTTGTCCACACGAAGCCGGTGCATTCCCTATCCGATCATTTTTTTTCCAGACCAGTATGGGGCGCTGTAATTCTGCCACAGATATACACTATACACGGAGAAGAAGACTTTGAGCATGCGCATAACCTTGCGCACTGTATACGAACCAAGAAGAAGAAGTGATGGCGAACGCAACAACTTCAAGAGTGGAGTCTTTCTCCTGGTTGTCTTCCGTGGTGGATCTAAGAGCATGTGGCGTATGGTGTTGTCCATTATCGCTTTTTGCTCGCCACAATTGCATAGAAGTAATAGTTTTTGCTGTAATAAAGCTGATAGGCTTAGTAGCTTCTGTAGCATGAACACAATCATGTAGTACGCCATTATTGTTGTTGCTGTTACGTGTGACGCTGCCGACACGTGATGTGATGACGTTTTCTCTTCACAAAATATACGGATTGGCTGTACACACAAAACCGCCATGGTGTCGATTTCAGATTTATCCACTTTAGGACCCGGTTTCAAAAAATAGCTATTCCAGTCTCCCAAAACGCCGGATCCGTGTGGACGAAACGCCAATACGATAAAAAATGTATACATATACAGTACAGTGATACGCGTCTCCGTGTGGACAGCCCCTTAGTCTTTCAGTCTACCTGACAGGTTGGAAGGGAAGAAGGTTTGGCTATTATCTTTAAGTCTAATCTTATCTGTACTTTGCTTGGGTTTAATCAGTTTTCAAGCATTGAACTCCAAGTGTTTGTAATTCAATCTACAACCCCCGTTTTTTGTGCTTTTATTTACCGTCCACCAAGAGCCAATAAGGACTATATTTTAGAACAGGCTGTTTTTCTTGCTGACATTGTTTTAAAATATGATACAATTTATTGTTGGGGGACTTCAACAACCCCTTAGAAAAAAACGTTTTTGTTGTTTCCTAAATGGCCCCAAGCCGGATTGATCTCATGGAAAGTCGCGTTATAGTCACCCAACATTTGATCAATTTATTTGTGTTCATGGCACGAAATTTTTTTCATGACTTGAGCACAAATGTCTTTTTCGTCACACTCGCACAAATTTCTATAAATAGTTTTTCATGTGTGTTGCACAACTTTCTTTTTCGTTTCATTTTTTGTATTGTTTTCTTATTGTTTTCTTCCTATTTTCTTACCATTGTCGCTTGGGGTTGGGAAGTGTAAGAATCACTTTCTGTTACATTTGTTAAGACATCCTAACCTAAACCCCAACCCTAACCCAGAATAGTTTTAAAGGCATAAGAAAAACATGTAGAAACCAATACATAAAAGTACATCCTAACCCAAATCTAACCCTAACCTTGTCTCATTTGTCTGATTTTGAACAAATATCTTTGCTCATGCTTCAGGACACCATATGAAAGCTAACATTTTCCCCTCAGGATGTTATTCCAACAACGTTATTAAAACAAGTTAGTGAGTTGATTGATTTGGTCTATTTGTTCTATCAATAGTGAATAATAGTCTACTGTTCCTAGTTATTGTAAACAGGCCATAGTGCAGCCACTACTGAAGAAATCAAACCTAGTTACATGTAGAAGTTTGGTGTATAATTATAGACCAATCTCTAAGCTTCCTTTCTTGGTGAAGATTCTGAGAAAACATTTTTTAATCAACTTGAGACCTTTTTGGCTGATAATTCCATTGGTGAAGTTTTCAATCTGTGTTTAAAAAAACAACAGTAAATAAGCAGCTGCATTACTGAAAGTATTTAATGACATTTTTATGGCTACAGACTCTGGTAACCTTTCTTCTGCTGTTAGATCTCTCAGCTGCATTTGACACAATTGACCACAAAATTCTGCTCTCGCATTTAGATAACTGTGTAGGGATCTGTGACAATCGCTTGAGTTGGATTAAGTCCTACCTCCAGAACAGAACCTAGGCATAGTCTGTGCATCAAAACTTTACAAACAGATAAAAAAAGATGTCAAAATTATTTTTTTCCAGTTGAGACAGATTTCAAGGTTAGATTACAGTAATGCACCACTATGGTGTCAAACACAATAACTTATAAATAATAATCTTTAGCAGTATATCTAGTAGGGGTGACCCGAATAGTCAAAGATTCAATGCATCGATAGGAGAAGCCTGATTCGACTACCAATCACAGTCGAATCGTCGCAGATGTGTTATAAAATGAGGATCCTTCAATTTTTGCCGTATATGTGTCCACACATTATCTGATTTCCCATACAACAGCTTTCTCCCAATATATTAATATACAGCATATTATTATAAGGCTGCAAATAATATGTGAAGTAGCAGCTTTCAATAAATATTTTTTAAATGCGTTAATAAATCCAACAACCCCTGTGACTGGGCTACACGTCCATAAGGTTCCTATGTTAATAAACCATTGCCTCTTTCTGTTATGGTGTGTAATAGGGAACCCAAGTGCAGACAGAGGTGGATGAATACAAACACTTTATTTAAATAAACAGAAAACAAAGGCCCACGAGGGAGCAAAACAACATAAACAGGATAACTAATATGACAGAATAAACACTCAACTGGAAACAGGACTAGACTAAGACACTAAACTGGAAAACACTTCACAATAAACTGACAGAACACTTAATCTACTAAACACTGAATATGACTAGACTTGACTTAGAGTATTCACAGGCATGAAACAACAATGAACAGAGTTAGCCAAGGAACTATAAAACTTCAAGTTTACAACATAGACTGTATAGATGTAAAGAATATGCTGAATTACCTGTGGAGAAGATAGAAAGTGCAACTTCGGTGTCCCTTTAGTCCAGTCTTGGAAAACTAACATTACTCCAATATTGACTTTGGTCTTGTTGTTTTTCCTGTCGCGTTGTCGTTTTAAATCCCCTTTTCGCTTCCTTGGCGACGTGTTTTAATGTCCTCGAAAATAGGTCTTCAACAGGCTTTCAAATCTGCCTCATCGCGGGATCATCACGGTTTGCAGCTGTTGCAGCAGAAGGATTCAGTCTGCACAGGTCGCATATGTGGGCTGCATACGTCATCAAACCTGGTTTATTTAAATTAACTGAGCATTACATTCACAAGTCATAAGCATATTACATAAATTTACAATTAACTAAGAATAATTGTCAGTTTTATAATTGTTAATATTCTGAAATAAGACTGTCTTGATGACGTATACCGCCTACACATGCAACCTCGGGAGGCTTCAGCTAGCGGTCAGGGTGAGTGTAGTCTGAAAGCGCGAAAGGCGGAGCTTGAATTTCAGGAATGTCCCTCGTCGGCGAATGTTTTTCAAAGATGGAGGCACAACATGGATGCGCCAGTCGAGCGACTCAACCGTATGTATTTTAAATAGCAGATTCTACACTTACGAGAATACTTTGATTAGTGGGGTGGAAGTAATTACGCATGAATGAGCACATACTTTTGAAAGAAAACACGGGTTTTTGCTAAGAATTAACTAAAAAAAGTACACAGTGGAGCTTTAAAAATATATATAAAAATGCATTGTCAGTTTTGTCTTCGTGCATCACTTGAAAGACAGTTTTGGTCACTTTATCAGAAAGTTGTTTATGTGTGCTGCTTGTGAAAGAAAATAAAAGTTTCCATTTGTACCTGGCCTGGCCCCCTCCCAACCCATGCACACAAACATAGATGATTCGACTATCGGTCGACTATGGAAAGATTTGACAATTCTGATTCGAATATGTAAATTCTTAGTCAATGACACCCCTAATATCTAGCTATGCTCCACTCTTAGTGAGTTTAACCTTAGTGTCACAGGGTGACTATTTACAGGCGGAACTGAAGTGTTGGCAACGTTTCCGCCCTGGTCGATTTCAGTGCAGCACCCGGCCGGTTCCGGTCGACTCTGGGCAGTGATTACACAGGAAAGATGCATCAGATGTGAGAGAAGAGTGTGGCGATTGGCGATTGGGTCATAGAGAAGGAGGAGGATTTATAAAAGGGCTGTTTGAGAAGCAGGAATGGAGAAGTCGGCAACCTGAGTCCGCTGGGATTGATGCGTAAGGGGGGTGAGAGTGAGTGTTTGGACAAACAGGCAAGTGGTGGAAAAGAAGTTACCTTCACGGAAGGAGATTGGAAGGAGTTGGATACATGTAGACAGCCCATGGAGATCTATACATCAAAGTTAAGTGAGTTAAGTGATGAACCTATTCATTTGCATTGGGCTTTTATGACTGTGTGATGTGTCTTGAAGTGATTACTGGATATTTGAAGGACACAAAGAACGTAGTTTACCGGATGTGTACTTGAAGAGAAAGAGCTAAGCAGATCTGGTTAGTTATGCTCTTTAATGTTTGTCTTGTGTTATGAGAAGTGAAGTATGGATGTTTAAAGGGACAGTCTGACACCTTGGGAAATTCTCATGACTGCTGCTTGATGTGTTGATGTCTCTCTAATGATGCCAGTGTAACTACCAGTGTCTGCTGACCTACCTAGCCTGTCTATATTTGTGTTCCCCTGTCGGAGGCAGTGAAGGAGGAAAAAGGAGTCCCCAGTTCGTGAACCCAGTATCCTCTGTGTCTGCCCCGCGCCTACCTGCACTGTCGGCCAGGACTCGGAACCCGGGGGCTGGATACGTATCACTGGCCTTATATCACCGTGAGTGTGTGGAGTGCGGTGGGTGATTTGTTTTGAGTATATACACAAGGAAAATTGCAGTGCAGTGACTTTATCAGTGTTTGTCAGTGATCGTGCTCTAGACCTCTAACCTCCACCAACCAGTAAGTTGAAAAGCTAAAGCTTATATCCTTAACCGTATATCGCTGTGTTTCCCTCTCACCGCTACTAGCCACCAGCCTGTATGCCGAAGAGCTAAAGCTCTGCATCCTTACCTGTATACCCACCTGTAATCCAAAGAGTTAAAGCCCTGTGTTCTCACCTGTACGTCTCCTTCACCAGTCTGCATGCTGAAGAGCTAAAGCTCTGTATACTTACCTGTATACCCACCTGTAAGCCGAAGAATTAAAGTCCTGTGTTCTTACCTGTACATCTCCTCCACCAGCCTGTATGCCGAAGAGCTAAAGCTCTGTATACTTACCTGTATACCCACCGTCTGTATGCTGAAGGGCTAGAGCCCTGTACCCTTACCTGTACGTCAGGGCTATTCAAATCTTACCCTGGAGGGCCAGAGCACTACAGAGTTTAGGTCCAACTCTGATCAAACTTACCCACCTGTGATTGTCTAGTGATCATGAAGACCTTGATTAGCTTGCTCAGGTGTGTTTGATCAGGGTTGGAGCTAAACTCTGCAGTGCTCTGACCATCCAGGGTAAGATTTGAATAGCCCTGCTGTACGTTGTCTCCCCAGCCTGCAAGCCGAAGGGCTAAAGCCCTGTACCCTTACCTGTACATTGTCTCCACCAGCCTGCAAGCCGAAGGGCTAAAGCCCTGTGTTCTCACCTGTATGTTGTCCCCACCAGCCGGCATGCAGATGATTTTAATTAAGTTAAACTCCTGTTGTTTTTATTCCAATAAAGCTTTGTTATAATTTTTAATCACTCATCTGTCTGTTCATTGGGGTGTTCCGGGAACTCCTTGGGGTGGAAAAAGAGGGAGGGGCGCGACTCACAGTATTGGTGGTCCGCTTCCACCTGTGACAGATTTGGCGTAGTTGGCAGGATTCCACCTCGAGTTGAGCGACCGGAATTCCCCAATGGCAGACGACGAGTTACCAGAGGCCCCACCTCGAGTCATGCCCACCTGGGATTGGAATTTGGATCGTAAGCCCGCGTTCTAGGGACTAGAATGGATTGGCGGGGGAGGATGTCACGGGGTGACTATGTACAGGTGGAACTGAAGTGTTGGGAATATTTCCGCCCGGGCTGATTTCAGTGTAACACCCGGCCGGTTCCGGTCGACTCCGGGCAATGATAACGCACGAAATATGCATCAGGTGTGTGAGGAGAGTGTGGCGATCGACGCTTGGGTCATGGAGAAGAAGGAGGACCTATAAAAAGGGCTGTTTGAGAAGCAGCAAGGGGAAGTCAGCTCCGTGAGCCCGCTGGGATTGATGCATGGGGGGGGGTTGATCGTGCTCTAGACCGCGGGAAGAGTTCTGCCTGAGAAGAGCAGTGGGCTGGTGCCTGGCAGTATTCTAGCACATGTCCAAGACTGGGGGACTGGTCGACTTTCCTCATCGTCCTGTGGTGGAGCTGTGGCTGTGGAAATGATGGTTCATGCTATGATGCTACGCTCAGCCATCTGAGAAAGAAGATTGGACGTCACTCACTTCCACCAACCAGTAAGTCGAAAAGCTAAAGCTTATATCCTTACCTGTATATCGCTGTGCCTCCCTCTCACTGCTACCAGTCACCAACCTGCAGGCCGAAGAGCTAAAGCTCTGCATACTTGCCAAAGAGTTAAAGGCAGGATAGGCAGGAATTATCTAAAAAAACTTTTTTACAAATTTGTTTAAACTGTCTTTATATACCAATACATAAGTAAAATGTAAGTACTCTGAAAAAGAAAGTATAAAAATCGAGTGTCTGTGGACCTCTCACGACTGTTTTAAACACAGCTCATTTTTCCATTCACTCCACCCCCTCCCTTCTGGGTTTCTTCTAAAGCCACGCCCCCAAAACACATGAACGACGCTGACCGGCTCTGCTGGGAGCGCGGTGCATGTATTAACATCATGTCACAATCGCATGTAATAATACACCTAACTTTATCACTATGAATATAAATAAATAGGATGGCTTTTAGTACTCACTATTAAGCCAGTGTTTTGCATGGAAGAGTTTCCGTGATGAAAGCATTGTTGACTCTGATGAGGACTACACTCCGGAGACAATACTGCTACCGCATCGTCGACCCGAGGAAAAGCCACACGATATTTACTCTCGTTTGATTGCTTCGTTTATTCCTTTGATTGCCTTCGCTGACTGGATATGCAGGTACTGTGTGAGTTCTGAATGGTCTTTCTCTGCCATACTTTTGCTCTTCATAGAGTGCCTCGTGCACGTTCGAATCAATCGGGTGTGCGCATGTGTGGGCCGATTACCATAGCAACAGGGGTGGTGCCATGGTCGCGTGAGAGAGTGATAGTCGCGCAAGCCAATCATTTGTTTTGTCCCGAATGGAAAAATTAGCTGAGAGGTCTAAAGACACTCGAGTTTTATACTCTCTTTTTAAGAGTACTTACATTTCAATTATGTATTGGTATATAAAGACAGTTTAAACAAATTTGTAAAAAAAAGTTTTTTAGATAATTCCTGCCTATCCTGCCTTTAATGTCATGTGTTCTTACCTGTACGTCCCCTTCAGCCGCCTGGAAGCAGAAGAGCTAAAGCTCTGTGTACTTACCTGTATACCCGCCGTCTGTATGCTGAAGGGCTAAAACCTTGTGTTCTCACCTGTATGCTGTCCCCACCAGCCGGCACGCAGAAGATTTTAATTAAGTTAAACTCCCCTTGTTTTTATTTCAATAAAGCTTTGTTATAATTTTTATCCACTTGTCTGTCTGCTCATTGGGGTGTTCCGGGAACTTTCTAGGGGTGAAAATAGAGGGAGGGGCGCAACTCACAGTGCTGGTGGTCCGCTTCGACCTGTGACATTAGCATTTCTAAAAAAAGGGAAAAAATGGCTAAAAAGGACACAAACTGTACCTGCTGTGTTGATTGTATCTTAAAACGGTTTACATCATTCGAATCACAAGAATCTCAGCTTTCCAAAGATCTTTTGGTTTTTTAGTTGTTGTATTTGAGGAAGTTTTCTTTCCCTCCCACGGTACACTGGAATTTTGAGGGGTTAAAACGACAATTAAAATAATATTTTTTACTGTTAGTATAGAGATGGGTTTTATAAATACCTCTTTAAAAGGAAGGTTTTATTTATGATTGTGTCTTACTGATATAGTGTTGGGGGTTTTATCATAGGGGTTAGTATTCATAGGGGTATTCATGTGGGGTCAGTTGTGAACCGTGCTTGTATTGGCGCTTTTCCATTGCATAGTACTCCACAATTTGGTTTGGGTCAGGTCGGGTCAGCTCACCTCATTTTGGCTTGGTTAGCTTTTCCATTGAGTTTAGTAACACATCAGGGTGGGAGGGATTATAGGCGTGTCGTTATATTTGCGCTGCTTAATGCTGTGACATCATACAGACGAGAGCATCATTGTACATTCCTATACATTCATTTATTTCTCAGTCTGCCACAAAATTAAAGTTAACCACCACAAATGGATGTATCACTACCACTGTCTCACATGTTTCTGTACAAACATCCGTGGGGTCAGTCGACGCGCTCCGCTCAGCCTCATTTAAGTTGAATTTAAGCATATATGTGGACGTGGGCGTCATGAATGTCCCGTCACAAACTGCTAGTCTGGAAAAAGCATGAAGGTAAAGCTAATCTCTTACATTATAGCGATGACGCTATAGTGACGATTCTCTCAGACCAATCAGTGATCTACAGTGTTTTCGCGTCACGTTTTGGTATCAGCTCGGGTCGCTTGAAACCAAGACCGAGGTGGTACTTAAAAAAGTATCAGGTAATGCACCCAGTGGAAAAGCCCCCAAAAGTAAGCTGACCCAAACCAAACCGTGGGGTAATGGAAAAGCACCATATTACTGATGCTTTGAACTGAAGATTTTGTTTGTGATTGTGTGTTTTATTAATATTGGATTTTAATGTGAAGCTATGTTTGTTTTGCTTTTTTAATGTACAGCACTGTGGTCAACATTTGTTGTATTAATATGTGCTTTATAAATAAGTTGAACTTTGAACATTATTGTCAATGTGATGAGACAAAAACATGTACAGAACTGTTTTCATTGTATACTGTATTTCCCCTCTTCAGCCAAAAGCATTAGCAAGGGGGAAACAGCATTAGCACTAGCACTGAATATTAGTGCTCGCCAGTCAGTCTAGTTAATCTGGCATTGGCTGTATTAGTTAGCTAGCCAAATGCTATAAGCTGTTTCTCTAGCACTGGTATGAAGATCTTTTCTGATCTAGCTGCTTTCCATGACGCCACAAGACTCAAACAAAAGCCATCTGCCCTTCGCTAGCTCTGGCAAAAATCTTTGAAGTTTAGCTGGACAGTTTATGGCTCATGCAGTGATGGGCAGAAAACAGACGAGAAAGAAAGAAAGAAAGTTTCACTTAGTGTCCAAAAGGGAGAAACGGAAAACTTCCTATCCAAAAAACCTCTCATCACCTAGTTCTGAAGTCTGCCCTGTTTTTTTAAAGATACGCAAATAGCTAAAACAGATGTACCCCTAGACATCTAAGCTTCATAGTTAAAGCAATTATTTGGTTGTACTTCATATGTCATTGTTCAGGCATCAGCATTGTTGAGCACTGATACATGTGCTTTGCACTTGACTTGACCAGGAATCTGTGGAAGTTCCTTGCAAGCTTTTTAGCATAATTTATGTTATTCAGTGTTGTCTCATGCGTTGTTTTGAAAGTGAGCATCTAGCATTGTGCTAAAATTATTTTCAACCCAGAATTGGGGCAAAAAGGGCCAAACCCCAACTGTGGGTTAAATTAACCCAGCTAATGTTTATATTTGACCAAGGCTTTGAACCGGTTCATGGAATGAAAACGAAAACCAGAAACTTTTTATGTTTTGCAAGGAACAGAAACGAAACCAGAAACTTTCACAAATATGTTCCGGAACAGAAACGTTTATTTATAATAATGGAAACCGGTTAACACCGTTATTTTTTCGTTCTTTGACAAGATTTCTGTGCAATACTCGATGAAGTTGACTTCCGGTCGTCGTTGAATCATCAGAGAAATGAGAAGCTTGCCACCAGCAAGTAGCCTACTGAAGCCCAAGTCTCTAATGCTCAATCATAAGAGGTAAATATTGTAGGCTACCAAGTATCTCAAGATGTTTGTTTTTTTACTAATTAGTGGTGTAATGGAACGCAGTTGATCCGGGATCCGTACCGATCACGACCCACAGTTCGGCTCATTTAAATAGGGTGAAAGTTGATCATTTGCACATGTAATAATAATAATAATTATAATAATAATAATTCCTTACATTTATATAGCGCTTTTCTCAGTACTCAAAGCGCTTTACATATGAATGGGGGAATCTCCTCAACCACCACCAATGTGCAGCATCCACCTGGATGATGCGACGGCAGCCATATTGCGCCAGAATGCCCACCACACACCAGCTTATTAGTGGAGATGAGATAGAGTGATATAGCCAATTAGTATGAGGGATGATTAGTAGGCCAACGGGCAAGTTTGGCCAAGATCCCGGGGCACACCCCTACTCTTTTTCGAAGGACATCCTGGGATTTTTTATGAGCACAGACAGTCATGTTTCAAAGGCTTGCAAATGTTACACTTAAGTGATTTTAAACAATTTAACCGCTAAAAGACGCTAAAGTGAGCAATTTTGATCAAAAACCTGATCTCACAAATTTTTTGCTAATTTTTCCACGGCATTCTCACGGATCTCTGCATTTTGGACTTTCTTTTCCGTAGCATTCTCATGGATTGGTTACTCAACTGTTTTGTCCTATTTTCTTACCATTGTCGCTTCGGTTTAGGGTTAGATTTACATAAAAAGACATCCCCACCCAAACCCAACTCTAACCCCAATGCCAGGTGACAATTGTTTAAAGTTTAGAAAATATAAAATAATAAATCAGAAAAAATTGTACAAACCAATGCTTAAAGTGACATACTAACGCAAACACCAAATCTAACCCTAAACTGAAGCGACAATGGTTTGAAAATAACAAAAAGTAGTTGAGTAACCAATCTGTGAGAATGCCACGGAAGAGAAAGTTTGTGGCAGGGCAAAGGAAAAATGCGGAGATCCGTGAGAATGCCACGGAAAAATGAGCAAAAAATTCAGTGACTATCTCATGGAACTTTGTGAGATCATGTTGGCTTGTTGTCTCATACTATAGTCCATTAAAATACATTTGGTGAATAAAGCACTGAAAAACAACGTAAAATTGTTTTTATGTGAAAAGATGCTGCATCTTCCCAAAGCGCTGTTTGGCATTCCTCCTCCGTCTGTGTGTGCGCGTGTTTAAGTGCACTCAACAAATGTAGGCATGTCCGAATTACAGTTATCCCACTTACATAGCCTTTTTTAATGTTTGATGACAAGATAGAGACTTAAGTAAATTATGTAGACTAATAATTTAAGTCCTAATGATCAGCCTACTTATTTGTATGTCCCACAGCTGACATGTAACATTATTAATCGGTTCGGTAACTTTATTTTTTTGTTCTAACCGGTTCAGGAACGTCAATTTAAGGGTTGAACCGAAAACCGGAAACGTTAAAATACTGTTTCTGTTCGGAACAAACCAATTGGGAAAAATTCTGGTTCACAGCCCTGTGTTTGACAAATCACAACCCAGAATTTGGGGTTGAAACAACCCAGCATAGATAAAATCAATGTTTTCAAACCCTGTTCCTGGAGGAACACTAAAAGTGCATGTTTTGGATTTCTCCCACATCTGACTCCACAATCTTGGATGATGAGTGGATTCAGGTGGAAAAAGTGTAGCGTTGGTGTGCCTCCAAGAACATGGTTGAGAACCTCTGTTAAATTACAATCCAGTTTGTTGAGTTCGTTCTTTTTTGACCATATAGTGGCTTGAAAAAAACAGTATTTTTTGTGTATGTATATTGATTGTCCATATACAAGTTGTCTTGTATTGTTCAGTACTAAATATGTTTTCCAATAACACGTTCTTAATTTGTATACATTTTACATTGCATTACATTTGTTCTTAATTTTACATTGCATGACTTTAGAGTTGTATGCAGCAATTGTTAAACAAGTTTGGACAACCTCTTATTATTTCTAAAGTATACAAAAAGCAACGACTTTGATTTTTTTTTAGCTGCCAAAGATGTGCTGACTGTTTTGTGTTGAATGAGAGACATGTGGATGACATTAAACATTCCAGTATTTTTGCCATTTTTTAATTGAATCATTTGCTCTGAAATTTTGTTTAAACCCTCAAGTGCATTGTTGTTTAAAGAGATGTTGTGCTTCCATTTAAACATCCTAAACTCTAAAACCAAGTGGTGCTATAATGGTGCTATATTACCCACGGATTGTTTCTTTATAGGTGCTTTACGGGTGCTATATAGCACTAAAAATGGTTCCCCTATGATTACAAGCTTTTAGTACTATTTAGAAAAAAAAAATTGTGTGTAGTCAATTCCATTGAATATCTTACTAAATCGTTTTGTGGCATTAGCATTTCAGATAGACAGTCTAAATAAAACGAGGTTTGTTTCAAAACAACTTTCAGTTTCAAACGTGACATGTTAAGCAATTTTGGCTAAAACAAGGTCAAATTTAGGTTGTCAGTGAAAGTCTGATAGACATCTCATAGCTCAAGGATAGACGATGCATACGCTTAGGACATGTAAAAGAAATGAAAGCAAACGCCATGAACACCCGTTGACTTAGCTTACGAGATGGAATATCATACATTTCGCAAGTTATTTTGTCAAAAATGGCATAAAACCATCAAGGTTATTTATAGTAGAAGCGGGTTACTCATAACCAGACTATATTTGTGTAATGACACGTAAGGAGTGGAAACAACTGCAGGGGAATAATAGAACAATGTTTATTAAAAATAAACACAGAGAGTATTGAGAGTCAATGCGGAAGTAACAGTCCGGTGTTGTTGTTGTTGGCAATGGTGGCGAAGACTACGGTGGAAGTTGATGTTTGAGTGCGACGTTGGTGGAGTGGTGAGCAGTGGTGAAATCCAGGCTGAACACGGGAACATCCACACGAAGACGACGACGACAATAAACATCCAACTGTAAACGTAATCCAACAGAACACGGAACAACCAAACAACACGGTGTCGAACACAAAGTGAGAATCTGGCAGGGAACAAAACAGGAACTGGAAACAGAGTACACGGAAAACATGGAAACTCTGAACGTTCAACAACGCACGCGCACAACAGAGAACGCGAGGGCATTATAAAGACAGCACATCAATGGGGAACAGGTGAACATAATTAATCACGTAAGACACGAGTACATAAGGGAGTAGGGTGAAAGTGACAAGACACTGGGAACACGTGTCACACATACATGATGTGAAAACACACGTGTTCCTACGTAAACACAATGCTGCCATAGCCTTGACCTCTAACATCCGACCTGGATAATAACCAAGGTCAGGCAAGACCATGACAGCTACAAAACACTGGGAACATGTGTAAGCCACACATACTATATGACTCCACATGTTCCCACACAGAACATAGTACTGTCATGGTCTTGCCAGATGTACTCAGACATGGATCTAGCACAAAAGATCTGGCAAGCCCATGACAATTTGGGCATATCCACCTTATTTTTGATTGTGGAAGGCAGTGATTTGACGTATTTTCCTTCTTTGTGCTAGACATCCGTTTCAATAGCCAGCCGGTAGAAAACAGCGTCGTGGGAGCACGCATAAAACATGATTTAAGGCATACCAGTATCTTTACAATGGGAAAATTAGTCGAGTGTGTGTACATGGAATAGACCAAAAATGTGTGTTTTTAAACCTTTTCAGGCGATGGTTTAAAATGTCACAACTGTCCCTCTGGTCAATTTTTAATTAACTTGTTTGAGTTTTATGGCGCCACATCAAGCTTCTAGCTGACCCGACAGTCAGCAGCAGTAGGCTATCTTTCTCATTCAACACATTTTAAGTTATTTGAACAAACCATAATAAACATATTAAACTACTATTACATGAATTTAGTATTGTTTCTGTTTTATGAAAATATTATTATGCAGTAAATAAGACATGAGTGTATAAAAAATATTTGCTATTTACATTTTTTTTTTTTTTTTAAAACATAACAAAAGTACATGCAAACATAATAAAAACTATTATAAACATTAACCAATAAGTACTTTATGTCGTACTGTAATCACATTTTTTGTAATAATATATAGCAGAATTAATTAACCCATTTAAATCTGCATATTTTTATCAGCATAATATTAGTTGTTTTTAAACAATCATTGCATCTATTGTTCACTGGCAGTGTCTATAAAAGCTTTAACTGGATGGATGTGTGGATACAGATCATTGGTGCACGTGCGCCACATACACCTAATGGTTAAAACAAATGTTTTGTAGAGATTTATTGCGTTTGTATCAGCTATTATGGCAGCCCTGGTTTTCTTGGATTTCATAATAAACATTAAAATGACAGTCAAAATGCCACACCCGTGTCCCTTGCAGTACGACTATCATTAGCTGTAGTGGCTCACCGGAAGTCTTACACAAAGGAGCTCAAAGATGCCAGCGCCCACATTTACGATTTATGATGTTTATGATTTACAATTAATTTAAACTTTAATGACTAGTGAGGAGTATACATTTATAGGATATAAATTATAAAAATAATATTGAAATAACTTAAAGTTGAATTAGCTTATTTTTTTATCCCTTGGTTAATAATTTTGGAATAATTAACTTTGTGTGTGTTGAGACTGGCCAATCAGAATCAAGTATTTCAGTTTGGTTAAATTGTGTACTTTGCTATAATTATTGCTGTAAACTATACTTTATAGTTACTCTTTCTTCTGTATTTTACAGTTCTGTATTTCATCTACAAATTGGTGGATTCACTTTTTTAAACAAACTGGTTGTCACTCTTAAATCTTCAGAGTGTGTTAACAGCCTTTTTGAGATAAACACGACAGCTAGCCACAAACGTTATCAAAATGCTTACACTTTTGTTACCTAGAATATCTTGGCATATTGTTTGTGTTTAGCATGTTTAGTGTTTAACATTCTTTTTAGAATAATAAAAAGCTTAATTACTGAAGGAAAATTGCCTCAAATAGAGAATAACAAAGAAGGCAGTAGTACAGTCTAAGCTTTCTGTGTAAATGTGGTTTTGTTGCTTCTGTGACTGTTTTTTTTTAACCTTAAGAGTGAGTTCAGAGGCTTTTGAAAGATTTTCACCAGTGGTGGTCTCCTCCTCTCAGGAATTGTCCCATTAATGGAGTTAAAACTCCTGGACGGTCAGTCACCCCTTCCCCATAAGGCAAGTAGCAAAGTGTCAATAAATCCTCAAGCTTTCTCTTTAAACCCAACTGTTCAGACTGTGAATTGACCAGCACAGAGCCACAAGCATCAGGAGGATTATTAACAGAGACCTTGGGATCTTATCAAATCATGACAAACATTTTTTTAGTTATCCAGATCAATTCGGTTTTGCAACTGTTAAAATGACTCACAACTTAGAAATGTTGCTTATAGAACAATACGTGAGCAGTTGAAGTCAAAGCAAATTGGAAAAATGGTTTATAAATGCAACTACATGAATCCTGTGCATACATGTCATTCAATTTTTTTTTTACTTATAAGTATGCATTGATAAATTGTTAATAATAAAAAAGATTTTGGTGAGAACATAATACAGCACACAATAATGATGTTACCTTGTTGTAAAGCATTTTACATCAGACATTAAATTCAGTGTTTAAATCAGGCCTGGAGTGTAGGTGTGTACAAAATTGATCAATTATGTAATTTAAAATGACAGATGTAATCTTTCTAAGGCTTACTTTGGCAAGTCCAAATAAAACACAATTGTAATGAACACCTATGAGCCCTATGAGCCTACAGAATATAAACCTACTGTGACACGTTTAACCTTTGAAGTAGGTGGTATTTAGCTATTTTGAATTTCCAGTTTAATTAAAATTTTATTATTTATAGCGCTTTTAACAATTGTTGATCGAACCAAAGCAGCTTCACATGAAACTGAAACAAATAAAACAGAGAAGGTAAAAGAACAACAAAGCATGGCAGTTTTAAATATAGTCTAGGATGGAGTATTCGAAACTACATGAAGTAATTTCTTGCAAGTTTAGTTTAATGTAGTAGACTTGCTGTTGGATAACTATTTTAAAGGATATACCTAGACTATTTTAAAGCCTTTGCATGAGGCTGTTTTTGTATAGTTTTATTCTGTAAAGATAAAGACTTGTTAATATTTAAAACTTATTTAACTTTGAAAAAACTCTTGCCGGTAAATAACGTAAATTTAAAGGAGTAGTCCACTTTAAAGATGGGGCCCATTGACTTACCATAGTATTTTTTTCCTACTATGAAAAGTCAATGGACCTCATCTTTAAAGTGGACTACTCCTTTAAATCTACGATAAGTTACAGGCAACCAGCTGCAAATAACACTGTAATTTCTTCTGAATATTTTTACAGTGATTGTACTGTAAATCTAGTAGTATTTAAGTGTCAGTATCACAAACAGGATTTTGGATGATGACATTGTCACAGTCCTGTCTTGTGTTTCCCTGTCTGTGACTTTTAGTTTGAAGTATTGTATTGTCATCCATGTCTGTAGTTCTTTGTAGTTCTTTTGTTTATTGGTCATTGTATTGATTTGTTCCCAGGTGTGTCTAGTTTCCTTGTTACCCTCATGTAGGCTATATATTGCCCTTGTTTCAGTGTTCCTTTGTGAGAGCGTTAACATTGTTTCATGTTAAGTGTATTTGATCCTGTTTCCAGTTCTTGTTACCTGTTCAAGTCTGATTGGGTTTTGTCATTTGTAAAATAAATAATCTGTTAAAACTTGCACTTGCATCCATTATCTGTTTCGTGACAGAACGCTCTCACCACTCATGGATGCAGCAAGTTCTGTGGCTCTTAGGACAATGTCAAGAAGGAGGTCTCATCCTAATAATATTTTGGAGGGGGGTAGTGAGCACCAGGCTCTGCAGGCTGTGGAGTTGAGCCTGCATGAACTCCTGGCTGCCGCCATGTCCGGACCAGTTCACGAGATGGCTTATTCAGAGGTGTCAGGGACTGAACACAAATCCCCTGAGCCTCCGATTCCGTACAAGATGACAGATCACGAGCGCTCTGAAATATTTGCTTTGCTCAAGAGGGCCGCTGCCATGCCAGATCCAGTTCCCAAGATGGCCAGCGTCATGCCCGAATCTGTTCACGGGATGGCGGAGCCGTCTGAGCCTGTTCACGGGATGGCGGAGCCGTCTGAGCCTGTTCACGGGATGGCGGAGCCGTCTGAGCCTGTTCACGGGATGGCGGAGCCGTCTGAGCCTGTTCACGGGATGGCGGAGCCGTCTGAGCCTGTTCACGGGATGGCGGAGCCGTCTGAGCCTGTTCACGGGATGGCGGAGCCGTCTGAGCCTGTTCACGGGATGGCGGAGCCGTCTGAGCCTGTTCACGGGATGGCGGAGCCGTCTGAGCCTGTTCACGGGATGGCGGAGCCGTCTGAGCCTGTTCACGGGATGGCGGAGCCGTCTGAGCCTGTTCACGGGATGGCGGAGCCGTCTGAGCCTGTTCACGGGATGGCGGAGCCGTCTGAGCCTGTTCACCGGATGGCAGAGCCGTCTGAGCCTGTTCACCAGATGGCAGAGCCGTCTGAGCCTGTTCATGAGTCTGTTCACCAGATGGCGGAGCCGTCTGAGCCTGTTCACCAGATGGCAGAGCCGTCTGAGCCTGTTCACCAGATGGAAGAGCCGTCTGAGCCTGTTCACGAGTCTGTTCACAAGATGGTGGAGCCGTCTGAGTCTGTTCACGAGATGGCAGAGCCGTCTGAGTCTGTTCACGAGATGGCCGATCCTGAACTCTCAAAACTCCCTAACCTGCCCGTGAGGCTTTCTATGTATCCTGTTTCTCTGTCTTTCTCTCTACACAGGCTCCTGCTGCCACCAGCTCCACCCTGGCTTCCTGATCAGCTGACTCTGCCCGGGTTTCCAAGCCCTCCATCCCTCCCCCAGATCCACCTCTGTTCCTCCACCCTCCTGAACTTTTGTGTTTTTTGTGTGGAGTGTCTGGAAGCCACTCCTTAGAGGGGGGGTTCTGTCACAGTCCTGTCTTGTGTTTCCCTGTCTGTGACTTTTAGTTTGAAGTATTGTATTGTCATCCATGTCTGTAGTTCTTTGTAGTTCTTTTGTTTATTGGTCATTGTATTGATTTGTTCCCAGGTGTGTCTAGTTTCCTTGTTACCCTCATGTAGGCTATATATTGCCCTTGTTTCAGTGTTCCTTTGTGAGAGCGTTAACATTGTTTCATGTTAAGTGTATTTGATCCTGTTTCCAGTTCTTGTTACCTGTTCAAGTCTGATTGGGTTTTGTCATTTGTAAAATAAATAATCTGTTAAAACTTGCACTTGCATCCATTATCTGTTTCGTGACAGACATAGGCATGAACCAATCACTGAATATATTTCCTTATTTCAGAATATTCTTAGATAAATTCAGAACAAATGATAAAATTCTCCCTTAAGAGGATATTCAGATTACATCCAACACACATTTGAAAAAAGAACATATTATGATATACACATTGGAAATAAAAGATAAACACTTTTTTTTTTTTTTTTATAATTTTTATTTATCGAATGCAAAAAGTACAAACATAAGGTGCATACAAAAATACAATGTCTTTTGTTTTTGTTTTTTAACCTTAACAACATCCCCTCCCTCCCTTCCGTCCTCTCCCTGCCCACCCCAGACACCCATAATTCACTTGTACATAAAAAAAAAAAATAATAATAATAATAATAATAATAAATAAATAAAAAATAATAATAACTACCAGTAATAAAAAATAATTATGTACTCATTATACATATATATACACATTTAAATATACCAATGTAATTAAAATAATAATACTTACAATTACTACATAGTAGTAGTTACCAATACCAGTGCAAGTTGCTAGTACTTATCCTTAATTGTACAAAGTAAATGTCAAATATCAAATAGTTGCTGCTTACTCCTCAGACATCAGAACAAATTATTTGCTATGTTGAAGTGTCTAGATCATGGGGGGGATTTCTGCCGCTGGCGGAATGGAACTGAGGAAGCAGCATACATATATAACCATATAGAATCTACAAGGAGACTTCCCCAGCTGGCAACTTATCTAAATAATCAAGTAGTGGTCTCCAATGAGTGTAAAACTTGCTAGATGACCCTCTAAGTGAGAATTTGATTTTCTTTAGTTTCAGAAGACCTAAGATGTCGTGTAACCAGACTTTTATTAATGGTGGTTGAGGGGACTTCCACAATAACAAAATTCTCTTACGAGCAATAAGGGAAGCGAAGGCAATTACATTATTTTGAATGGTTGTTGTAAGGAGGTCGTCTGGGGGCTTGCCGAAAATGGCGATATGTGGGGTTGGGGTTACAATTATGCCTAGTATATCCGAAATTGTTTTAAAAAATAGTCGCCAGAATTCAGACAACTTGGGGCATGCCCAAAACATGTGGGTAAGATTGCATGGAGTCTGCGAGCATCTACTACACTTCTCATCAATTTTGTCTGGAAAGAGCTTTGATAATTTGTCTTTACTATAATGTAATCTGTGGAAGACTTTAAATTGTATTAGTGACAATCTAGCGCAGCTGGATGACGAGTTAACAACTTCCATGGCTCCCTCCCAGAATTCTTCAGAAAGATTTAATTGTAGTTCTGACTCCCAATTCGTCTTGATCTTATTTAAAATAGATTCACTGTTTAAGGAAATTAAATTATAGAGAAAGGAGATGTGGCCCTTTGACAGGTTTTTAGCCTTAAGGGCCAGGTCTATCCCACTGGGTGTTGGTATCTGTGGGAATGATGTGGCGTGTGTTTTCGCAAAGTCCCGCAACTGGAAGTATCGGAAAAAGTCTGATTTGTGTAGATTGAAGGCAGAGGTTAATTGATTGAAACTTGCGAATATACCATCAATGTACAGATCTCCCAAACTACGCAGCCCTTTGTTTCCTAACACTGAAAATCGTGAGTCAGTCTTTGCTGGAATGAACAGGTGATTGTTGCAAATAGGAGTTGCTAAAGGGGGGGTAAGCCATCCAAAGTGACGTCTTATTTGCGTCCAAATTTTTAGAGTTCCAACAACAACCGGATTAGAGGTGAAGCTTGAGGGGGAGAAGGGTAAGGTGCTACATGTTAAAGCTAGCAGCGACGAAGAGCAGGAGGCTGACTCACTCTGGCACCAACTGGATTGAGGTGATGTGAACCAAGATAATATCTTATGCATGTTGGCTGCCCAGTAGTAGCCAATTAGATTGGGTAGACCAAGTCCTCCAGCTGATCTATCCCTGCAAAGCAGTGTACGGCTTGCCCGTGGCCGTTTACCAGCCCAAATAAATGATGAAATAATATCATTTATAGCTGTGAAAAAGGACTTGGGGAGAAAGATGGGGAGACATTGAAAAACATACAAGTATCTTGGTAACACATTCATTTTTATAATTTGTATTCTACCGGCCAAGGATAACGGAAGATAATTCCATCTTTGTAAATCGGACTTGACCGTCATTGTTAATGATGTAAAATTTTGTTCTCGAATTGTTCGCAAGGATTGTGTAACTGTAATGCCAAGGTATTTAAATCCTGCGTTGGCTATTTTGAACGGTATAGTTGATGGCGATATGGCTACAGCTAATTGGTTGATTGGGAAGTATTCACTTTTAGAGATATTTAGCTTATATCCCGACAAACGACCAAAAGAATCCAGCAAAGTTAGGATACGTGGGATGCTTGCCAATGGGTTACTTATATAGAGAAGCAGATCATCTGCATATAACGAAACTTGATGCTTTATGCCCCATCTTTCAATCCCCTCAAGTCCCTCCTCTATTTTTAGAGCCACTGATAATGGTTCAATCGCTAGCGCAAATAACAACGGGGATAGTGGGCATCCCTGCCGTGTTCCCCGAAAAAGAGGAAACGGAGTAGAGCGTTGGTTATTTGTGCACACTGAGGCGCAGGGAGAGGAGTAAAGTAATCTGACCCATGAAATTAAGTTAGTATTAAAACCAAACTGTCTCAGGGAGAAGAAGAGATAGGCCCATTCCACCCTGTCGAAGGCCTTCTCGGCATCAAGAGATATTATTGCCTCTGGGACTTTAGAAGAAGATGAGGAGAGGATGACGCCGAGAAGCCTTCTTATGTTAGAGTATGAGTGTCTTCCCCCTATAAACCCCGTCTGGTCCTCTGAAATTATCTTAGGCATGACAGATTCCAATCGCCGAGCTAAGATTTTTGCGAGTATTTTAACATCTACCGGAAGAAGTGATATTGGTCGGTAAGAAGCACAGCTCAGTGGGTCTTTTCCCTTCTTATAAATCAGAGAGATGGAAGCTTGCATAAGCGTGGGCGGCAGGGTGCCTTGATTAAATGAGTAATTAAACATTTCCAGTAGTAGTGGGGCTAGCTGATCTGAGAATTTCTTATAAAACTCGACCGGGTATCCGTCGGGGCCTGGGGATTTGCCACAGTTCATTGAGTTTATCGCTTCTTTAATTTCTGAGAGAGTGAGAGCGGCGTCTAGTTTCTGATTGTCCTCAGGTGACACTTTAGGTAAGTCCAATTTATCAAAGAAGTTATTTAGTTGGTTATCATCTGTAAGGGATTCTGATGTATATAATTGGGAAAAGAATGATCTAAAGATGTCATTTATTTTGTCCGGGTTGTTGGTTGTTGAGTTTGAATCATCGATTATCTGGGTAATTTGGTTTGACGCTGCTTTTGCTTTCAGCTGATGGGCCAAAAGGCGTCCTGCTTTGTCACCATGTTCGTATACTAACCCCCGAGAGCGAAGGAGAAGCTGCTCAGCCTCAAAAGTGAGAAGAAGATCAAGTTCTGTTTGGAGTCTTATTCTTTCTTTATATAAATCTGGTGAATTTACGGACGAGAGCGAGTTATCTAGATCTGCAATAGCTTCCTCCAGCTCCTTCTGCCGAGATCTGCGCAGTTTATTTGTATGTGACGTGAAAGAGATAATTTTACCCCTTATGTAAGCTTTAAGAGTATCCCATAGTATAGATGGGGAAGTTTCATCATTCTTATTAGTTTCACAGAAGAAAGTGATCGATTCCGAAATATGTTTGCAAAAGTTGGCATCTGCCAGCGAGAGCGGGTCTAGCCTCCAATGTCTGAATCCTTTTGGTTTCCTACTAAAGTGAAGGTCCAAGATCACAGTGGCATGATCTGACACTGTTATGGGAAGGTACTGAGTGGAGATGGTCGCTGGAATAAGCTTTTTATCTATCAAGAAATAGTCTATGCGCGAGAATGAACGATGTGCATGGGAGAAGAAAGAATACTGTCTCACAGACGGATGTGAAAATCGCCAGGGGTCTACCAATCCATATTGACTCATAAACGTGGAAAAGGCTTGGGACATTTTCATGATTGAGGTTGACCGTGTACTAGACCTGTCCAATGTTGCATCTATCACACAGTTCATGTCTCCTCCCATTATCAAAAGGTGAGAATCTAAATTTGGGATGGTAGCAAACAACGAACTCACAAAGTTATGGTCATCCCAATTGGGAGCATAGACAGATACCAGGATTACCTGCTTTTCATATAGCGTACCAGTAACAATAACATATCGACCGTTTGAATCTGTCATTACTTTATCTGAGGTGAAATGGACATTTTTCCGGACTAAAATAGCCGTGCCCCTAGATTTTACATTGAACCGTGAATGAAAAATTTGGTCAATCCAAGGTCTATTTAATTTTCTATGGTCAGAGTTACATAAATGCGTCTCCTGGAGAAACATTATGTCTGCATTTAGGTTTTTGATATGTGTCATAACTTTTGTGCGTTTAATTACAGCATTTAACCCACCAGTGTTTAGTGAGCTAATCCTCACAGTCTGCCCGCCAGCAGCACCCCCCTTAGTTACATTAGCCATGGTTCAACTTCCCGTGGTAAGGTTGTCAGATCAGTCTCAAGGAGCAAGCAGCGAGCCGCAATTAGGATCTTCTGTACAAAAATAGTCCAGTACAAAATAAGTACACACATAGCACAAAACACAAAATAAAGAAAGTCAAGTGAATATATCCCTCCCCATCCCTTTTCCCCTATCCCATGCATCAGAACTAAACCCAAGTAGTCATACTTCCCTTTCTGCGTTGTCTTTCCTATTCCCCTTATTCGTCCCAGCTCCCGCAGCGTAAAGAGCCAATTGGGACCCCTAGTGTAATGAACGTGAACCGTAAACATGTTTTCATAACGGTTATATAGCATGAATAGATATCAAGATAAACTAAATGCCATGGTGTGATTCAAAAGTGACAAAATGATTTAGGATAAAAAAAAAAAAAAAAAAAAAACGTATATATATAGTACTAATAATAAAGAAGATTAAACAAATGTAGAATTAAATAATAATAATAATAATAAGGGTATAAATCAATTAACCATTGAGTGAGCAGCAGGTTTAGAACCCCTTTACATCATAGTAATCGTTGTAGCCATATATTAGCTTGACAACCTTCTAACTTAAATATAAGATAAAATAATATAAAATATTGTTGTCTTTGAATAACTTTAAATTAGAATCTTAGCTTCTGAACCCGCTGGATATCAAATAAGTGATTTGTAAGCAATAAAACAAAACAGACAAAAAGGTAAATGTAAATGTAGAGTGAAAAAATAATATATTGGATATTAATCTCGATTAACATCGAGTGAACTGTATTTTTTCTACCGTTCCACTCAAAATACTCATTTATAACCATATAGCAGCTTGAAATCGTTGTAACTTAAACATGAAATAAAATAATATAAGCTTTTACTTACTTTGACTTCAAATTAGAATAAAGTGTAGTGTAATACACAACAATATTGTATCTTGAAACCGCTGAGCTAGATGTATGGTTAGTCCAGCATAGTATTTAAGTGATAAACATCGATCCATCGATCAACAAGACCTTACATCTCAATACAAGCACAGCTCCTCCCGTAAGAGAGCTAGCTAGGTTAACATGGTCCACAAATGTCGTGGGTAGCATAGCAGACAAACTATAGAGGCAGGCCCGGATTGGCCAAACCGGGAGGATTCCCGGTGGGCCGGTCTGTTTTTTTTGGCCACGAGGGCCGGTGTTGTCATGCCACCGGGATGACGCGTATTTGCGGGTGAGAGATGTCCCCGCCGCTTTATGCACAAGTTGATTGTGTCCCGAGTCCCGACCACTTATTGGAAGAATTCTTGCATTAGGGTTCATTGACATCTAAAACGCATGGGAAACGCAGGACGTGCCGCTGTCTTCTGGTTTTCAAAGCGCTTACTTGAACACGAGTTTTGTTTCAGACGCGTCTATATTGAGTGCGCTTGCCGGCCGCGCGTCTATATTTTAAATAAACTTGAGCGCGTCTTTTAACAAACGGGCTGGTCTCTAAAAGGAAAAGAATTTACAAAACGTATTTTTTTATCCAAGTCATAGATGAACTCTCTATGAATAGTCATTATTCATCGTTTATTGCAAGGAACAAAAATCTATTTGATGCAAAACTCATTAGTTTATTTGAAAAAAGTCGTTTCAAAAGTATATCCATTATGTTTTCTTTTTTTTTAACACAATGTACCTTAGCCTACGTTATTTAGCAATAGACATGATCTAAGTACTAAAAAAATAAGATACAGATTTTTTCCATTTGTTTCCAATGCATTCTTGATAAATCTTGCTTGTGTATTGTATATCAGGGGTTTCCAAACGTTATCAACCCAACAGTTAATCTCAAGACTCACCATTTTTTAGAAATAGAAATATAGAGGAAAACACAAACACATTTGTTTCCTTTAGTTTTTGAATAAGTTTACTTTAGTAATATTATGGTCTTATGGTAGGATTATGGCAAAAAATATAATTGTTTACTGCATTTGCACGGAATATGCAATTATTTGAAAAATACAGTGAATTGCAAGGCTGCAGAGAACAGTGCACTACTGCAGACTTATACTACTGAGGGTTTAAAGATATTATTTTAATAGTCAGTCGTGAACTAAAGTGGGCCGGTCTAAGGCATGAAACTCCAGGGCTGAAAATGAGTCCCACTCCGGCCCTGTATAGAGGCCTCGGGGCCTGCTGATATTTGGCCGCAAAGGTGGTGGCTTCTTCAGGGGATGAGAATCTCTTCTTCGCTCCGTTCTCCAGAGTGATCTGTAAACGAGCCGGGAAGAGAAGCGCTGGCCGTAAAGCGAGGTTGTAAAGTTCGGTCATCACTGCTCGATATTTAGCTCGTTCCCCGGCGATTTCTGGTGTGTAATCTTCAAATATCTGGATTGGTATCCCTTGGTATTGAAGTTTCCCACGTCTCTTACGAGCCTCCCGAATGATCAGATCTTTGGTCTGATAGCGATGAAGGCGAAGTATAACCGGTCTGGGCCGCGAGCCGGGTTGTGGTTTAGCGGCGAGCGTTCTATGCGCTCGGTCTAGTTCAGGGGGAGATTGAAGGATCTGATCACCCAGTACTTCAGTCAGGAGCTCGGCGAAAAAGCTCGTGGGCCTGGGTCCCTCGATTGATTCTGGGAGGCCGATTATTCTAATATTATTTCTGCGGCTGCGGCTTTCAAGATCGATAGTCTTCGCTGTTAGCTTAGCGTTGTTATCCGCTAATGCGAGACACCTCTCTTCCAGTGCTTGAATTCGTTGGGCTTGCAGCTCAGCGTGGGATTCCAACGAGTTCATTCGCTGACCATGTTCTGTTATCGTTGTTTGCATTTTGTCAAGTCTCGCTTCCAGAGCATCGAATGTTGCTTTAAAGTCGGCCGCAATACTAGCTCTGTGATCTTCTAGCATATTAGCAATGGTGGCTAGCGTTGTGCTGCTGTCCGTAGAACAGACATCTGCTTCAGTCTTTTTCGCCGCTTTTGATGCTTTTGACATTTTCCTAGGATGTTCAAAGTTTTAATGTTGATACTTCAAGTCTTAGTTTTCGGGGTTTAAAGAGAAAAGATAAGTTTCCGAAATTACCACTGCGGGAGCTTGAAACAACGCTGCTTTCACATGTTAGCCAAACCGGAAGTCAAAGATAAACACTTTTACACCATGTCTTAATTACAAATTTTAGACTGGTGTGCTGACCTGCCTACAGTATATATAGCCTAGATTTGATAATATAATCAGCCACCATGGATTTCAAAAGAAATTTGACTTCATCTCAACCACACCTTTTCCAAATACGCTCCACCCCCTCTGGGTGAAGTCTCCATTCTCACTCCCACATTCTGGACTCTTTAAATAATATAATTGAGACCAGAGGATAACCTGGTGAACGAGTCTGCGTGACCTCAGGCCCCCTCTGATACTTGATAAGAGACCACCGACGTATTGTCCGTTCTTACTAGTAGATGATGACCTCTGAGGGCTGGGATAAAGTACTTGAGTGTTCGAAATATGGCTAACATTTCTAGGCAATTTATATGCCAATAGAGATGTTGCTCCCCTATAGTCCCTTGGCTGAGCTGCCTTCCATCGCCTCTCACCAGCCTTTGAGGGACACATCCATTGATGATATTTACCTGTGACACTGTGCCCCCAATGTAGGACCCTGAATCACAAACCGTAGTTTGCCCTATATAGAGAGGGAACGAAGGCATCTGCATGTTTTCCTGATCTACAACCCCAAATCAGAAAAAGTTGGGACAGTGTAGAAATTGTGAGTAAAAAATGAATGGAATAATTTACTAATCTCATAAACTTATATTTTATTCACAATTGAATATAAATAACATATCAAATGTTGAAAGTGAGACATTTTGAAATGTCATGCCAAATATTGGCTCATTTTGGATTTCATGAGAGCTACACATTCCAAAAAAAGTTGGGACAGGTAGCAATAAGAGGCCAGAAAATTTTAATGTACATATAAGGAACAGTTGAAGGACCAATTAGCAACTTATTAGGTCAAGTGGCAACATGATTGGGTATAAAAAAAGCCTCTCAGAGTGGAAGTGTCTCTCAGAAGTCAAGATGGGCAGAGAATCACCAATTCCCACAATGCTGTGGCGAAAAATAGTTTTCTGAGTTTCTCAGAGAAAAATTGCAAAGAGTTTGAAGTTATCATCATCTACAGTGCATAATATCATCCAAAGATTCAGAGAATCTGGAACAATCTCTGTGCGTAAGGGTCAAGGCCGGAAAACCATACTTGATGCCCGTGATCTTGGGGCCCTTAGACGGCACTGCATCACATACGGGAATGCTACTGGAATGGAAATCACAACATGGGCTCTGGAATACTTCCTGAAAACATTGTCGGTGAACACAATCCACTGTGTCATTCGCCATTGCCAGCTAAAACTCTATAGGTCAAACAAGAAGCCATATCTAAACATGATCCAGAAGCAAAGGCGTTTTCTCTGGGACAAGGCTCATTTAAAATTGACTTTGGCAAAGTGGAAAACTGTTCTGTGGTCAGACGAATCAAAATTTGAAGGTCTTTTGAGAAATCTGGGATGCCATTTCATCCGGACTGAAGAGGACAATGACATCCCAAGTTGTTATTAGCGCTCAGTTCAGAAACCTGCATCTCTGATGGTTTGGGGTTGCATGAGTGCGTGTGGCATGGTCAGCTTACACATCTGGAAAGGCACCATCAATGCTGAAAGGTTTATCCAAGTTCTAGATACATATGATCACATTCAGACGTCGTCTCTTTCAGGGAAGACCTTGCATTTTCCAACATGACAATGTCAGACCACATACTGTATCAATTACAACATCATGGCTGCATAGAAGAAGGATCTGAGTACTGAAATGACCAGCCTGCAGTCCAGATCTGTCACCCATAGAAAACATTTGGCGCATCATAAAGAGGAAGATGCGACAAAGAAGACCTAAGACAGTTGAGCAACTAGAAGCCTGTTTTAGACAAGAATGGGACAACATTCCTATTCCTAAACATTGGTCCTCCTCCAGCTATTCCTTATATGTACATTTAACTTTTCCGGCATCTTATTGCTACCTGTCCCAACTTTTTTTGGAATGTGTAGCTCTCATGAAATCCAAAATGGGCCAATATTTGGCATGACATTTCAAAATATCTCACTTTCTACATTTGATATGTTATCCTATTGTGAATAAAATATAAGTTTATGAGATTTGTAAATTATTCCATTCCTTTTTTACTCACAATTTCTACAGTGTCCCAACTTTTTCTGTTTTGGGGTTGTACGAAATGGGTTGGTTAAAGGTCTTATGTGCAGGAGGCCAAAAAGACAAATAATGTTGGATGCATTTTTGTGAATGTGTGTGGGGAGAAAGTTACTGTACGGGAGTACTCTGTATTGGTAAGCTTTCTAAAATGGGTCTCAGGCCCCGTCCTTCTTCAGTACTGCAAAGTACCAGCTGTAAAACCATGTTTAACTCTTGAGAGGGGAAAAATAAGACAGCAGCTGTCTCAAATCCCTCAACACGCTCAATCTGCAAACCCACACGTCCCGAACTGTGAGGCTCGCGAGCATTGCCTAATTCATCAAACGATGCTTTACGGGAGCAGAACACTTTTAAACATAGCCTCTTACAATGCCCGCAGGCACCCCCCTCGAGAGATGCCTGAGCAGCAAAACAAATAACACAAAGCTTGTGAGTATTCCCATCTGTAATAAAACGAGAACAGGGAGTAACACACTGCTTAAACACTTTCTGCTTGCTTCTAAATGTCCTAATATTTGTATTGTTGTGTTAAATAAAACACAAAACAACTTGGACATATTATTTAGACAGAATGGTCAAACAGAAAGACAAGATTCACACATAA
Organism: Paramisgurnus dabryanus; assembly: GCF_030506205.2. Taxonomy (NCBI): domain Eukaryota; kingdom Metazoa; phylum Chordata; class Actinopteri; order Cypriniformes; family Cobitidae; genus Paramisgurnus; species Paramisgurnus dabryanus. The sequence continues at coordinate 25,814,784 of NC_133357.1, forward strand.
AGTGCTTTGCTGAAATGGCAGAAGCTATTGATTTTCTCTGGTATCCGCCGTCACTCGTGACGTCATCATCCTGTGTCTATATATAGCAGTGTAGTTTCACACATTATTTAGGTGCATCATGCTGCTGGCATTCCCTAAAGGTCCCTTTTCATGACGCAGCATAGTGTCCCCTAGAAAGGTAACATAATACAGCTTTAATGGATATTATTGAATAAATTCGAGCTGATCCTCTTTATATAACATACACCCTTATATACTGTATATACTGTGCATTATACCCATTGCAAGCAGACGTTAGGTTGTGGGTATCAGTATTATTACCACACACACATGTGACAGAGAACTCCTATTTGCCCTGCGGGACTTGTGGGCTGACTAAGCATTTAAGGAATGTGCCTAATTGCTGTCACTTTGACTCGGCTTGTCTGTTAAATGTAAATTCTGAAATGAAATCTGTGTGACGCAGAGTTTATCATTTAATAACTTGCTGTGATTCACACTTGATGGGATACATGCAATTATGACGAATTAAGATTTATACTCGGGTCTGTCAGCAGAGTGACACTTGAATAAACTAACATTATCGTTTTACCGTATTGTCTCTGTGGCAACCATACAAACACAAAATAATGCTTCATTTTCACTGCAGTTTTTTGTGGTTCCTTTTTGGGAAGTCATAAAAAAATAATTTGTAAACAGTGCATGTCATAGAGCGCAACAGGAACAATCTACTTTTTAGATGATGTAGTTCTTTTCCCATTCTTTTTTAAAGTAAATTTTTTTATGAATTTTATTCTGTACAAACTGCTTTTCAATTCCTCTAACCTACCCCAGTCCCTAACCCCAACCATCACAAAAACTTGTAAACAGTCTTTACTCTATGAAAAGTACTATTTAGTATGTTTTTAAGCGGTTCAGTTTACGGTAACATTATATAGCATAATAAACATGTCATACCCTATTCACCTAACCTGTTTTTTATCCTTGTGATTAGCCAGTTCTCGCCATGAATATAGCTGTAAATGCTGAAATGTAATAAAGTATAAATAAACAAGTTAACGTACTTCAATTATTCTTATCAAAACAAATAGTGTGTGACATGCAAGTACTGAAGTAGTGAACACACGGACTGCAAGTCGTGAACACACACGCACCCGGAGCAGTGAGCAGCTAAAGGGAGCAATCGCTCAAGAGCACCAAAGTCGTAACCCACCGGCCGTGAGACTGAGACTGGCCATGTGATTAAATAACTGTGCCCCTGTAGAAATTGATGGGTTTGGGTGATAAGTCTTTGGCTATTTGTGAGCCTGCAAGTCATAACAAAGATGTTCAGCTGGGTTCAGTTCTGGGCTTCATGCAGGCCAGTCAAGATCTTCAACACTTGACTGAATCAAACATCAAACTAGAATATCATTATATGCTGTATGATTAAGATTTGTGGTTAAACGTTAAACATTTTGAACCAATGCTGGGTTGAAGATAACCCAGCATTTTTAGGGTGTGTGTGTGTGTATGTGTGTATATATATACTGTGTGTGTGCGTGCGTGCGTGCGTGCGTGTGTGCACGTGTGCATGCGTGGGTGGGTATGTGTACTTTGTTTAGATCACAGTTGTCTGATTGTTACCATATGGATAATTTAAACAAGAAAAGTTAAAGCCCATGAATCAATGTTGTAAAGACTCGGTCTTGGACTCAGTCTAGAGACCATATTTTAATGGTCTTAGTCTTGTCATGGACTTGTGAGCATTTTGACACGGTCTCGACTCGTACTCGAATACATTTGGAATCGGACTTATTTCGAGTCCACACAAGTCCCTTTTAAAATATATATTACTGTTTCTTTAAACTGATTTAAGATTGACACGAACAGTGATTGGTGTTTTTTGTGCGCAACAGACTGGCGCGAGGTCAGACGCTCAGACCTGAGGAGGTTTTTGCACTGCCATGACGCCCCAGTGCTGTGAGATTTAAGCAGTAGATAAGCAACTGTTACCCAAAATGATAAGACGGTGGCGCTAAAGCACAGAGTGGCACTACACATAATTCCAGGAGTAAATGAGTCAACACAATTTTGTAAATTTAGTCTACATATATTTCTGCATTATTTATATTTTATTCTTGATTTATATCTTATGTTTTTATGTGGTTGGTGATAATCGTTTACACAATACCATATTAATTAAAATTTTCAAATATACAGTATTGTGCAAAAGTCTTTTACAAAGACGTGAAACTCACCGAGTGGTCAGGGGTGTTCACTGATATGCTCACACAAAAATCGCTGCAAAAGATGCTTTCTAACAGGTTTTATCGTAGTTTTTGTCCAACTCCATTGACTTGTATTAGATGTGCTGTGAGGTACGGTATTACTCCGTACCGGGAACTTTGTTTCTATTCTTGCAATTGGCAAAGGCGAATTATTGCTACCAACTGGGCTGGAGTGTCTATTATTTAAACTCTCAACGGAAGAATATACGGGTGTGAGGCATTTGGAAAAATAGGTCCACAAGTTTTCAATGAATGATAAAACACCTGTTGGAAAGCATCTTTTGCAGCGATTTTTGTGTGAGCATATCAGTGAACACCCCTGACCACTCTGTGAGTTTCACGTCTTTAGAAACGAAAGTTTAATGCATTTTAGGAAGGATTGTTTCAGTGCACCTATGCAGCCATTATAAAGGTGGGAGGTGAAACAACTCGCCTGAGTACTGACATGGCGCTGCCCTCTGCTTCTCTGCTTGTTTCCTGTTTTGCCCTACTTAAGACTCAAGCTAGCCTAGGGCTAGCGCGAAGTATTGCCAGGTAACCCCTGCATACCGAGCGTTTATTGAGTGATTTATCTGACTGCCTGATTTTGACCATTTGCCTGTTTATCTGTTTCTGTAATCTGATGTTACCATGTGCTCTAAAGTGTTTTCATTGCTGACTGGCAAAGTGGTTGAGTGGGCAACTGCTGTTTGGGACATGGATCAGCGTATTCGCACTTCTTACCCGTACTTCGTTCAACAACTGAAAGAAGTATTTGAATATCCAGCTGGGGGAAGAAGTGCTTCGTCACAGATCATTCACATGTCACAAAATCATCTTCCTGTTGCTGATTACGCCATTGAGTTTTGCACGCTTGCAGCACAAAGCGGTTGGAACGAGAAGTTGCTAAAGGACGTTTTCAGAATAGTCTGGACATTGAACTCCAAGCGGAGCTGGCGTGTAAAGGTGAGAACCTTTCATTCTCTGATTTTGTAACTCTGGCAGTCCATATTGATAACCTGATGAGAAATGTACCGACTGAAATGAAGTCAAAAACCTCAGCTAGGCTCGGAAATGCCTCCAGTAAAATGTTGCATACTCCTGTTGATACCATTGACGTCATTGAGCCCATGCAGATGGGGTTTGCACCTCTCACTATGAAGGAACGACAACGCAGACGTACATTAAATTTATGTTTTTACTGTGGTAAACCTGGCCATCGCATTGATCACTGTCCTGCTAAGAAGCCTCGCTAAAACAGCCCGGTAAGCCAATTTCTTAACCTCCCTTCTTGTCATGACATGTGTTCACAACCAGTAACCATCATCCACAATGATGAATCCATGTCATTCACAGCACTAATTGACTCTGGCTCAGCTTTAAACTTCATTCATGAAGATGTTGTTACTAAATTTCTAATTCTTGTCATCCCATGTCAACCCCCATTGAACATTTACACTGTGAATAATGTACCCATTGGCAAAGGCATTACTCACCAGACTATTCTTCTCACACTCCAAGTTGGCTCCCTTCACCTAGAGACTGTCACCCTGTATGTAATTTCTTCACCCCGCTATGACATCATATTGGGTCATCCATGTCTGGTAGCGCACGACCCAAAGATAAACTGGAGAACTAGAGAGATTTTACAGTGGTCATCACGTTGTATGAAGAACTGCATTGATCATTTGAAACCGAAACCCTGTCTGTCTACTCACATTGAAAGCCCGATTGGTACAGTAAGAATGTTTAAATTCCTGATGTCTATTCTGAATTCTCTGAAGCATTTAGTAAGACCAAAGCAACTGAGATACCACTACATAGACCCTGGGATTGTGCTATCGAGTTGTTACCTAATGCTATGCCTCCCAAGTGTAAAGTTTATTCCCTGTCACAACCTGAGACCCACGCTATGGAGGAGTATATTTCCGAAGCCCTTCAAAACGGCTTTATTCGGTCATCCACATCCCCTGCTGCAGCTGGTTTCTTTGTGGAGAAGAAAGCCTGAGACCCTGCATTGATTATCGAGGTTTGAACAATATCACAGTAAAGTTTCCATATCCTTTACCCCTTGTACCCTCTGCTCTAGAGCAACTCAGAGAAGCCAAAATTTTCACCAAGTTGGATTTACGCAGTGCTTACAATCTGGTTCGCATCCGTGAAGGTGATGAGTGGAAGACTGCATTCCACACCACTAGAGGGCACTACGAATACCTTGTGATGCCATATGGGCTATCTAACTCTCCCGCCGTCTTTCAGTCATTCATCAACAAAGTGTTCCGAGACCTCCTGAACCAGTATGTCATTGCCTACATTGATGATATTTTGATTTATTCCAACAGTATGGAGGACCATGTCTGTCACGTTAAGGAAGTCCTGTCCTGCCTCCTCCAGAACAAACTGTATGTAAAAGCTGAAAAGTGTGAATTTCATGTTTCTAAGACTAATTTCCTGGGCTATAACATCAGTTCACAGGGTGTCGAAATGGACACTACCAAAGTCAAGGCAGTCACTGAATGGCCAAACCCACCGCACTGTTAAAGACCTGCAACGATTCCTTGGGTTCGCAAACTTCTATCGCCATTTCATCCACAACTACAGCATGGTAGCAGCTCCCCTGACGTCCCTCTTGAAAGGTAAACCCACGAAACTCCCCTGGAACCCGCAAGCTAAACATGCTTTCCAGAAGCTCAAAACTTGTTTTACCACAGCCCCGATCCTGAAGCATCCTGACCCTGAGAAACAATTTATTGTTGAAGTTGATGCATCGTACACAGGAATTGGAGCTGTTCTGTCCCAACGCCAAGGTCCAGCTGATAAGGTATGTCCTTGTGCCTATTTTTCTAGGAAACTCACCCAGGCAGAGAGAAATTACGATGTAGGAAACAAGGAATTTCTCTCCATCAAGGCAGTCCTAGAAGAGTGGAGGCATTGGCTGGATGGTGCTAAACATAATTTCATCATATTGACTGACCACAAGAACCTTGAGTATGTCAAAGGAGCCCAAAGATTGAATGCACGCCAGGCAAGATGGTCTCTGTTTTTCACACGGTTTAACTTCTCTTTAACCTATAGACCTGGACACAAGAATGGAAAAGCGGATGCTTTGTCTCGATATTATGATCCCACTCCTACTGACCGCTCACCTGTTCCCATCATAGCACCCACTCACATCATTGCTCCTATAGCTTGGGATATCATGCAGGAAATCACACAAGAGCACCAACAGGATCCGGTCCCACCTGAATGCCCCCGAGAAAACTTATGTCCCTCTGACCTTACGGCCCCGCATTACGCAATGGGTTCACACATCCCTCAGTTCTGGTCACCCAGGTATCACTCGCACTACAGCTCTGGTCAAGACATCTTTCTGGTGGCCCACCCTGAACCACGATGTTGCACAGTTTGTCAAATCCTGCAGAGTTTGTGCCCAGTTCAAGACACCTAAAGAATTACCCTCCGGTCTGCTGAAACCATTACCCATACCACAAACCCCCCCCCCCCCCCCTGGTCTCATCTCAGCATCAATTTCGTTACTGATCTGCCTCGCTATACTGCCATCCTAACTATACAGCCATCCTGGTCATTATCGACCGATTTTCCAAGTCCTGCCGCCTCGTACCACTCAAGGGTCTGCCGACTGCCATGGAAACCGCGGAGGCTATGTTTCACCATGTGTTTAGGAACTTTGGTATCCCTGAGGATATTGTTTCTGATCGTGGAACCCAATTCACCTCCCAGGTTTGGAAGGCTTTTTGCAATAATCTGGATATTAATGTGAGTTTAACGTCTGGTTATCATCCCCAGTCCAACGGCCAAGTAGAAAGATTGAATCAAGAGATTGGACGCTACCTGAAGTCCTATTGTACCCGTGAACAACATCGATGGTCTGAACTCGTTGAGACACTCATCCACCAATCTCACCCCCTTCCAGTGCGTACTCGGCTACCAACCCCCCATGTTCCCCTGGTCTGGAGAGCCTTCTGAAGTTCCTGCCATGGACGATTGGATGAGGAGGAGTGGAGAAGTCATATTAGGCTCCAGAGGGCGATACGCAACCAAGAGCTCCACGCCAACCGTCACCGACGTCCTCATCCCCCGAACCAACCTGGTCAAAGGGTCACCTGAGATTTGAAACTCCAGCTCCCATCTAGGAAACTGAGTCCGAGGTACGTAAGACCTTTCCGCATTATTAGACAAATTAATGATGTTCCATACCAATTGGAATTGCCAGTAAACTATCGTATTTCCATGTTTCCCCTCTGAAACCTTATTATGCGGAGTACGACCCCAATGCTGAACCTCAAGAGCCACCTCCTCCTCTCGACGTTGCCGGGGGAACCGGCCTACGCCGTGAGAGAGTTGTTGGACTTGAGGCGACGCGGGGGTCGTCTCCAGTAATTGGTTGATTGGGAGGGCTATGGCCCTAAGGAAAGGTCCTGGGTAGCCTCGGACGACATTCTGGATCCCAACCTCATCGAGGAGTTCCACTGAGCCAGACCCGACCGTCCTGCACCACGCCCTAGAGGAAGACCCCGTAGAGCACCAGGAGGCGCTCCTAGAGGGGGGATTCTGTAACGTCCATACCGCTGCGCCAGCACTGCCCTCTGCTTCTCTGCTTGTTTCCTGTTTTGCCCTACTTAAGACTCAAGCTAGCCTAGGGCTAGTATTGCCAGCTAACTCCTGGATATTGAGTGATTTATCTGACTGCCTGATTTTGACTATTTGCCTGTTTACCTGTTTCTCTGCCTTTGGATTTATCCCTTTGTATTGTTTGCCTGGTTTGGACTGCCTATCTGTGTTTGACCTGCCTGCCTGTACTTTGATTATTCTTCTGTCTAACGTCTTGGATTTGTCTGCCAGACTGGTTTGTTTTAATAAACACAGCAAAATGGATCCCAGTGTTTCTGAGCCCTCATTACACTCTGCTTTCTCCTATTGTCAAACCATTGTCACTTTGGTTTAGGGTTACATTTGGTGTTTACGTTAGTATGTCACTTTAAATATTGGTTTATACAATTTTTTTCTGATGTATGCTTTTATATTTTCTAAACTTTAAACAATTGTCGCCAGGCGTTGGGGTTAAAGTTGGGTTTGGGTAGGGATGTAATTTTATGTAAATCTAACCCTAAACCGAAGCGACAATGGTAGGAAAATAGGACAAAACAGTTGAGTAACCAATCCATGAGAATGCCACAAAAAAGAAAGTCTCTGGCAGGGCCATTGAAAAATGCGCCGATCCGTGAGAATGCCACGGAAAAATGAGCAAAAAATTATGTGACTATGCCACAGACATTCGTGAGATTGGTTTGAACTAAGATTGTTATCGCAGAAATAAACCGGAACACTGAAGGGGTTTATTTCACAATAACAACTGGCTGCCTGTACATTATTCAGCTTATTACACAGCTACTTACTTCATGAATAGGTAAGGTACATTAAATATTGATTTGAAATATTTAATTAGCTAATTTTTAACTAATGCAGACCTTTTCTGCTTACAGTCAATGCATGCATGGTATAGCCAACTGCATAATTTATACTACTGAGAACTGTACAGTACATTTCTGATATCAAATCTGATAACTCTGAGGTTTTGTAACACAAAATTATCCATTTTATCTACAGCTGCTTTAAAACTTTCCGTTCAGCAGATGTCTCTTTGTTTCTTTGACTTCATCTCTCTATACAGCGGCGTCTGGAGTGCAGGCGAGAGTGAGGAGCCGGTTGGGGGCTGCGGATGAGGGTTGTTGTTCTCTGCAGTCGGCCTTGGCAGGACAATAGCGGGCTTCTGAAGCGCAGAGTGGTGGGATGAAGAAGATGAGGAGTCAATGAGTGAAGAGGTGGAAGTGATATGTCAGCTTTTGACCCAGCAATGAGCGTAGGAGGCCAATAACACAAGAGCTGCAACATGGGATAAATGTCCTGGTAAATATTATTTGGAGGTAGCTGCTTTGTATTGAGTATTATTTATACTGTCATCCTGTATTATTCAAACAGTTGGCTTTTTGTACAGGTAAGTGTAATGTTTTTAGTGTTAATATAATTTTTACTGTCGCAGTTTAATGTTCAGGGACAACTACATGGTTTGTAAAATGATTTTCCCCAGAAAGTGTAAACCAGAGGTCCCCATTCCCGCTCCTAGAGATCAGCAGAGTTCCTTCAGAGTTTAGCTCAAACCCAAACTAAATACACCTGTTTTATTTATTTTTTAAATAAAATCACAGATGTATTTTGATCATTCATTATAGATCACCACTATATTTCTCTAAACAACAAGTTTCTGACTTACCTCAGACAGACACGATCAATGCTGACAGTAACATCAAACGTTTATCTGCCACATAAGCATAATCTGACAAATATACTCCAATAATGTTCGATTTGTCTGCTTTGTAACCTTAAATGAAAGTGAAGAAAAGCCATAAGATGTAACCATATGTACCAAAAGCAACATATTTCAGGTTATGCAGAAATGTATGTGTAGAGGTATGGGATTCCAATGATAATTCTAATTAAAACGTTGCTTTGTTTCCGTACGGCAAAAATATATATTTTTATATTGTTTTTGGCAATTGTTTTTATATTTTTGAAATGTATTTAAAATATAAAAATGGCCAAAAAATATATGTTCTGAAATATGTGGCAATTTATTTTTCACCAATATATTTTTGCCATTTTTGTATATTTTGAAATATATTTTTAATATGATTATATTTTAAAGCATTTATATTCATTTTGCATTGGAAGAAAACCTTTGTATGTTACAAAAGATTAAAAGTAAATATATTTTCAACTGCACAAATATACTTATAATTTTACATTTTGTACATAATTATACATTTTGTACTAAGATTTTATACACAATTTTATATGTTGGCTAGTAAATTATTTTTTTTTTTATGGATTGTAAAATTATAAATTTATCTGTTGCCCCTGAAATAAATTTTGAAATATATGTTAATATTTAAAGTTAACATATATGAATATTAAAATATATTTTTAAATTCAAAAAATTATTTAATTAATGTCCAAAGAAATATTTTTTTTCCGTATGGGTTTGTAAAAGCATTTTGACCAGCCTGACATTCCAATGCTTATTCAACCAATAGCACAGTTTGTGAAGGATTAAATGTGTATCCAGTCAATAGAAGATAAGGGAAGTGTTTGAAAATATTTTTTTTGCTGTCCTGTGATTTTAAAGGCACAAAATGTACACAGTAAAAATACATCTGTAACTATTGCTATAATTATTTGCCATAATTTTAATAATTTTGCTATAATATTTATCATAATAAATTATGTCTAATATATTTTAATTGTTGTATAATACAGTGGTTCTCAAACTGGGGTCCGGGGCCCCCTGGGGCCAGGGGGGGCAGAGTTTTATGACATTTTATAAAATAGATTAATTTATCATGAATTCTGTGTAAATAAACCTTAAAAAACAAGGCTACTAACCAACAGCACTACTTTGTATGGTTTAATATGTTTTGTTTAATTAAAATGTTACCTTTTAGAACAAATTTGTCATAAATTTTCTTTGGGGGGGCAGCGAAGGAATGCACCGTACACAAGGGGGGCCGCACACTGAAAAAGTTTGAGAACCACTGGTATAATATATTTGTTATTTGCAAGCTAGCAATGAAAACGTTTTATTTTTCCTGTCAAAATGTCAAGCATTTGCAAAAACTAAAGAAACATTGATAATGAAACATCGCAGATGACTAAAAAGACCAAGAAAACAATTTAGAACTGATTCTACAACTAGCTATAGACAGTTTCATCGGACACATGTGTTGTCGCGGTCACGTGTCTGGACGAAACTTAACTTAAGGGCTTTGTTTGTTTAATGGTCTGGCTAGTGGCTAAATTGTGGAACAAATACCTTGTTGAACATAACAAATGTTTTGTTTCCTAAAGTTGAGGGCAGACGGCGATCATGGATTACTGGCATGTGAAGGGAGGTTTGGCAGCCGATCTGAGGTGCGTTTCCAAAAAGCATTGTTAGCCAACTACTGTCGTAAGATTCGTTGTTACTGACAAAGTTAAATGATTTCGTGTTTCCTGAAACCATAGTTCAAACCAACATTCGCAAGCTGCATCGCAAACTTGTGTGGTTTGAACGACAGCTCTTCACCTGTCAGTAGAAGCATAGTTCTTTGTTATTATAATATGTAGACTTACGTTGATCATACTTTTGAACAAAATAAGCAAAAAACATATTACAATGTATATCCATCATTCTAAATATATAAAACATTTATTTTATGTCTTTAAGTTTGTAAACAGAATTGAAGCGCTGCATTTGAAAACTGCGCATGTGCACAGACCTACAAGCTTGACCTGGGGAATCCCTGGGAGGAGTGACGTAAGAGGGAACTTGCGCATGAATTAAATATCTTGAAAATAAACTAAATTACGAATATCAACAAAATCAGTCTTCCGATGCAATATATGTTATTTTCAGCAATTATCTGGCATTAAATCGATTTACACAGATTAATTAGTACTCCACCTCCCACGTGACATCATCAACTATGTTGTTAAACCAACATGGTTCAAACGAGGAATGTGCGACAAAGTTACTATGCTTTCCGGTAACAGTCGTGACAAGGTAGTTCGTTTCTCCAACTATGCATCGTACTATGTTGGTTCAGCAGCGAGTTACGTCGTTGTTCGGGAAACGCACCCCTGTAGTTAACATTGTATACATTCATTTTACACAGTAACCTGGGTGGCCATACATGCCATTTTACCATGACACGTCCTGGCCAGGACTTTGGCTGCGTCCTCCAGAAGTCCATTTGTCGATCGCATACGTCATCAAGGTTCTCACATTTCAGTTAAATTATAAAAATAAGATTTAATTCTCTGAAGACATACAATCATTGTAGTTTCATTCTTACCTTGAAATATAATGGTTGCTTTTTGAAATAGAACCTGAAATATTAAACCTGGATGACGTATTTGGTCGACAAATGCGACTTCCGGAGGACACACCTGAAATCCTGGCCAGGACTCGTCCGGTGAAAATGGCACGCATGGCCACCCTAAAAGTAATAATAGCTCAGTATAGTTTTTGATATCCTTTAGCTATGAATTGAACTAAGCTGATCTACTTTTTATTTATTTAGCTTGTTATCAGAAATAATCTGCTCTAAAATAACTATTTTTACTGATTCTTTGTGGAAGTTTACCGGAAGTTACATTTGTTCCACATACGCCGTTTGTTTATGTTGTTACTGCTGAAACCGTCTATTTAACGTCTTTCCATTTTTGTCTTTCAGACACAATCATGGTTATAGAGCTTAACATTAGAGCCAAAAAAAAACTTTTGTAGATCTAATAGAGCATGAAAGATCTGTATCATGGACTTATCAATTCTCAGAACCTTCCCTACGATGCCTCTGGCTCTCTGGGCATGGAGCCAGCACATGGAAGCCATAAACATGAAAACACCTTGGGCCTCTCCCACTGCCCTGCTCCTTGAATCAGAGGACTTGTGCCTCCACGCCCCATTGACGTTACAAATCACTGCAACCTTAGTTGTGACTCCACCCTTAGGCCCCACAGGAGTTACTGTATTTGACAACAATCGGTGACTTACAGGGTAAACCCCCAGAAAGAGCTCCGGGGTTGAGAGTAGAGATGAGTAGCAGGTTGTCAAATTGGCATGCTTGACTACATAGCAATAAAAGGGCGCATTCAGGTCTACATACCCTAAAGAGTTTAATGTGCATCGCCCACATCATCTCGGGAAACCCGTCTAACTACTTTCACTTACTACGTGTGAAACTTGCACGAAATAGAAATAGAAATGAAATCAAAACAGTTTTTTTGCTTTTCTTTCATGTCAACGTGGATGGCATTTATATACTACTTTATGTACAAAAAGCTGGAAAATATCATTTTAGCAATTTTTTGATAAACATTATAAATGGATTCCAAAAAAGAATGAAGAAAAGTATAAAACAAAACAAATCAATAAATCATCTTGCACCCAGGGGTGTATGCAAATCAGAAGTTACCTAGAAAGGGGACTTCCCTGCGACTAATACTGTACCACATGCAACTGACAAGCAGTATCAAGCTGCTAATTGTGGTACAAGGATTTACATAAACTGAATGCTATTGGCTATTTGTTTTAAATAGGTTACACCTTAATTGGTCCTGCCCTTTTCGATTCATTAAGAAAAACACCAACAAAGAGAACACAACTGTTCGTGTTAAGCCATTTCATGGCATTTTAAAAAGATTGCATGCTGATTTCCTATCTACTGTACCATGTTATGATATAATAATGATGAAAAATTTAAAGTAATACAATATAGAATTTTTAGTCATAAAATGAGAAATAATGTTTGACAAGATAAACATTGCATATTTTGCCATTGTGTGTGCATTACTGTAAGGACGGACCCAACACCAGAAATGTGATCGTTTCCAACATAAATCTCTTTTCTTGGACTACAACAAATACATGGATTTTAGGCAACGGTTTACTTCCTGGTATTGGTGATGTAGAAAAGACGACATTATCATAATTCCTCCCGCTTCGGACTCACAGCCTGTAAGTTAACTCCTGTCAGCAATGCATTGTGAGCGAATCTTTTAAACACGGTAAGGAGCGTCACATTTCCGGCTGACTTTAGAGGTATTCAGGCCAATCACAACGTACAGATTAGCTTGCCAATCATTGTATTTTAGCAATGAAATAGGTGCACTTGAAAGTTCACATTAGTGTTGTAGTCAAGACCAACTAAACCGAGACCAAGTCATGACCAAGACCAAGAGAGGCTGAGACCAAGACAAGACCAGAACTATGAAAGGTCGAGACCAAGTCAAGACCAAGACCACTGCATTAAAACACTTGATAAAATTTGGAATATGCATAAGATTAGGCACCTCTCGTGTGTGTGCATGTGTGTGTGTATATGCTATGAGAGAAGATGATAAAAGAATAAAAAAATCAGTAAATGATAATGATTATTTAATAATTAATGATAAAAAATAATTTTGTGATATTCCATCAGTTGTGGTCTTGACCGGTCTTGAAATAAAATTGTAAGTCCTCTTCATCTGAGATGAGACCGAGTAAAAATACAGTCGATTCTGAGACGAGACCAAGATCTTTAAAAAGGCCGATCTCGAGTACTTCAACACTAGTTCACATTCCCCATAATAGGAAAACACACTCATGTTCCCAAAGGGCAAAAAGTCTTCAAACCCCAAGGGTTCATGATACATAGCATTGACTTTGGTAAAACTGAGAGGGACACTTGACCTATCGTGACCTCACCCCATCCCTCCCCTGCCCCGCCTTTCTAGTTGTGAATCAATGAGGTGTGTCAAAGGGTCTACATTTTTATGGGGTCACAAACATAGTAACTGGTGTAGTAAGGACAGACCACTGACAAAGCACTTGAGACATTTTAATGCTTTGGTCTGTCGCCCCAGACCACAAACATATCTCCTTTATTACCGTGATAACCACTTAGCAAACCGTGTAAAACGCTGTGTAAAACACACATGCTGACTATACAACAGACTAGCTCAAGGCCAATTACCTCCTAATTACTATCCCGTCACGGCCAAGCTGGTATTTAGCTGACCATTTTAAGAGTCAGCAAACCACCACAGGCAGGTTTAAGCCGTGTACAATTATTGTATGGTGTCGTTTTAACGGTATTCACATTTACAATTAACTGTAATAGTATGTTTTAAAACTGTATGTATTAAATGTAATTCAATATCAAAAAGCTCCATTTGTTATGTATGTTAGAACCTGATTTCGCTATAGCCTATTCAGAGGGCTCGAATAAATGAGATGAGACCCCTCTGTTATGATATATGAGCGTACTGGCCCAGTTCAAAGCTGGGTGTGTGCTGGGTATTAAATTACATTTTATACGCTTTAAAGTTCAACACCAACAGAGACTTGAATAAAGCAATGTATGCAAGGGATGAGCTTTAATTTAAAGAGATGTACATTTCCGTGGGAACTTACAGTGCAGCGTTATTAAAGCCAGGTTTTCATTCACTATGAGAGAGGTCTTCATGTCATACTCACTTATTTCAGTCGGCCTACCTCACTTCTTGTAAGCGTTGTTACTTTTTTGTTTGAAATTCAATTTCACTTGAGGCCCCTGAACTGCAGTTGTGACCAGGCCTCTATCGAGGCATGGATTCAATTTTCCTTCATAGTGTGTGTGGTTTTGTTCGTGGGAGTTGTGCTATAAAAAGAGGAACATCATTTCTATCATTCCTTTATTCTTATTTTCGGCATTTGCGAAACAATGTTTTCCCATGCAAATAATCAAAGCACAAAATGGAGCTGAAAAAACTGAGGTAAATCATTCCAACGATGACTAAGAGGACTAGGGAAATGTCAAGATCTGAATGGGAGATATGAGCTAAGTGAATTTTTTCTGTGATTCATTCCCTCAGCAGGCCCTTAACAATGCTCTACTTACACTGTTGGTCTCGGCACTGCGCAACAGATTCCTCAGCCTATAGAAGTGCAGAGGAAAAGGAGGGGCAGAAGGGGGAGGGAAAGAGGAGGCACTGCGCTGTTGGCTCCTGCGGTGGAGGTCAGACGAGTAGCTGTGGGACTCCAACTTTTAAAACAATCAATTTCCACTAAGAGTCAGTGGGAGCTGGGCTAGAGTGAATGGCACAGGACGTGGATACGCAACTTTTTTAACGTTGAACGGGACAGGGCTTTGGAGATAAATCTTTGGAGTGTGAAAACTGGAATACAACCAACATTTTGCTTGGGGCATTTTACAAGGTTGAGTGGAGACCATCTCTGAGGTAAGGAGCGCGGGGTGCTGATGTGTGGAATTGTGGTTTTGGTGGAATGCTCGTAAATGGTCTTGCTACCTGTCAACGAGGAAAGGAAAGCTTTAATCTGTAATAAACCTGTGTTCTGTGACAGGCAAACTGAAGGTGCTGATGACAAGAAGAAAATTGCATGCGTTTCGTTTTTGTTTTTTAATAGGCTGAAACCGAAAGGTAAAAATTATAGTGTGTTAATTCCAAACCAATTTATGGAAAAATTACAAAAATGTTTACTTTTCTTGCCATCGATCCAACAAGCTGCTTATGTTACACAACCAGAGGATTGTGTATCGTTGCATGATTCCACTCATGGAACATGTTACAGATTTTTATCATTTTCATCTGGGTAGAAGCAACGCTTAGAGTATTAGCGGGATTCAGAGGTACAGGTCAAGCCAAAATATGCAAACAGCAGGAAGAAATCAACACCAACTTCAAAGAGAGAGAGAGATACTGCGGAATTTATGATTAGTTGGCAGTGATGTAACAGATCTGTACTTTTCTTTTCCCTGGGAATATACAAATACGGCATGTCTGTTAAATTCCTAAGGGAATAAAAACCACACTGTACACAATAAGCCAGGCGATTTTCAGTCAACATCTGTAAAAGATAAAGTATGCACAGGGAAAAAGCAATAATAACAAAATAGCTATGATTATATACTGCATCGAGCATCTCTAAAATTCCCACGGAACTTTGTATGTGTGTCCAGCCTTAGCTTTCCGCAAATGGAAGTTCAGGCCCCTCCAGGGCTGGAGAGGACCCAAAGTGTATTTTACACTGAGTGAGCCTTTCAAATTCCCAGATGCTTCTTGTTCTGAGGCAGATGGACAGTGCAATTTACCTTCCATACAATGATGTCCGCTATTATTATTCATGAGCGGGGTCAGGTTTCCCATTGAGTCTGAATTAAAGGTTTCTCTCTGTAGATCTCTGCTCATGTAGTGTAACGTGCCGCTGTGGTAATGAGCGGTAATGAGGGCTTCTAATGAGGCAGGTGGGCCACTGCCAACAACTCCCCTGGGTGTTTAGGTTACCTAGTCCGACGACTCGATCCTATACCTTTTTACTGTTGAATATTACATGACCCTTTGAATATATGCCCTGATAATGGCCACACCAGCCATCTGGCCAGACAAAACAATCCTGCAAGATGAGGTGCGTCTAATTTTACTCTCTCTGCATTCCTTGTTCACACACAAAATACTTTCGCAGACCGATAGCTATACTCGCTGTTTGGAACACAAGCGCTCAACCTGGAAACCTGACACAGGCATGCACTACAAAGTTCGTCTTGACTCCCCTGGCACCCAGCTGAAAGGATCTGCAATACATAGTAAATTCTGATAGATATCAGAGTTCGGACCACCCTGGGACTTTCGTGTACACGGCCAAGGCAGTTTTATTAGTATTTGAGCTGGATTCGGATGGCTTTTATTTGGGGAAAGCTGTGTTTGTTTGTGTAGAGAAGGCCGACCTTTGACAGGGAGAATAATTTAATGCCCCCATGGCCAGGCTGGAGCTTGATTATTGTTCCAACAGTGATTCACGTAACATTGAGATGTGAAATGAAAGGTGAATGAAAGGAAAAACTAAATAATAGAATGAGTGTAAAGTTTGGTCCTGGAATCAATCAACGTCAGTTTAGACTAAGAAAACAAAAACATGTGCTTGCAATACATGACTGTTTAAATGGGCAAGTCTCTGGGCTGCTAACGGATTGTCACCTATCATTAGAAATGTAAATAGTATTTCCAGTTAATAGTAAGAGTTTATAGTAACAGATTATCGTAGAATTTTATTATCCAATTTCTCAGATAAAAGCCCTAGGTTACTGAACAAGGAGGAAAGGGTTAGGATTAAATTTGTTATTTTAAAGCCCTATTCACAGACATTACGGAAAATACACAGAAAATGCACCTGGGATTTTTCTTTGATCATTTTTTTTTTTCATTCACACTGCCAATGATTTGCCGGAATCTGTGTGTGCGTTCACACAGATATCGGAAAGATCCCGGAAAAAAACGTGATGTATTTAAGTCCTGCACTTGGTAGTTTCTTCTCCACTGTTTGCTTGATATAGGCATGGGCCGGTAACTGGTTTCTAGGTATACTGAGGTTTTAAAGACTCAAAACCACTAACATTTTCTGTGATACCATTTCCAAGGTATGAGCTGTGTTTACACAAAAACAATTCAATCGTCATGTAATTGATTTGATGTTTACATTAAATATATATGAGAAATTTTTTTTTTTTTCAAAGAATATTATAATGTAAGGGCTCTATTTTAACCTGGCACACATGTTGTGTGTTTCTTAAAAATAAAATGCATTGTGTCCAGTTGAAAAGTTCTATATGCAGACATTTGAAAATAACACATTTTAGTGTTGCAATGGCAATACCGCAGCACCGCAACATAAAACCATAGTAATTTTGCTTAAGGTTATCATACAAGCAAAATCTCATTCCGGCATATGCATAATCCATTATTTCTCTCTCCAGAAACCACTCACAAACATTTTTGTTTATGATAAGACTATAAAGGAGCGTGTGACGCGCCATTCTATGGTGGTGAATGATCTCAGGTTCAGAGTAGATATTTGAAAAGCTCCCTGATCTCTGCTTTAATCCAGTTTGCAGACATTTCTCATTCTGATTGTTAATGTGCATTTAAACCCGGGTTTTGAGAAGCTGAACGATATATCTTGGGATGACGCACAGGCATTTTTGTTTATTATAAGCTTATATGAATATGTGACGCGCTATTCTTTTATGCTGCAGAATGATCTCTGCTTCAGCGCGGATAGTGACGGATCTGCTTCAGTGCTGTCATTTCTCGCCGTGAATATTGATCTGCATGTAAATCCCTAATTTTAAAGAGCTGAACCAAAACTTCATTGTTGTGATGACACGCGCGTCCTCACTACGACACGCACATTACGGCATTGTTTATGGGTCTCATTCACACTGAAGGCTTTCCGGGTACCTTACGGCAATGTCACTAGGTCCGGGAGCATTCCCAGGACATTAACGGGACGTGTTTGCGTTTACACAGAAGCTTGTCTGCCAGTTTTACAGGTATTTACAAGTGCTGTGTAGGTGAGATTTAAGAAAAACAGATCAACTGCAAAAATAATATTCTAAACAAGTTTAACTGTTTAGTTAAAGGGATAGTTCACCCAAAAATTTAAAAATGATTCTGTAATAATTTTCTCATCCTCATGTTGTTGGGTAGAACCTGTATGAATACATTTTTTTCTGATGAACACAAAAGAAGATATTTTGATAAATGATGGTAAGCACACAGCTGATTGTAACCATTGACTTTCATGAACTTTCATGAACTATCGCTTTAAATATATGCAGTATACATAAGATGAATAAAAGTGAGGATATTAAGACCAATGCATAGTTCTAAAGCTAAATACAAAATACAATTTATTAAATTTATCTTAGACACATTTTTGATAGCTGGGTAAATTTATTTCTTTTTTCGCTGGAACTACAAAGCAAGCATATAGTTATAAAGTATATATGTTTCTTGCTGTTTATTTAAAAAAAAAGTGTTTACATTCCTAAAAGATGCATACATTTATTAATTAAACTTAAAGGGATAGTTCGGCCAAAAATGATATTAAACCCATGATTTACTCACCCCCAAGCTATCCGAGTTGCTTATGTCCATCGTTTTTCAGACAAACACATTTTCGGATATTTTATCAAATGTTTTAGATCTTTCAGTTTATTAAATGTAATGTTACGGGGTCCAGCCATAGTCCACGACCTTCAAGTCCAAAAAAAGTGTGTCCATCCTTTACAAATTAAATCCAAACGGCTCCAGGATGATAAACAAAGGTCTTCTGAGGGTAATCCGTGCGGTGTTGTTGTAGAAATATCCATATTTAAAACTTTATCAACGAAAATAAATACCTTCCGGTAGCGCCACCATCTTAGTCGCGTCCGCATTCAGGGTGAGAGCTTACGCAGCCTACGGAGGCTACTCTGCTGCTGCTCTGTGCCCCCCCCTCCGAATTTGTCATACGTCACTAAGAAAAGTGCGTACACTACGCTAATACTCTCTCCTGAATACAGAGGAGTCTAAGATGGCGGCGCTACCGGAAGGTAGTTATTTTCCTTAATAAAGTTTTAAATATGGATATTTCTACAACAACACCGCGCGGATTACCCTCAGAAGACCTTTGTTTATCATCCTGGAGCCGTTTGGATTTAATTTGTGAAGGATGGACGCACTTTTTTTGGACTTGAAGGACGTGGACCCCGTAACATTACATTTAATCAACTGAAAGATCTAAAACATTTTATAAAATATCCGAAAATGTGTTTGTCTGAAAAACGATGGACATATGCAACTCGGACAGCTTGGGGGTGAGTAATTCATGGGTTTAATATCATTTTTGGCCGAACTATCCCTTTAAAAAATGTATTTCCCAAAAATCATATATTTTTTTAAATATAAAGGTTGACATTTGCACTTTCTGCAGAAATGAATTTGAAATGCAGGGCTAGTTTTGTTTCTGTATCCCATTGTTAACATTAAAGACACCTGTTTTGAATACAATCTGTTTTAGTGAGGCTTATGAAAATATGGTTCTAAAGGTTGCCATTTTATTCTAAATGCCAAATCCAGAACTCTCAAAAAATCTGAATCCACCTTTTTGATAAGCTAACACAAAAGCATGTTGCATCCAATCCCACATAATGAGGGCAATTGACCCACTAATTCCTGTGTACACAACTGAGAAGCTCTCAGTAATCATTCATTTTCCGCGTCTGTAATCGCCACTGAAACCAAAACAGGAAGACAATTGCTTAGCAGATGTTATACGTCCAAACTAATTCTAGATCGACCGCAGTGGGTGATGCCTTCACCTGTTTCCACACCCACTGCATCGCTGTTTTCACTACATAACCAGATGACATGTTTTTGCAGTTCTTGTCTCTACATGATGTTGTCTCCAAAACATACACACAGAACAGAAAGAACACACACAATCACATGACTTTGAACGCGCCGCAACCACTTTCCCCTTTCGGGCCATAACTTAAAGTTACCACCTTGTCTTTTGCTACTGCAGGTGGGTGAGCGGACATGTCATTTCATGTTTGTGATTAACAGATGATTCAGACAGTTTGTGAGAATATGCAACTGTTACTGTATAGTCTAATGTATGGCTTAACCCTACAGTACAGTGCGTGCTTAGGGTGTTGACATATAACATTTAAATTTAGGGTTTAAAAAATGTGGACGTTAAAAGGGGTGTGTATGTCTGAGGTCCTATAACTGATCACCATTTTGAATCACCTTTTTGTTAAAAATAACTTTTATGCGATTTTTAGATTGCATGGAGTCTCAATGTCATATTAGCAGCATTTATAAAATATAAGTAAAGTGCTGTTTTAAATGAAGTACTTTAGATGAAGCATTGGTTGTCACACTGCAGGGCATGTCAACTTTTCGAAATATTGTATGCCACCTACCCACATGCAAATCTTTTCTGTGAATAAGAGCAGATGTTCAAAATGGAAAAATACACACCTGCTGCCGGACAGGATAAAATGTAATAATTGCTTCCTGTGCACAAGCTTTCCTAATGTTTATTATATATATATATATATAAATATAAATATATTATTGCTGAAATTTATAAGTTGATATTTCATACAATATAAGTAATGAATATATAACACACATGATTAAATATATTAAATGTTATGACACATTTATGACACATTTATCTAACATAGTTTGCCAAATTTAACATAATTTTGTATGTTTTGTGAGATTCCAAAAGACACAACGGTGGCCAACATGGGTCATTACGCCACATTAAAAACACCACAAAGACAAAACATTAGCAAATTAAGAAAACAGTTTAACAACACATGCTCTGCAAATACTTACTACTGTATACAACCAAATATATAAAAAACGCTGCAACTACTCAAAACCAAATGCAAAATTTGCTGCAGATACAACATAACCAAATACAAAAATGTGCTGCACAAGGGCACAACCAACAAGATCTCACGGAAAGTTGTGTTATAGTCACAAAAAAATTGTATTAATTTATTTGTGTCCATGGAACGAAATTCAGCGTTTTTTGGTGCCTTGAGCACGAATGTCTATTTAGTGTCACTCGCAAAAATGTCTATAAATAGTTTCTTGTGGCACGACTTTCTTTTTCGTGTCATTTTATGTATTGTTTTCTCTTTTTATCTCCTATTTTTAAATACTTGTCGTCTAGGGTTTGGGTTAGGATGTCTGAAAATGTAACAGAAATTGTTCTAACCCAATTTCAATTGACAATGGTAAGAAAATAGGAAAAAACTATAAGAAAACAATACATAAGATGAAATGAAAAGAAAGTCGTGCCACGGACACTAAAACTATTTATAGAAATTTGTGCGAGTGACATGAAAAAGTCATTCATGCTAAAGGTACAAAAAAAGCAGAATTTCGTGCCATGGACATTTTTCGTGACTATAACATGACTTGCCGTGAGATCAGTCCATGTACAACACACAACCAAATGTAAAAAATGTAAGTAGCACAGATGACAACAGAAATGTTCAAAGGGGACCCGAAAATTAAAGAACCTGGCTGGGTCAAGCCTCGGTATTCAATGAAATCTAAATTATTTGCAGACATGAACAAACTTTAATAAACTAACCAATATATAGTATTTATTTTGTTTACCCTTATATGCAAAAAATTGTTAACTTATTACTTTGTCATTTATGCACTTAAGGAAGACATGCGGGTACTTTAGGAAATTCTTTGCTTGTCTCATTAACTTTTCGTGTTCAAAGCATAATATCATTGCCTAAAAAAGCATTAAAACTCTTATAAACATAAACTAACAGTTTGTGCTCTACGTTTTCGGTACTGTAATACGTTTATGTAAAATGAATATATTTGTTAAGGCTGCACAGTAATGAACTTCATATTAAATCATGGTAAATTTTTTTGGCTGTATTTCCACACTTTGACTTTGGCAACACTGCTGGATTTCATCATTATGATAACGTGGATTTAACGTATGATATAGAGTGAAATTACATATGTGTGTTATCAATATTTATAATAGTTCTTGTCCTATTTACTTTCTTCAATCTGATTTCAGTTCACATTCTCGCCATCTGTGTCGCCAATCCCATTCATTGTCTCCAGAATGTGCGTATGCATGGGTCAAAGTTTGCTTACAGGTGCGCACATTCTGCCATCAAGTTTTTCTTTATAGATCACAACTTTTGCGTGGGAAGTGGCGTACGCACGTTTTTAGCCCCGTTTTGTGCATACGCACGCTTTATAAATGAGGCCCCAGGTGATCAGTGTTTCCTTTGGTATGCATGAACCACTTTAACTCATTGTATTTCTCTCCACTATATCGAAGATACACCTAAACAGTGCAGTTTGTTGTGTGATTTTGTGGAGAAATAAGTTCATTCATTGATTGACATAGAGTCAGTCCTAAACAACTGTCATTACACCTTGTTGTATAAAGTTAAACTACCATTTAATTTAAGTCTTTATGAACACCAAGTGAACTTAAGTGCACTGTATAAACTTCAAGTTTGGTGAACTTAACAATTTTAGTCTATGTGTCCACAAAAAAAAAAACAGAGCTTAAATATATAATTTTTGGGAAACCCATTACCTAATTGAACAAGTTCCTGAGTTTAGTCAACTTATTAGGGTTTTTAGTGTAAGGTGTAAGTATCAACAAATATTAAATGTTTATCATATACCTTGGAGTTTAAATCACGAGTTCTGGCCATACCTGTCCACACTGGGATTTGAAAAGAAGGGAAATTTCCAGAACCCTATCATACTCCCCCAATTTTTACTCCTATAAAAGGGAATAGATGCATCTACTTTGTATCATTTTTGGGTATGGCTCCCATTTGCAAGAGACTTCTAAATCCCTCGGGAAGCTTTTCTTCTTGTTTCATTGGTGGATGTCGTTTGAGTGATATGTTACAGATATACTGCTGCCTGCTTTACCGGTGATGAATGTAGCAAACATAAAATACGGCCAGTAGGATTTTTTATAGAAAGATAAAAAATATGGAAGGAATACAGGAAATTATTTAAACAGGATAATGGTGGGATAGCATGGTAAAATACAGGAAATCCTGGAAAAACGGAAGGGTTGACAGCTGTGGTTCTGGCACATTCAGATTGATTTAAGACACTACATTGTATGAGTAAGAGTATGAAGGTGTGTCTTTCAGGACAAGCCGTGTGAAATATGGATGGAGTTCAAATTGCAATCATATGTCAATATTATGTTTTGGTCAAAATGGTCAAATTGTTTTTACACAGTTTGTGCAGAGTCAAAATGATCGCATTATGTTTTGAAAAAAATCAAATGTTTTGCCCAAGTCTGTATCTTTCTCTCTCACATTCACAAACATACTTACACACATGTAAAAAATCTCCAGAAATGTTATGACATACAGTAAGCCTCAAACAGATACCAGAAGTATAAGTCATTTAACTGCTACATCATGATAAACAAATGTGAACTGTTGTCCTTTGATATACATGCTTTACATGTTGAGTTAATAAGCATGGACATCATTTTGCGGTGTATATAAAGTTTCTAATTATTTGTACTCATTATTATTACATGATGTAAACACGGCACTGAAACACTGCGACTTCCTAATTATAACCCTAAATTCAAAAGACAGCACTGTTATGATAAAGTCAGAGTATTTATTTATTTCTCAGGCATGCTTCCATCTTTCTGCAAAATGTTTATTGTTAATATAAAGTATATAAAGAGGGCCTTTGATTTTCCTTTAGAAAGCAACATTTTTATTACAGAATAATAAAGGAATGGAAAACATTTTTAAGGGTTTTGTCTTTAAAAACTAAATTTCTTCATAAACATTTGCAAGAAACTGGCTCTTTGATCGCCCCCTGGTGGCTTGCTGCAGTACAAGTCATAAACCTCGCCCCATTATGCAAACGAACGGGACTCGGCTCTAAATAATACAATTATTTACACGTACAATGATGAGCCTTCAGGTGCCGCTTGAGGTTGGTGGTATTCTTCCCACCTAGTTTGTGGCCACATTTACCGTCGTCTCCCAATATGCATTCTGTTTTTCTGTCTGATGGATTATACTGAAAGTATGTCCATAAATCATCTTTGCGTTTTCGTTTATTGGCATCACCGCTATGGTCCTTCGAACTAGCACAGCCGCAGGTGTGTTGTTGTTGTTGTTTGAAATCTGGTGCGCGTGCATAATCATTTTCGTTCCGTCTCGTCTCATCAACGAAAACTCGAAAGCGTCTCGTCATGATTCGTCACCTTAGAGACATTTTTAGCTAGTCATCGTCGCGTTAACGTCATAAAAAATAGGTGCGTCAACGAAATCATTTCGTTATCGTCACCGTTGACGAAAACAACACTGCTAAAGACAATTCCTTCTGCGCATGCCTTGGCTCCAAACTGACGTTTTTACGTAACATGTCAGCGCATTTTTTGCTTCAATTCATTACAATTGAAGGGAGCGACATCGCGACGTCCATCGTTTTAAACAGTCTATGTTTGTGTTTGAGTATTCTTGGTCACCTGCAGCAAAAAAAACCTTTGGAAATTTCTATTCCAACCAACCTTCAGATAATTCCTAATCATTTAATCAAGCACTGTGCTGTTAATACGCTAATGTACATCTCGGTGACACCAACTGGGAAAAGAATATGGAGTTACTTCTCGCAGAAAGAATTTCACGTTGGATTTACAGCATTGTGATCAATGGGATCTTCTCCAACCCCTTCACATTTTCTCTGTGTGTGGCCTCAGAAGAATTATCACGCACCTTTAAAGAGCGTGTCTGCCCAATTGTGTCTGCTTGAACCTCCAAGCCTGAGTCATGCTAATGGCACTTACATCTGCTTAGCTTGAATGGTTGTGTAGACAGAGAGCCCATTTCCTGCAGACATAAACACACACTGACAACAACACGTATTGCATTCTTACAACTAGTCATCACTATATATTTTTAGAAGATTTGGATCTTAAATGCCATTGTTATATAATGACAGTCTAGCAGTTTACTATCTGTATTGTAAAGTATGCCTACCCAACTAATGGTGTTAGTCATGCTAACATGCTAACTTTGACTAGCTTGGAACCCCTTATTCCAAGGAACATTTTTCTTGTGTTTTCAGTGCAGTGGTTAGATGTAATCATTTTTACAACAGTGTTATCTGTTGTCAGAAGTCATTTAGAGTGAAAACATGCAGGTACTTGATTTTGATAACATATATAACAGCAATGCAGACAGATAGCCGCTTGTCCCATTTTTACCTCATTTTTAAGGCAAACACAAGATCCTATAGACTAAAAAATCAAGCTACGACCAGCATAAACTGGTGAGCTGGTTTTAGCTGGTCTCCCAGCTTGGTTTTAGTTGTTTTTTCCGGTGTAGCAAGCTGGTGTGTGTTGGTCACTTTTAAGCTGGTCTATCTGTATTTTGGTCCCTTTTAAGCTGGTCTAGCTGGATTTAGCTGATGAGGCTGGAAGACCAGCTGACCCACCAGCTTTGCCAGGCTAGGAGGACCAGCTTAAACCAACCGCAGCCACCTTAAAACAACTAAAACCAGCTACCAGCTTATGCTGGTCTTAGCTGGATTTTTCAGTAGGGTAGAGCTTCAACGTGGTCTTTTTTGGAGTTGTCCTGTTTTTCTAGAGCATTACACTTAATAATTAAAAAAGCACATATTTTTTAATATTCTGATTTCTGAAGGGGGTCGCACACCGGACATGCTGTGCAGCGCCGCGCCGCTTTAAAAAAAACAAAACACATTGTTTGCTCAATGAGTGTACGCACACAGGCGCCGCCTGGCTGTGACTCAGGACACTGCCAAAATCCCTGCCACGCCACAAAGCGCCACTCACATAGTTTTACATTAAATAACATCATATTAATATAATAACAATTTAATGTGCACTTCCGGTGTATGATACCTCAGAGTTGTCCTAGACGTGACTCAGCGCGGCGTTGAGATGCGCGTCCGGTGTGCGACCCCCTTGAGGCTCAACTCGGGGTTGTTGTAAAAACAAAAACGCTCAATAAGGTCAAGCCTGTTCAGGTCAGTGTTGCTAACTTGACGACTTTATTTAGCGACTTATTTTTAAAAAAGTGACTAGCGACAAATCTAGATACTTTTTCTTGTGTTGTTGGAGACTTTTGGACATGAAAGAACGGCAAATTTGTGTGTAAAATGGTCATTGAATAAAGCAAATCACTGTACAAAAATGTATTTGAGTGAGCTGAGCAGCAGCACATTCGGAACAGACAAAGTGTACGGAGCTGATACGTTAAGCTATGTATCTACAAAACAACGTTTCCCATGATTTATCAGCGTATCCTCATATGTTTTAAAACTGGACTGTTTGGACAT
Source organism: Paramisgurnus dabryanus (assembly GCF_030506205.2). NCBI lineage: Eukaryota > Metazoa > Chordata > Actinopteri > Cypriniformes > Cobitidae > Paramisgurnus > Paramisgurnus dabryanus. The sequence goes on from NC_133357.1 coordinate 25,841,321, forward strand.
ATAAACATAAAAATATTTCGTTTTATGAGAACAGAAGCAGATAAACTAACAAGAAAACATTTTTAGGCATTCATGTGTATTAAAATTAAATTTGTGACAGTTCAGAGAGAAAGAAAAACGTGAAAAAGCCAATGTAGTAAATACGACGTCCCTGTTATGCTAATGACGCAATCTAGTGACATTAAGCGACTTTCCAAGCAAGTTTTAGCTACTTTCCATTGAAAATAGTTGGCAACACTGGTTCAGGTGTAGGATTATCAAATATAAACAACTTTAGAGCAAATGTTTAGAAATACAGGGGCCCGTTTCAGAAAGGTGGTTAAGTGAAAACTCTGAGTATGTTAACCCTGAAATAAGGGAAACTCTGAGTTTTCCGTTTTAAAATGAGAGGTAGGTTAAACCTGAGACAGCAGGGTAAGTCAAGCCTATTTCAGAAGGAGAGGTAACTTATACTCAGAGTATGTTTCCGGAGTAACTTACTCTCTGAACCTAACCTGGTCGGGAGCAGGTTTTATCCTGTAAACTAAGAGTTTATGGAAGTCTCCTCCCCATTTTTAAAGGAGTAGCGGTGTTTTTTATCTTGTTAGTTGCTTTAGTTCATTCATTCATTGTGCACATTTTTATTACATACACTGTAAAATATATTTTTTAGATGTATTAAATGTAGAATCAATTTGCCAGTGCAAATAATTTTACCTTATTGCTTTATATATTTTATAAATTACACTAAAATTTTAACAAAAAAATTAAACAGTATATTAAAATGACTGTAGATGATAATGCTGAATTTATTTGTAGGAAGTTCAATTTATTTTGTGAGAGGATTTTGAGACCCCGAGTGGATTTTTGTCATAACCATTTGCATTTATGTGAGCGGTATTATTTTCCTTTGCAGTCATTTTAGATATATAAATATCCTTACATGACTAATATCAGTCTTTGTGGCTGTGCTCTTACATCTAAACAGTTGACTTGACATTTCTTATGTATCCACTCGTCATTATCGCTGGTCCAGTGGGTAGTGCTGTGCACAGTGGTTTGGGCAGACGTACCGTCGACGACATGAGCCGGCTTGGCGAATATTCTGTTTTATTCATGACAAACATTTGTAAGGTTTGTAGCCTTTTTATGCCCAAGTATTATGCTTAATTTCATTTTTAGCTGAGCTGCTGTCATAATTTTTGTCCATGGGATTGCATCTGCATGAAAATGGATATAATAATGCACAGTCCTTAGTTTATGTACTTCTGATATTTTTACTGTGATGAAAAATTTAATGTACACATTTAATAGAGTAGCAATTTCCCAAAAAATTTTTTCTTTAAAATATATGCTCGTAGGTGCTGTACACTTGCAGCAACACTTTTAGTTTAAGTAGTTTAAGTAGTAAAAAGGATTAAGACCTCTTTGTCAAATGCTGTTGCTATGGTAGGTAAATCGTAATATCTGAGATCCATTGATGATGGCTTTTCCTAGTGGTTGTGCATGCGCTTAACTCAGAGTCAACCTACTCAGAGTCGATTGAACTAACTCAGATCAGCTGTTCTGTAACCGAAAACTCAGAGTTTCCTATCTCAGAGTAAGTCAACTCAGAGTTCAAGTTTAAACTCAGAGTTGGTTGAACCTCCTTATTGAAACTGTCCCCAGGTACAAAGTCAGTTTGGGGATTTGTTAATAAGTATCTGTTTTTCTACCTCGCTAGCTGTTGTAGTAACATTTGTTTAATACCACATGGCTTTGAAATGGCTCAATAGGATGTTCCTTTACCGTGGGTTCATTTGTAAGCATGTGAAGGAACACTCTACAGTGTGGATACCATTCATGTCCAAATAACATATAAGACTGTTTAAAGTCTCATTTGTTTATCAAACCAGACATTTTTGTGTCAGACGTCTGACAGTGGGCCGTGCATAAGGTCGTATGTATTTCTTAGCTGTCAGCTACAGTAATTTATGTTTAGATGAATACAGACCGCCGAAGGTCAAGTTTAAAGCAACTGTTTGAACAGAAACAGCCACGGCGAAATATGTTTAACCCATTGAGACTGACGAGGAATAAACGCAGCTCCTTTCCCAAAAGCCATAACTACAAGCATCCCTGTTTGGCAAATCCAGAGTGAACAATCAAATTCTCACCAACTTAGGGAATAATAGCGTAGCATTAACTAAAAAATAGCCCTGTGTCATGCAAAAATTGTTAAATGTCCAGGTTGTAAAACATCAGCATTATGGAAAAGACGTTAGTCTGATGTTCAAGGTCGTTCAAAAATTGAAAAAACATTACAACTGCATGTGATTGAAAAGTAAGCAGGAAGCTCTCAGTGATTTCTGGCCAACGTCGCTGCTTCGGAGACCAGACTTGCTGGCCAATGCAATGACAGTTTGGGAGAGTTTGTTAAAAGTACATTAAACACTGTCACGCTTCTGAAATTCACAGGCCCCTGAACTATTATAGGCCTTGTGCGACATGAGAGACAAACAAATGTATTCCCAAAATGAGAAATTGAGCCAGGAGCTGACTGACAGAACTTTCTAGCAATGGCTGATGGTTCACAATACAGCAATTACATAGGATTGAACAGCATGTTGTCAGTGTTTTCCAGCCAAGTTTAGACTCCTAGTAAATTAAACTCAAAGCATTAGTGCATATGGTCAACTAAAGTCCGTTGCTAGACATATCTGAACTGCAATGTTTTCTGTCAGTCAGCCCCTGTGGGCTTTATGCAAACAGAACCGTGGACACAAAAATGCAGATACCTTCACAAAGGACAAAAAGTAGCCTAATACATTTATATATGTAAACCTAGACCTCAAATCCAGTCATAAGTCGCATGGGTATATTTGTAGCAATAGCCAACAAAACATTGTATGGGTCAATATATGTGATATGTGTGTATATATGTGATTTATAAATATATATGTGACATTGTACTACAGTATATGTGACCCTGGACCACAAAACCAGTCAAAAGGGCAATTTGTTTTGAAATTGAGATTTACACATTATTTGAAAATGGAATAAGGCTTTCCATTGATATATGGTTTGTTGGGATAGGTCAGTATTTGTCCGAGATAAAGCTATTTGAAAATCTGGAATCTGATGATGCAAAAAAATCTAATTATTGAGAAAACCACCTTTAAAGTTGTCAAAATGAAGTCCTTAGCAACACACACTGTACGTTTAATGATAAATAAAATTTGTATGTATTTACAGCAGGAAATTTACAAAATATCTTCATGTATCATGATCTTTACTTAAAGGATTAGTCCATTTTCTTAAAAAAAATCCAGATAATTTACTTACCACCATGCCATCCAAAATGTTGATGTCTTTCTTTCTTCAGTCAAGAAATTGTGTTTTTTTAGGGAAAACATTCCAGGATTTTTCTCATTTTAATGGACTTTAATGGGCAACAACACGTAACACTTAACACTTAACAGTTTTAATGCAGTTTAAAAGGACTCTAAACGATCCCAAACGAGGATAAAGGGTCTTATCTAGCGAAACAATTGTCATTTTTGACAAGAAAAATAAAAAATATGCACTTTTAAACCACAACTTCTCGTCTATATCTGGTCCTTTGATGCACCAGCGCGACCTCACGCAAAACGTCATCACGTAAAGAGGTCACGGATGATGTATATGAAACTACACCCCAGTGTTTACAAGAGTGGAGAAAGAGGACTGTTCCGACGTTGTTGTATGTTGAATGATACTAATTAATGTCTTTGTGTCAGTTTATTGTTTAATTGGTCCGCAAATGTGCGTTTCATATATGTAACATCGACGTGAACTTTCTACGTCACTATGCAAAAACGTGAGGTCGCGCTGGCTTGTCACACAGCCGGAGGAAGAAAAGAAGTTGTGGTTTAAAAGTGCATATTTTTTATTTTTCTTGTCAAAAATGACAATCGTTTCGCTAGATAAGACCCTTATGCCTCGTTTGGGATCGTTTATAGTCCTTTGAAACTCACTTGAAAAAAACTATTAAGTGTTGAGTTAAGTGTTAAGTGTTGGGGTCCATTAAAGTCCATTAAAATGAGAAAAATCCTGGAATGTTTTCCTCAAAAAACATAATTTCTTCTCGACTGAACAAAGAAAGACATCAACATTTTGGATGACATGGTGGTGAGTAAATTATCTGGATTTTCTTTTAAGAAAATGGACTAATCCTTTAATATCCTAAAGATTTTTGGCATTAGAAAATCGATAATTTTGACCCATACAATGTTTTGTTGGCTATTGCTATAAATATACCTGGTTTTGAGATCCAGGTTCCCATATATAAATGTACTATTAGGCTACTTTTTGTCCTTTGTAAAGGTAGAGTAAATTTGAAGTAAAACATGCAACATGCACTTCAAGTGTGATTTAAGACAACACATCACTCTCAGTGAAAAGGCAACGATAAAGAGAATGAAGCAGTGCCACCCAGACACATGAAAAAAGTGTTTTTATAAGTCAATTTATTGTGTGCAGTTTGCTGTCAGATACCGATGACTAACAGTATAATTTGCTTTCTAAAAATACTGGCACGAAAGCAGGACGTCTAGGAAGCAAAAAGTCTAGGAAGCTGTTGTTAGCCAAACTTTGCCCTAAACAGGAAGCGCCGTTAGCTTAATTGCTAAAAGTGAAAGCACATTTATTACAGGTGTCGAAGAATGTCCTGTGTTTTCATTTGCTGAGATGTAGATGTTCTTACAAACTGGCAATGTACACTGAATTATTTAATAATCTTTTATTGCCCTTAACTTCGATTAGTTTTACGTAATTACTATTACTGAAGGCCATAGCTGATTTTAGAATAAAGCAATTTCTATGAGAGCGATAGTGCATTTATACAACACTTGGTACAACAATGGAGTGTCTTTAAAAGCCTCTTTTGTGCTGAACTACTTACTTCTCCCACAGTTTTAAAGCCCATGATGACAGGTAACCCTTTCAATAGTTTGTTTTGAATCTTATAAGTGACTCCCTTGCGTGAGTTTTTATTGCCTGTGATGGAAACATTAAATATATAGAATGTATAGTCTGAACTATTTAGTAGCTATAAGGGTACAATTAGGGGCGGTTTCCCAGACAGGGATTAGACTAGTCCTAGACTAAAATAAATGTAAGAGCTGTCCAGACCAAAAACTACTTGCACTGACATATCTTAAAATACATCAGTGCTCTTTGTTTTACCTTAAAATGCACATAAGTAATGTTTTTAGTAAGGCATGTTTGTTAAAACTAGTTATATTTCCTAATTAAACTAAGGCCTAGCTTAAGCTAATCCCTGTAACCACCCCATATTGTTTAACAAGGTTAAAATGACACGCTGTCATGTACAGCTGAAACAATAACGGAGATCACGAATGATTGATATATTTGCTCTCATTTATCATTGTGCTTATGCCCTTGTTTTAAATGTCTGTGACATGAATAAACACACAATGTGTGTAGTGTGAATGTGTGACTGTCCGCTCTGGTGGCAGCTTTTCCAGTTATGGCTCAAGAGGTTTTATAATAAAAGAGACGCTCACGTTCACAAAATACTCGCAAGACACTCCCTTATAACACTAAACTCTGATTATACGTGAGTATCTGGCAAACGCCAGTGTCTCTTTATCATAAACCCACTTATTTTGACAAGACACGTGATTGACATATGTTCACTTGACGCACCAAACACATATTTTGAAATGAAGAACCACACACATGATGGACTACATATATGTTGTGACAAGCCTTGCATCGTGCCCTCTCGAAAAAGAAGTCACCGGCCGCCACTGGTGTACAAACTAAAAGTTAGTAAACTAAACCAAAAAATTCATGTGAAATGATCTGTTAAACACATTTTTTTAACTGCAAAAAGTGAAAGGAGCAAAGTTTAGACAGATACAATTTGACAATACATTTTATGATGAGGAATGTACCCCTATACACATGGGTTTAGATTGCTGAACAGTTATTGGTACTCTAATGATAGTTAGTTGACGTATAGTTGCAAATTGTTGAAAGTTAGATGACATGAAGTTGCATAGTTGTTTATAGTTAGTAGAATGTCTAAAGTGGACTATCAAAATAAAGTGTTACCAACATGTCTAGTACAAGATGTACTTGTGACTTATATTTTATATGTCATTAGTTTGGACAAAATTCACAATTTATTTTATTATTATTTTTTTAATTAAAGACATTTTTCGATCAGGATTTGGAAGTTAAAATGAGCTGTACATAGATTGTGACCGAGTCTGTAAAAACCAAACCCAGTTAAAGTCATTACCTTGTGATCCTACATGATGAAAATATAACTTTGATATCTTTATCAAGTGCTATGTCTAATACCCATTAAGATGACGGACTTTGTAAACTTAAAAACTAAGTGGAGGAAAAAGATCCCCAGTTTAAGATTAATGTCAAATAATTGTGTTGTTTTTCATGGGAGTAAAAAAGCAGGCTTTTAATTGCTTTAAATGTATCCAATATCATCAAAAAATAATTTACAAGTATGTAAGAAAAGGTTTGTACTCTAAAAATACTTTATTTGTAACCAACAGGAGATTGGATTTACAAACTGCTCTCCGCACGTTTCAGCACTTGGACAGCGTCTTGAGTTTTTTTAAGCATTACTTAAAAATATTTCTCATCTCACCATATCCACAGGTACAGAGTCATCATATACAATAAATCCGTGAGAAAAAACATTTAAAAACAGATGCATTTGTTTAAAGCAAAGCATTTATTTACTTACCAGGCTACAGGTGAAGCAGCTCTTTACGCCTTCTAACGTCTCATAATCGGTCCTTATTTATGTCCAAGAGACTCAATAATAATCTTTTACATTCAATCCTTTAATCTTTCATATTTAAAAGCGTTTTGTGCTGCTGTGCATTCATGTATGTGATAAGCAAACCCGCGTTGTCGCCCCGTTTAGGCGCATATTACTAATACGCTCTTTAAATAACATAAAACACATTGCGTCATTGACTTTAGACTTTAGAGCAGGTTTTTGTTGGTCAATGGCGTAGTCTATTTTACTTGCCTCAAAATAGCAACGCTCCAACAATGCGCCTGAACACACCTCGTTTTCAGACCAGAACGCCCATGGGCGCAAAAGGGGGTGCAAATGCATTTGCTATTTAAACCACGTGGCGCTAAACGTGAAAATGATAATTGCGCAGGGTGGAAACTAGCAAAAGACACTTGTGTCGCGCATTGCGCTGCATTGCGCCGGGTGTAAGATAGAGCCCTGTGAGACTCAAGCCTGGATTTCACAGACAGGATCACAATTCTGTAATAACATATTTTCCTGTGATCTGTTTATTCAAGCACATACCCCTGTCACCACCGCAACCCCACAAAAGCGATAGTCGTCTCCAACCACCAAGCACAAGCAGTAGAGACACATACAGGATGCAGTAGAACAGAATGTACGGTAAACGTATTGAAAAGTGGTACAAATGCCACATTAGTGCGAGCTGTGGGAACCATCTTAAATCTAGGAGATAAAATTCATTTAGATTTACAGTTCCATAAAATGTCCATCACACAACTTTATTCTGCACAAGCTAAAATGTTTATGAACAGACTTACAGATTATCTTCATTTACGGATACTTCAGTGTTCCTGAATCCTAGCACTAGCGGGTCAAAGGTCATAGGTTCAAAACAAACACTACTAAAATGTACACATGGAATGCATTGTAATTCTCTTTGGATAAAAGTGTCTGGCAAATGTACAGTAAGAATGGTTTAGCTTAAAGCACCAGTCACCACGAATCAAACCTAATAGTTCTTGAGATCTTAAAAAAAACAAAGTGAAAGAAATGTCATATTTGCACTAAATGCAAACAACAAAAATCTCAGCCTTAGGCAGCACTTTTATTTTTGGCACACTGCTCCAGTATGGGTAAATGGTTTATTCAAGATTTAAGGGACCTTTTGCTTGCTTTTTTGGTATTAGGTCACTGTGTGCTTAATTCATCACTATGTTAACATAAACCTGCGCATCTGTCAAGTTATTTTTCTATACCAACCAGATGTATTGGTACATTGAAATCAACATTTCCTTTTGTTTCACTAAAAGTCAATTTGGCTGCTCTACTAATGTGAAAACAAATAAACTAATGTTCCCATAATTAAGTGCTGGCACCAAACACAGCCATCAAATTCATATCTGTTCGGAGCAGGAGTGGGTCTCTGCAACAATGTTTTAGATTTAATCAAGTAACGGTTATGTAATTCTTACAGCAAGACTGTGAAATGTTAGCAGGACTTCAAAGATGCAAGCATTGCTCATTGGCTCTCGTATTTTTCTCTCTCCATCTGTTGAAATTGTTTGGAGGAAAAAGCCTCTAAATGATCTTAGCTGTCAGCCCATCCAGGAAGCCTTCAGGTTTGTTTGGGAAACATTTGGCTGCCCTGTGAACTATTGAAGAACTCACCTCAAGTGATTTCTCATCCCCGAGCGCTTTGGCAAAGGCAACAGCCTGTACAACCATTATCAGATTACAAAAACAGTAGTTGCATTTTTATTACTCTTCAAATTACGGAAATGAAATTGCAAATTGAAAAACGGAAATCTTAAATTTCACTAAAGCTCCCGTATATAAAAAAATGTTTACACTCACATGAGGTGCATTTACAAGGCTTTCAACGACATTAATTATTGGATAACATGCCTTTCAGTAAAAATCCTGGTGGTTGCTGCTATATGTGTAAACCGACCAATATCCGTCCCCATAATTTTTTGGAATGACTCAAAGGTTGGAGAAAATATATGTTTTAGTCATGATTAATGTAAACACTGTCACTTCGCTAGATTTTTTATAGACATTTAGGACATTTCACAACCTATTTGCACAAACCAGTAATGGTAACCAGGTTAAAGGCGTAATATGTATATTTTCAACTATAAATATAAATTTATATTTAAAAAAAATTGTTTATTAAATATATAAACATACAAATATATCAAATGAAAAAATGACCCTCTGCTTCAACCCTGTATCACTAAATTATGTACCTATAGTCATGTAAATTTGTGAGTCTTAAGCGTGACACTGACACGGTTTTCTGTCTTTTTGCGTGAAAATTTCTGTTTACGTGTCACTGTCACGTATTTGTTACTCAGTTGTTTTGTCCTATTTTCAAACCATTGATGCTTTGGTTTACGGTTAAATTTGGTGTTTGCATTTGGATGTCCCTTTAAAGATGCAATTTCTATAATCCGCGCCGCTAGAGGGCGCCAGATCAAATCAATAACAATGACGTAGATTAATGACGCTCTGAAGTAGCGTAGACTGATGGGATTTGTTGTCTTTACCTCAAACGCTGATGGCCATCAATCAGACGGGAACGAGAAATCATGTAACACATGAGGTAAAGTAATCAAGTTTTATAAATGTTGTGTTTGATGACATCGTTTTTTTTTTCATTATGTTAGGTTTCATGTAATGTTCAAAACGCAATTGTGCGTTACAGTATTAGTCCAATATGATGGTTTGTTAACACAGCACAGATCTAAGTGTTCAGATGAACAAACTCACCATAATAAAGCGAGTGGCCTGACAGACGCTATTACTTCCGCATTTGTCCACGACACTGTTGCCATGTGGTTTTTACGTCAGTAAAGGCGGGTAACAAAGTGTAACGTAGATATTAACGTCATTTACAGGCGACTGCACTGCCCCGTGTCACTGTTTACGGCAGCAATTGTCTCATAATTTACAAGTAGTTGAAAACATTATAGATATTGTTAGTTATCAGCTGGACAAAATATATAACACCGGACTAGTGGTTTTTGGATATTTTACTGCAAATATCTTACAAATTGTACCTTTAAGTATTGGTTTATACCTTTTTTTCATGATTAATTTTTTTATATTTTCTGATTTTTAAACCATTGTCGCCTGGCGTTAGGGTTAGAGTTGGGTTTGCTTAAGGATGTCATTTGATATAACTCTAACCCTAAACCGAAGTGACAATGGTAAGAAAATAGGACAAAACAGTTGAGTAAAAAATATGTGACAGTGAAACATAAACAGAAATGCTTGACATGTTCATGCAATAAGGTGTCACGGTTAAGACTCACAAATTTACATGACTATAGGGACGTAATTTTATGATACTGGGTTGTCTGCTTTCAAACAAACAAACAAACAGTAAAAAGATTTCATCATATCTTCATTTGTTCTCTTTTATAACCTTTTAAATATGGGTAGGTTTCTTCAAAAATAAAAAATTTTGAGCAAAAAGCTGAAATAATTGCATTTTTGTAAAGATTTTTTGTTAGAAATTAGAAATAAACGATTAACAACATTTAAACCCTGTGTAAGTTTTGATAAATTAGTTTTTGCTTCATTTTTTTTTATTGGGTAAGAGCGCCATCTAGTGGATAAACAGATTACCGTAAAAACTCACCAGGAAAGCGTCATTGGCAGGGAAATGTTTTTTCTTAATTGACGAGATAACTTGTCAATGGCTGGGAAAGAGTTAATGATGATAAGAAGGAGATTGGAAAGATGGATTGTCTTTACCATATGAAGTTTATTTAACTAAGTTCAGGAGGAGCATGGTCATGTAATCCAACTAATCAGCGCAAAGAGTATAGCCATCCCACACCACATACCTCCTCCACCCCATCGCCTCACTCTCAGCTGGTTTCATCTATCCCAGTAAAAGATAGGGAAGTACTCTTGATTCAGGCTAAAATTCCTCAGAGCCCTTCCCTCGGACAACACGCCAAATATGCTTTATCTCATTCCCTATTGATTACATGTTCATGGGAACTCGTTAACCAAGAACTCGACAATCATGTTCATGGATGAAGTAATGTTTTTAAGTTTTATTATGTGTGATCTCATTATTTTATGAATATAATGAATTAGCTGCAAGGCACAACAGCTGCATGTTATAACCACTACTTCCGCGTTTGTCCACTTCTGTTGCCTAAAGTTTCTACTACAGGAAACTGAAAATAGCGCAGATATTAAGTCACTAAAAGGGTGACAATTACAAGGGAGATAAGGGACGAGGCATTATTTAAAAAACAAGAATTTTTCTGGACGTACAAATCCTTGGGAACTTTAGGGATAATGTACTGTACACAACTGCCTAAAAGAGGTATGTTGTGTATTTTGTATAATACAATGTGTTTGTGTGGTTTATGGTTAAAAAACCAATTTTTTTCCACATATGGTACATTTTTGTAGCTCCAGATATACTGTCTTCCTGAAACGCAATGATTTTGTACAAAACTCATTGGTTTGATTGGCCAGCTTTGTCCCTGATTGGCCAGCTAATCTGTACGTTGTGATTGGTTTGAATACCTCTGACATCAGCCGGAAATGTGACGCTCCTTACCATGTTTGAAAGATTTGCTCACAATTCAATGCTAACAGGAGTTAACTTAACTTACAATTAAGTTACAATCCGTGTGTTTGTTGTAGTCAAGATGATAACTCGCGTCATCGTTTACTTAGGGGTTTGGACCTTATGCATATCATTAACATGTACTAATACACACTAACACACCAAAGGAAATGTAAAATCGTTAATCGGAGGATAGGTGCTCTTCTGGATATTTTATTTTTATGTCTTACATATTCGAATGTCGACTGCTAAATCAATTAAATAATTTTTTTTAAGTATTGGTTAATACTTGGTAAAAATGAAAGTAAGCTGTCTAGTTTCACCAGTCAAGAGATAACTAAACATGAAAATAACATGACATTTATTAAAGCTAAACTACACTGCAAAAAAAATTCTGTCTTACTTAGTATTTTTGTCTTGTTTTTAGTAGAAATATCTAAAAATTCTTAAATCAATATGTATTTTCTTGATGAGCAAAATGACCTAAGAAAATAATACTAGTTTTTAGACAAAAAATATTCAATTTGAGTGAATTTGTGCTTAAAACAAGCAAAAATATCTGCCAATGGGGTGAGAAATTTTTACTTGAATTAAGTGTTTAAGAAAAAAGAATTCTTATTTCACAATTTTTTTTTCTCGCCCCATTGGCAGATATTTTTGCTTGTTTTAATCAAAAGTTCACTTAAATTGTATATAATTTGTCTTAAAACTAGACTTTTTTTACTTGGGTCATTTTGCTCATCAAGAAAAAGCATCTTGATTTAAGAATTTTTCGATATTTCTCCTGAAAACAAGACAAAAATACTAAGGGCTCTATCTTACACCCGGCGCAATGCAGCGCAATGTGCGACGCAAGTGTCTTTCGCTAGTTTCCACCCTAATTTTCACGTTTAGCGCCGCGTTGTTTAAATAGCAAAGGCATTTGCGCCCCATTTTGCGCCCATGGGCGTTCTGGTCTGAAAACGAGGTGTGTTCAGGCGCATTGTTGGCGCGTTGCTATTTTGAGGAAACTAAAATAGACTACGCCATTGACCAACAAAAACCTGCTCTAAAGTCTAAAGTCAATGGCGCAATGTGTTTTATGTTATTTAAAGAGCGCATTAGTAATATGCGCCTATAAACGGGAGGACAACGCGGGTTTGCTTATCACATGAATGCGCAGCAGCACAAAAATGCTTTTAAATATGAAAGATTAAAGGATTGAATGTAAAAGATTATTATTGAATCTCTTGGACATAAATGAGGAGTAATTATGAGACGTTAGAAGGCGCAAAGAGCTGCTTCACCTGTAGCCTGGTAAGTAAATAAATGCTTTGCTTTAAACAAATGCATCTGTTTGTAAAAAATTTTTTAATGCTACCTCACAGATTTATTGTATATGATTACTCTGAACCTGTGGATATGGTGAGATGAGAAACATTTTAAGTAATGCTTAAAAAAACTCCAAAGTGCTGAAACGTGAGGAGAGCCGTTTGTAAATTCTTTATCCCCTGTTTGTTACAAATAAAGTATTTTTAGAGTACAAACCTTATCTTACATACTTGTAAATTATTTTTTGATGATATTGGATAGCCATACATTTAAAGCAACTATAAGCCTGCTTTTTTACTTCCATGACTTTTTTAGGTTTTAATAAAAAAATAACAATTTCAATACAAGTGAAAAACAACACAATTATTTAACATTAATCTTAAACTGGGGATCTTCTTCCTCCGCTTAGTTTTTCAGTTTATAAAGTCCGTCATCTAAATATGGATTAGACATAGCGCCAGCGCAACTGGCTTTAAAAGGGGATGAGAGCTGTGACTCTCATTGGTTTACTGCACGTTACGCCCAAAATACTCTCATTACAATAGGACCAACCCTTTTCGTCTATGCGCTCGGTGCAAAAACCATTTTTCCCGTCGTTAAATTAGCAAAAGTGGATGCGGACACGCCCATTTAGACGTTGCGCTGTGCGCTTTAGACAATGCACTTAGATCGTTAAAATAGAGCCCTAAGTAAGAAAGTCATTTTTTGCAGTGTATCATTTACATGAGATGAGGAATTTACAAAGAAAATCAAACCAAGTTACACACTTCGCACTACTGTTCCTGTAATATCATTTTGTCAAAGTTTTATATGTGACCACAGTACAAAAAATTATAATCAATTTCATTTTAGTCATGACCACTGATTTCATGGAACATCTTGTAGGAATGACTCAGTGAAAGGTCTGCAGGTTTTCAATCAGTTGGTTTTTTTATCAACAATGCTTTGGCATCAACCATGAATTTCAGGCTTTTCCCTGTTCACTCTTGTACTCTCTCCAAACCTGCAGCTGTGTTTAAAATAAAATTTCACAGTTCTCCCAATGCTGAGCTTTGTGCTCCACTTAATTTATGATGTATGGACAACCATATGTGTCTATTTACTGTATGTGTGCGTGTCAAAATGTGTGTCGTGCAACTATTATAACATTGGTATTGCATAGGGAATATAAGTCATAAGTTGTATGCCGTTTTTAGACTTATCCTGCGTCCTATGTGCAGAAGTCACATTTGAATGTGTATTCACTATAGACCATGAAAGATTTACTTTGCATATTGTTTGAAAAACACATTGATGTCTGAGAACTGTGTCTCTCTCTAAGATGTGCAACTTTGACTTGAACAATGATTACAATAAAATTCATTTTGATTTTTCAACTAAGACTGTGTTGAAGGTAAAGAATGTTATTTTATTGATGTAGTTTGATGTTTACTAGCCTAGACTGTAAAAAGAAATGCTGTAATTGATGGTTGGCAGTAACTTACTGTAGATTTAAATGTATGTTATTTACCAGCAACAGTTTGTTCAAAGTTAAATGAACATTAAACATTAACAAGTCTTTGTCTTTACAGAATAAATCTTTAAATTAACAGCCTCATGCAAAGCATGGAACCAGAATTCCTTATAAACCTTTTATTGTTTTTTCCTTCAGATTTTGAGAAACTTTGCATGAGGCTGTTTTTTATTTATAGTTTTATTCTGTAAAGATAAAGACGTGTTAATGTTTAATGTTCATTTATCTTTGAACAAACCGTTGCCAGTAAATAACACAAATTTAAATCTACAGTAAGTTTTTACAGTGTATAATTTGTAAAACTGTTGGCATGTTTTATATTTGAGTGATACCCCTACAACTCTATATAAATTAAATATGCATTACACAAGGCTATTGCTACAGGTGACATTGGAGTAAAAAAATCTAAAGTTTAGTTTCATGTGCTCACGTGAAACTTTCTCGTGCTCATGTGAAACTGTCATGTGCTAACGCCGAAACCTTCATGTGCAGAATTTTTTTAAAGTTTAGTTTCACATGCTCACATGAAACTTTTGCGTGCTCACATGAAACTTTTGCACGTAAACTTTCTCTTTCACGTGAGCATGCAAAAGTTTCACGTGTGCACACGAAACTAAACGCGATAGTTTCACGTGCGCACGCGATAGTTTTTTGCTCCATGTCCCCTTATGCTGCATTTACACCAACCGCGGAGAGGCGTGAAGCGCGAATGATTTCATGTTAAGTCAATGTGAAGACACGTTTGCACGCGTCTGGAGGTCCCGCGGCGTGGATGAGGCATTTGGCGCGGCGTGGAAGACGCGTTTCCGCCTCGTTTGCGTGAAAGGCGTGAATTGAGTGTTGTGCACAGTACGTACGAATGGTGCTTTTTGTGCATTTTGCGGTTCACACGAATTTGCGGCTGACGCGGAGTTGAAAAATGTGATTTTCGCACCGCATTAACCAATCAGGAGCCTGCTTGCTGCTGTGGCGGCAGCCACGCCCGGAGTCACTCATTCAAACTGTAGGAATGCTTGATATTGTACTTAAGCAGTCAGCCGGAGCTATACGACACAAGTTCTTATTTCTATAGAGGAGACAGGAATAAAAAGGACCTCGCTTGGAAGAGTGTCAGTGAGGACATTGGGCAACCTGGTAAGTTGTAATACACATTTAACTTTTGAGTCACATGACGTTTATCGGCCCACGTCGTTTATTTTTCCCCTATAGTAAGGTTACCAAATACAAACTGGTAACTCTCTTGAAAAATGCAAAATCAACATCAGTCATCTTGCAAACAGACAACCACAAGAAGCAGATTTGGCTTATGACGCGTGTCAAATGCTTGCTTTTTCCGCGCGTCTACTTCGCTCTACACGCTCGAATGCATTCAAAGTGTTCAAGTGGCATACTAGGCGCGGTAGACGCGATTTTGACGCCTGAAACGCGGTTGGTGTAAACGCAGCATTAGGGGCTCTGTATATTGCAAACTGTTACAATAGTAAGATAAAATTTAAGTAAATCCCCAACAATACAATTTGCATGAATTTATTATAAAAATTTACTTCATGCACCACTGTATGTATGCAATACAATGCTGTATAAAAATGAAATGAAAATTCTGACATTATTTACTCACACTCAGTGTCGTACCAAATCTGTTAAGCTGTTATTTTTGCCAGGAAACATAAAAAGACTTTTTCCACACAACAGCAGTTCATGGTAGTTAAGTCTATAAAGCTAAAAACACAACGTAAATGTATGAAGTCTTTACAAGCCCAAATTTGCATTTTCCTGATTGTACAGTATGTCTGTCATTTACACTGAGTGGCAATAGTTCATTGAACCCGAAAGCAGGCGTGTCAAAAATGCAAAATGGAGAATAGAATGGTTTAAGATTTCAGTCTGTCCCTGCACAAAGCTATCAACTTTCTGAAGTATTTTGTCATTTTATGCATTAAACCCATATGACTGCATATTTTCTTTAAAACATGAAAAAAGATCAGATTTTTATATAACGAAAGCGAATGAGCAATGCAAGCGATGCTGCTGCATAATATCCTGTAAACAGATGTAGACAGTTGGAGCTGGGGGTAGAAGTGGGTAGTAGAGTACCGTATGCTGCATCATATTGCATCAAGGCATGTAGATGTAAAAGAAGTATACATGCAAGCCAATTGGCTGATGGATTGCAAAACTTGGGACCTGCACCTCTAGTTTCATGACTGAGTTAGGTCATGTACGCAAGACATTTGGATGGATACCTGATTACAGCATATTGTGTTTCTTAGTGTGTGTGATTACAGAGTTTGCTTATAGTTCAGTGCCAAAATAAGGACCTTCAAAATATAAGGTGTTGTTCTGCTGAGAGACTAACTCTGTGTGTGTCTATCAGACAAATGCTTAGCCATTTCTCTTTCTCTCTCCTACTCCCTCCCGTGTTGTCTCGCTCGCCCTCGTTGTCATTTGTTGATAAAAAGAAGCTATCTGTCTTTAGCACTGCTTCATTATCTGTGCCGTGCTGTCATCACCTCGGTCGAGCTGTGTGCTTTGGACAAAGGATTCTGTTAACACTCACAACCAAATCTTTTAACAGACCCCTAAACCTACTGACATGTGTAGCATTCAGTAAAGAAAAAAAATGTATACGCCCAATTGAACTATGATGGATATTAAATCAGTTGTTATAATAACTGTATGTAATTTATATAAATTGTACTGGTGGTTAGGTTTGAAATGGAGGATTGTCACACTTGTACTGTAACTGCATACGTCACACACACTGAATATTGCCTGAAACATGATGTAAAAAACACATTTTAATCAATTATATGCTAAACTATTGTCACACGACCTTATAGGTGCTTATTTGTATGGTGTCCAATTATTATATCAGAAAGAAATTGTTCTGGCAAATGTTGTAGGCCATCTGTGTTTTCTCAGCAATTTGCATAATGTGGACAAACTGCAGACCTCAGAAATAGTATAGTATGATTTTCAAACATACAGTAATCATGACATGCATCCCAATTGGAAAGCTCTCTGTATGCAAGGCTACATGTGTGTGTGTTTTTATAATATATTTAATTACCTGGTGTTGGTTTAAACCAGCAAACTGGATTTTTGATAATCATTCATTTTCCTTGTCACACATTTTCATCACTAAAAACGTTTTGGTGCATATAAAAAAAGTAAGACACGGACACAATTCCAGCAGGTTTACCAGCTGTCTGTGTCTTTACCAATGCTTAGGAGGAGTATTCCGGACGCTTCATGAAATAAAGATTAAACCGTGCACTGTTATGCAAATGGATGATGTCTTTATGGCCTTTTCTCGATTTCATCAAAAATATCGTCATTTTTCTTTTGAAGATGAACGAAGGGCTTACACATGTGATGCGACATGATGGCGAGTAATAATGACAAACTTTTCATTTTTGTGTGAACTAACACCCTAAAACACATATCATATAATACAGACTTTACTAGATCTCAGATCATGGATGAACAGAGATATAACGCTGTTGTTAAAACAAGCAAAGGCATTATTGTTGAACAATGTCAAAATGCTTTTTAAAGTTAATTGGCATATAACTTTTTTATACTTGCAAACCAAGTAAATATGTCTACAACATACTGTATTGAGATCATGGAGATGAAATGTTTATAGTGGAGCTTTGTTTTATGAGGCACATTTGTGGTTATGCAACAAATTTAATTTAATCTAAATTCATACAGTATGGGGAATTCCTAAAACTAGTTTATAGAACAGAATGGGGCGATTTCCAGGGATTAGAAAAAAAAACATTTTTGATCCGTCTTTACTTAAAACTGCTTGCTCTGAATTTTTTTTTAAATATATCAATGTCATTGTTTTGTCTAAAGTATTTGCCACCAATAACATTTTTGTAAGGTATGTCCTAATTTAACTTAGGCTTAATCTTAACCCTGTCCAAGAAACTGCTCCAATAGTGTAGTTTATTTTAAATGGTCATAAAGTGTAACAAAGACTTATCTAGAAAGTAAAAATCTTCTCATTGTCAAAGTTTTTTGCATTAAAATATCCAAAATACCAACTAGCACAGTGTTATACACTGTAAAAAGTGGAAAGTTGGATCAACCAATACTTAAATTGGTAACACCTAAAAAAAGTTACTTCAAACTTACAGGTAGGCGTTACCAACTGTAAATTTAACTTTTCACTTTATAAAATGTATATATTATTCACAGTGTACTTAATTATTGCAAATGTTTTTAACAATGTTTAAATATAGAGAATTTACAGTTTTAACCAGTCTGATCTCACACGAATTTGTATATATTTTATGAGATGACTACTTTGTATGAATTTATACAAAGCATACCATATAAAATAAATGATTATTATGAAAAACAACATTATAATGCCACAATAAAACCTTTTTTCCATTACATCATCCATGAACAGGGCTGGCGCCACAGGGGAGCGACCGGCACTATCCCGCCCCCTCAGATCACTATTAATGTTGAATGGGATTTTAATAATAAAATGTCCTTTTTAAAAATCACATTTGCCTAGTGTATTGTCTTCCTAGAGTGCGACCTCAAGCAGTGAAAATTACATATTGTGCCTTTAAATGTAAATATAGCATTTTTACTGCTGAAAGTGCAGAGCGGTTTTAAAATCTGTAGAGGTGCACAGTAGTTTTTGTTACCTACTATTTTTCTCTAAAAGAAATTAAGTCATTATTTATTGTGTTTATTTATTTTTTCATTTAAAGGTACAGTCCACTTTTTTTCAAAATATGCTAATTTTCCAGCTCCCCTAGAGTTAAACATTTGATTTTTACCTTTTTGGAATCCATTCAGCTGATCTCCGGGTTTGGCGCTAGCACTTTTAGCATAGCTTAGCATAATCCATTGAATCTGATTAGACCATTAGCATCACGCTAAAAAATAACTAAGAGGTTCGATATTCCTATTTAAAACTTGACTCTTCTGTAGTTACATTGTGTACTAAGACCGACAGAAAATTAAAAGTTGTGATTTTCTAGGCAGATATGGCTAAGACTATACTCTCATTCTGGCGTAATAATCAAGGACTTTGCTGATGTAACATGGCTGCAGCAGGAGTGGTGATAATACGCGCTGCCCGAAAATAGTCCCCTGCCATTGAAAGTAACCAAGGGCACTAGTTTCAGGCAGTGCATAATATCACGTAATAGTGAATAAATCAGCTAAATGGATTTCAAAACCGTAAGAATCAAATATTTAACTCTAGGGGAGCTGGAAAATTAGCATATTTAAAAAAAGTGGAGTGTCCTTTTAAATAAACAGAGAGAGAATGATGAACCAGAAACATCAAAACTATCATAAAAATCCCCTGTCATTACTGGAATATACTGTGTCAGGTACCAGCCTGTAAACATGGCTGTCTTATGGTCTTGTGATGAATGTAGGACATTTTGTATGTGAGTTTGTAAGTGATAAAAGTGGGTTGTGAGCACCACTGGTTGAATTTGTTCAGTAAACCATTCTGACTCTTAGTGGCTGCGCTGCATACAGTGTTTATAAGAGGTGTCACCAAAAGGTATTCAAAAGCGATTTTTAAGCTGTTGAATACAAAGTGTCTTCAGGAATAGAGGGCTAGTCGCTCTGTATCAGTGTGATGAGTGTCTGTTTATACGTGCTACACATGCTGGTGCTGGTGGGGTGTGCTTTGGCCCCCAGAGAGATTTTATGGGCCAGAACGAAAAAGCAGTAGCTCATTTTTGAAAAGTGTCTGGGAATCATTGAAACCGTTTTGATTTAATTCTGCCTGGTAAATAAACTGATAGACAAACAACACTTTACAGTTTAGGGCAGGCGGGTTTATATTTCTTGTAGTTTATAATAGAATGAATAGTTTATATTTTGATACAAGTTAAAGGGCCCATATTATACAAAATCCACTTTTACAAGGTGTTTGGACATAAATGTGTGTTGGCAGTGTCTGAAAGCAACAACCCTACAATGAAAACAATCCACCCACTCCTTTTTTAAAGGGATAGTTCACCCCAAAATAAAAAAATTGTTCATTTACTCACCCTCATGTTGTTACAAACCTGTATAAATGTCTTTGTTCTGATGAACACAAAGGAAGATATCTTAATTTCTAAGCAAACTGATCATGAACCTCATTGACTTCAATAGTAAAGAATACTATGGAAGTAAATGGAGCTCACAATTGGTTTGGTTACAAACATTTCTCGAAATATCTTCCATTTTGGTCATCAGAACAACATAACAAAGTAAATGATGACAGAGTTTTAATTTTTAAGTGAACTATCACTTTAATCCCCATTAAGCCAGAGCAGTCTCATCAGAGATGCTGTTTTGATTTTCTTGTTAATGTGATGTCATACTAACAAAGCCATGCCCACCACAGCCACTGACTGACTGCTTAATTTTGCCCAAAAGCTTTTGTAAATGTGTTTGTTAGCACGTTATCCGGTTGTTAAAGGAGTATTCGACCCTTTTGCCATATTAAACTATGTTATTACCTCAACTTAGACGAATTAATACATATCTATCTTTTTTCAATGCCTGCACTGTACAGCGCGTCGTGAATGTGTTAGCATTTAGCCTAGACCCATTTATTCCTATGGTACCAAACAGGGAAGCCACCAAACACTTCCGTGTTTTCCCTATTTAAAGACTGTTACATGAGGAGTTATACCAGTAAGTATGGTGCCACAAAATAAAACTTTTTTTGGTACCATAGGAATGAATGGGGCTAGGCTAAATGCTAACACATTCATAACACGCTGTACAGTGCACGCATTGAAAAAAGATAGGTATGTATTAATTCATCTAGGTTGAGGTAATAACATAGTTTAATATGGCAAAAGGGTAGACTATTCCTTTAAGTGATGATGTAAGAAATAATGTTTCCGGGTCCAAACCTCCACTCATTTCAATAGAGGATATTATTTAAACAGCCGATTATAAGCACTATTTATTCATATCACACATTAAAGTGAAAATTGTATAAACTCACGTGTAAACTGCAGTCCCAGGAACCCAGAATCAAAGACGGCAATATATTAATGATTCATAAAAAATCCAAGTCCATAAATCCATGTCTGGTCATCTTGGACTTTTTTATGGAGATAAAAAGTAGGATTGGGGTCTTTAGTAGTTTTCATTATGATATGTGTGTATTATATCCATGATTTCTTTTTTATTTCTCTTTGACATCTGTGAGCGGTTGGACCCAGAAGAGGCGAATGACTTCAGACTTAACAACCGGATAGAGCTAAGGTGGCTTATTGTCCAAGACTGTCTTCACAGGAATCAGATCTATTTTTAAACAAAAGTGCTCACTGTTTGTTGTCTGTTACCTGTGGCGTATTTTAAGTAAAAACAGACACATTCTAGGCACACCTGAGACTTATATTACATATTGCAAAAATTGGCATAATATTGGCCCTCTTGAAGCTTTATGGCGTGCTGTTGATTAGTACAAACCATTCATTTGCCTTAAGTTTATAATGGAAATGAAGCAATCCGAAAAGTTAAAAAAAAATAGTTAGAAAGAAATATGTTTTGGTATAGTTTTTGTAGCAAATTTTAATTTGAGTTTAATTTTAATATGAGTATTTCATATAGGTTTAAAACATATATCTTCATATATCAAGAGTATCTATATATGTGATATTAATATATGTATTTATATACATTTTAATATGAGTATTTCATATATGTTTTAAACCTATATATTCATATATCCAGAGGATCTATATATGTGATATTAATATATTGCATATATATGTAACATATATGCCAAGATTGGTTTTGATATAGGGACATATATGTCATATATTACATTTCCGTATGGGTTATCCTGCCTGAGATCAACAGATACAATAGTAGAGACACGGATAAAGACAAACAGTGGAGGACAGAGAATGAGAAACTGGAGAGCAACAGGCCATTATAAGACATCAAAGGGGAGGCCATTAGGTTATTGCTGCTGAAAAAAACAAAGGTTTAAAGCAAACGTTTATAGGATACTATTTCAGTATAGTAAGAGGTTCTAAAAGAACAAATGTGCAGTTTATTTTGTTGAAGCACTTATGTTGATACTTATGTCTACAAAACACCTGTCTGATTTGAAATGTTAATTGTCTCAATTGTTGTTTTAGTGGTGGGGTAGCAGATAAAGATCAACATAATTCTGGTGTACTGTTTGAAAGTTACAGGCTAACACTAGTTAACTCATGTGATTTTTAAGTTCAAAACTTTCATATCCTGATCCATATACAGTCCATATACAGTACAGTGCCTTGTCTGAATAGTATCCCACTATAAAACATGCTTTTTACAGACGAAAGGGACAAGTCATGGGGAAATTTTGTTTGAATACCAGATACAATAATTTTCCCTATGACTTGAAGAATTCCTTAAATGTTCTTTGGTGCATCAAGGTGAAGATATTTGCCTTGTTATTTTTGTCTAAACATTAAAGGGAACATTTCACAAGACTTTTTAAAGATGTCAGATAAATCTTTGTTGTCTCCAGAGCATGTATCTGAGGTTCTAGTTTAAAATACCATATAGATAATTTATTTCATTTTTAAAAAGTGCACTAAATGTTAATGCCGTAGTTGGATAGTGCTGATTGAAGGGTGGTATTATCCCCTTCTGACATCACAAGAGGAGCAAATTCCATGACCTATTTTTTTTACATTCATGCAGAGAATGGTTTACCAAAATAAAGTTACTGAGTTACTTCACATTTTCTAGATTAATAAAACCATTGTGGACCCAATTATAGCACTAAACATGGAAAAAGTAAAATTTTCATTATGTCCCCTTTAAAGACTGCTGTCTTAGCACAGTATGTTTGCAACATACAGATAAACATACTAAGTATAAGTTTTTCTTAATATTAATTAAACTGCATTTAATTATAATATCCTATTATTTATAAAGGATCACAACATTATTGTTCATACACATAACACAATCTAGACTACGTCATGTTAAAGATTACTTGAGGTATTTTTTTATCCTTGTGGGTCAAAGGTTAGTTGACAACTGAGAAATTGTTAGAGCTGCTCTATATGCAAACTAAGGGCGTGTCCTCCTTTTTGTATATTAGACCTCTCAGCTGCACACAGGAGATACAGAACAAGAGATTGAATATATCCACCTGTATCACTGCATTGTTTTTGAGGGCTTGTTTTAACTCACTGTTTGTTAGTTTGAGAGGTTAGTCTGTACTTTTCTGCCATATATGTTAATACACGGTTGCCCTCTAGTGGTAGCTCTGAATCAAATACTGTTGGCTATATTGTGCAAAAAGTACAACACTTATAATAAATACTAAATCATGTTCAAAGGAAAGTACTAAGGGAAAAAAATATATTTAAAAACATAAAAAAGTATTTTCACTCATACTTTGATACCAGTTTATCTTCTTTATAAATCCTGCTTTACACTCGGCTACCTAGCACCATTCATGTTATCCTACATTTCACAAAACACAAAAAGGATGCTGTTCAGCAACAACAAAGCCTACTTGCTTTATTTATTAAATCTCTGAACCTTTAGCATCTGAATGTACTTGAATGATGATGCGCACGTGACTTACAGCACTCCCCTTAATGGCATATTTTAAGCTACGTCAATCAACACAAATATTTGATCCAATTGTTTTAGATTTTATTTCAGGTACGCAAGCTTTGTGTTTGAGACTCTCTGAAGACAATGATAATGTGTATATTTCAAAACCATTCTACAAAACCCTATTTTTTTTTTTTTCATGGCGTTGCAAACAAATTTACAATGCATGTGAATGTCCACAACAATATATTCAGTACAAAAATTTAAACCATTGTGTATTGCATCATGATACTGTCAATCACTCTGTATAAAGATGTATAAATCTTTATTCACCCAGTAAATGTTGTTGACATAAATATGCAAATAAGTCCACATGCAACGTTTACCTGAGCTAAATAATGGCATTGGTGTGAAAGCACTAGAAATCAATGGATAGTTCATGGATACTTAGTTATTGCGAGACATTTATATATGCAGCGCCTTACACAAAGTGTGATCAGCCAAAATCCACAGTGTGCACGATTGCCAACCATCTGCTGCCTTATTTCTCCTACAGTATTTATCCAAGTTGCATTGGACTAAAAAGGTTGCTCTACCATTTTGATATTGTTACTGTACTGCATTTTAAACATTTTTCATAACTGGTATTTATTGCAGAGTAAATAAAAATCCTTAATAATACACTTTAAAATGCCACAGATCTGATCCAAGACCTGTGCCTCCCAAAAGACTATGAATTTGTTTTATTAATGCAGGGGCTTTTTGGAAAACTTTTTTGAGAAATGTTAAGTTTCATGTTTATTCATTTTAAACCCTTATTAAATTTTACAGCTTCCATATATTTTTACATCAATGCAGAAACCTGATGGATTATAATTAGTGAACCACTCTGTGATCTGTGATTGGATGAGGCAGAGGACTCATGATGAAGTGTGAAATGTTATGTGTACCGACACTGTAGATGGTTAAATATTACAGCCAGGTCAAACGACTGCTTTTGCATGTGTGTAAAAACAGGGTAACAGTGACGTTTCTTTTTTTACTTTTACAATGAAATTTAAACAAAAACAGTGCACTACAATTTAATTATCCAATTCAGTATAAGTACACAAAATAATATGAATTTAATTTTTAAAAATTATATAATTCTAACAGTTAGTAGCTGTGAGATTGCTTTGATAACGTCATTCGCAATGCTTCATTGGAGTGGGCTGTCACTTATGGAGTGGTTTATGTTTCCATGGTAACAGCAACTTCTCAGAATAATCTCTCATCAGGATTATTTCTACTTCTTCATGAATGTGGCTTTTAACTACAATTATAAAAAAAAATATGGATATGTTTTAGACTACAGCGCGTGCAATAATATCTTTTCATACATGTATGATATTTTGAAAAATCATCTTCAGTCCATGGAACTTGGATGTTGTTTTACTTAAGAGCGTTTCCGTATGTGTATTTTACAGAAAAATCTGAAACACAAGCCAGTCCGGATGGCAGGCGTTTGGGGGTCCGCCTGCACTGGACTCAGGCTCTAGCAGCCCATAGGGCCTTCACTTCAGCTCAGAACATTTCACAGGTCAGTAAGTAGAGATATTTACACTGTCTGAAACACATGCATGTACAATATATGCTGGTCTGGAACATATCTGATGTTTGATTAGCAGTTTTGTGTTAATCTTGGTCAAATGTAGTTTGCTTTTGAATATGTAGTGAAGATGTACGATTTAGAGAAAAACAAAGAAATATTGTTTTAGCGTTTGTGAAATTTTTTACCGATACTGCTTTTTTAAAAGAATTAGATCCGAAAACCCGCGCGTCTGTTCCAAGCGGGTTTGAGTCTAAAAGTGTGCCAAGCGACCTTGGGTAATTTAAAATGAATGTGTTTTTGCCAAAAAGACCCGAGAAGACTCAAACTATTGCACGTGTGTGCATCGAGTACTTTTCCAACCCCTCATCTGTTTGCCAAAGGCGCTTGCGACATTGTGTGGCTGGCGGTAGGTTTTTTTTGTTAAGCCAGACCTGTCCATCAATTTTGAATGCACATTTTAGGGTTTCACACAGAAAATTTGTTAGTTAAGGTAATAGGGTTTGGCAGGTGGGGGGGGCAAACAAAGGGTGGGGTGTATGCGTCATGATGAAAATTAAAATATTTTTATTCACTCTAAAAAAACAAACGGTGCTATATAGCACCAAAACTGTTGCTTTGGATCGTAACCATAGAAGAACCATTTTTAGTGCCATATAGCACCGGTGAAGCACCTGTGTAGCACCTGTGTAGAACCATATAGGGGCCATATAGCACCACTATAGCACCACATATGGTTCTACAAAGCACCATATGGTTCTACACAGGTGCTTCACTGGTGCTTCACCGGTGCTATATGGCACTAAAAATGGTTCTTCTATGATTACGAGCAAAGAACCACTTTTGGTGCTATATAGCACCGTTTGTTTTTAGAGTAGATTATTAATGAATTAATGGGAATAGCTGCATGATGAAGTGAAACTAAAGGGTTAATAAACACAAACTAAAGCAGATGTTGTAGAATGTCTGGCGAATGATGATAGATAGAGTGAAGATTGTAAAAACTGATTATTTCCCACTATTAATGACATTATCTTAAAGGAGTGTAACTGTAGCATGTAAACAATGCAAATAAATAAAGTGAGCAAGAGCGCTCAACAATTATATCGAATCAACAGGCACGTGAAACCTAGCTAGCAGGTTGCTCAAACAACAAAATCACCAACTAACTTACTTTAAATTTGCAAGAACTATAGACTAATACATTAACAGGCTTAAATAAACCTAAAACATAAGTCAACTTACAGTTCTCACAGCCATGTGTTTTATCAACTGGCTATCTTCAAGACATGACGGACCACTTCTTTATCTCATTTCGGCCGTGTGGCGCACGTGCACCCTCGCGGTGTGAAGCGTGTCCGCGTTATTCTCCGAGATGTTTTATCAATATTTTTTTGACGACCTAGTTAAGGCGGTAGGGTTTCCCAGTGTAGGCGGGCTACCCGAACTCCAAAGTGCTCCAGGAAACCCTGCATTTTAGTGCTTAACTTGGTGTCGTCATTGTCAGATAACAAATTAAAACAAATAGAGCAGCGGGCCAAATTGGTTGTGAGGCCACTAGGGTTTATTTCTGTCTGACTGGTGAGTGTGGGGCTGCAGACTGCACATACGTTAGTGCTGTTTACATTCAGGGTCTAATTTTCTCGGGTTTGTCTCGGGTCGGGTCTTTAAAAAAAAAATAATAATGTATAAGTCGGGTTTGGGTAAAAAGGGATTTGGGTCATTTCGGGTCGGGTACATTTCTTTGTACCCGAGAAGACCTCTAGTTCACATGACAAGGCTGTTAACAAAATCCACATTTACACGGATCCGAAAAGGTGTCTAAATATGTTGTAATATGTGTGCCAGATCAGTAGATGGTGATGTTTCTTTGTAAAGAAACACTACACACCTGCAAACATTCGCATTCTTCTACACTCTAAAAAAATGGTGCGTTTGGCTTGTAAGGGGATCCATTTTTAGTGCTAAATATCATCTATTATTTGTAAACTTGCACAAACTTTTTATAAATACTTTTTTCATGTCATGACTTTCTTTTTTGTGTTATTTAATGTATTGTTTTCTAATCCCCCCCCCCCCATTTTTAAATCATTGTCGCATGGGATTAGGGGTTAGATTTTGGTTTGGGCTAGAAGTACTTTTATATTTTGATTTTTAACATGTTTTTCTTCCGCTTTTAAAACTATTCTTGGCTGGAGTTGGGTTGAGAGTTGGGGTTAGGATGTCTAAAAATGTAACAGAAAGTAATTCGAACCCCAAGCGACAATGGTAAGACAATACGAAACAAAAAGAAACAATACATAAAATGAAACAAAATGAAAATGAAAGTTGTGCAACAGACACGAAAAACTATTTATAGAAATTTGTGAAATTCGTGCCACAAGTGACACAAATAAAGACATTCGTGCTCAAGGCGTGGCATGAAGCTGTATTTTATGCCATGGACACAAATAATTTTGCGTGACAATGTCTGGTATTTGGACATGACGCACCAAACACATTTTGACATGACAGGCCCAACACAAAACATATTTTGAATTTGCGCCCCTCATAAGAAAAGTCGCCACTAAATACATACAATCAAGATGGCATTGGGCAGTTTTGTTTAGAAGGATGATGAGGTTAATTTATTACTACAGGTTGACCCTGGACAATAAAGTGCCGAAATTTTGTAAACTTTGTTGGGAAAGCGTTAACAAACAGACCTGTAGCCTGTCATTTTTGTTTTGGTGTTGTTGTTTTGGTTTACAGGTGAAACGTTGTTGTGTAAACAGCCTCTTGGTCAGTATAATGTAGACATGGCTACTGTAAATTGTGAAAGGATTTGTAATATGTTAAATATTGTTGTCATGGCAAACATGCTTAAAATGGCATGAAATATGGCACACACATACTGTAGTAGCCAGCTATGTTTTGCAGCACCCCCTTTTGAATAAAGTGGTAGGGTTCGTTTTACCCACATTCATACAGTATATTGTTCTCAAGGAAACAGGAAGTGTCTCATATGTTCTGCATTCTTCATTCTTCAGAGGTTTAGATCAAACAAGCTGTATTTTTGGTCATGGGGTCACATCATACTAATGTGGTCACGGTCATAGCGCCACCAACTCTCAGTAGGAAGTGTGTCACATACTGTACAACAGACTTTAAAATAGTCAGCTTATATTTATCTAAGTATGCCAAATATGAAAGCACTGTTACACAGATGTCACGCATAGTTTAGTTATATCTATTATTGAACAATTTGTTAAGAGTTCTTGCATTCTTTTAGGTTACGAGTTAGGTTGTTGATTAAATTGTAAATTGTCTCTCTTTTAACAGGAAGTGTGCCCATGAGGTCGTTGATGCTGGTCCTGCTCTTCCTGATCAGCGTCCAGGCTGCAATCAACATGGGAGGCCACACCCAGGCGCAGGGGCCAGCCAGTCAGCACACAGCAGCAGAACGTTTACCCAGATCTCATAGCCAGCCCAAACAGGACACACATTACGATGACCAGATTCCCACCGTGGACCCCAAACTCTTCAACAAGCGCCGCTACCGATCACCTCGCGTGCTCTTCAGCGATGTTGTCCCTACAGAAGGTGAAACGAGTCCCAGGCACCCACGTTTTCGGCGAAGGGCTAACGAGTTTTTGCATCGTGGCGAGTACTCTGTGTGTGACAGTGAGGGGCGCTGGGTCACCAATCTGACCAATGCCACAGACATGGGGGGCAATGAAGTCACAGTGCTGCCACACGTTCGTATCAACAACGTCGTCAAGAGCCAACTCTTCTTTGAGACCACGTGCCGCGTGTCTAAACCCAGTGGGTCCCCCAAGGCAGGTCAGGGAGCCAGTGGTGTTAAAGCTGGAACCTCGAGCTGTCGTGGTATTGACCATAGACACTGGAACTCTTATTGCACCAACACGCACACCTTCGTGCGGGCGCTCACGTCCTACAAAAATCAGATCGCCTGGAGGTTCATCCGAATCAACGCTGCATGTGTATGCGTGCTAAGTCGCAACTCATGGAGGCTTTGACTGATAAATTTACTAGTATCTCAGCAAGCCCACTGCAGCCTCCTGTCCTACATCCTGTCCCATCCGTTGATCATAACTGCCTTACTGCCAACAATGGTGTATGAGAACTCACCCCTTTCCCAGTCCCCTCCTACCCTACCTCACTCTGTAAATTATTGTATAAGTTATGAGGACTGCATCACATATTTATATAGTTTATATGGTCAGAATATAAATATAAAATATAAATATATATATAAATATATATGTTTGTATATATACATATATACAAGGAAGCGTTTATTGTGTTGTTGATTCTTTATTTATTAAACACCTCACATTAGTATGACTTTGTCTACAATTCTTATTGTATAAAAGTTAATATGTTCACATGAAAAACTGACCCATATTTTAATTTAAATTTGTTTGTTTTTTAACTGTAAACAAAAGAGCAAAAAAAATATAACATGTTAACTGTAATATAGGATTTGCTATACTATTATTTATGATCGTCTAAACAGAAGTAACTATACTATTAATTAAAGCTGCAAGCAGCAATGGAAGGGCACTGCCACCCGATGGTGTTAGGATAAGCAGTGAACAGTGGAGATATGAATTTTAGTCTGTAAATATATGTGAATATTCAAAGGAAATTTGATGTGCCACACCACCTGTTGGCAGCAGGTGGCGCTATGACTGTAAGTGATTATTGTTATATTGATGTGTTTAGGCCAGGACCCTTGTAAAACGTATGAAATCTAAAACCAGTCAGACATTACATGCCTGAGTTACAGCTTTCTATGTCATTAAACATCAAACTTTGCCAGGAATCCACTGACACGTTTTTAATGAAAATTCAAGATCCTCGCACATTATCATTCTTAAGTTCTTAAGATCAGTCTGACCAAATATGATGATGATCTGATTAAAATTCAATGAGCAGTAAATCATATTGTAAAACATGTCATTTCCTGCTGACAGCAGGTGGCGCTGTGACTGTATCTGAATAATGCCACGTTGATGTGTTCAGGCCAGGAATACTAAACTGAGCAAAAACAGTAGGGCTTCTCGGGCCCTAATTAATTCAGTAGCCATCAATAGCTACAGCAGGACAGTAAACAGACACAAGGAGTCATAAAAAATTGGTCTATTCAGACAATTCAGCACTGTCCTAATGATGACAGTAGGCCTGCCAGTGGCGGCTCGTGACTGCTCATCCGAGGATAAGTGTTCGGATTGTCACTTGTGTGGCCACCCTTTTCAAAAATATGTGTCCTGCGTGTCGAGAGATCCTGTGTGCATCATGTGTTTTGTCAAAGTAAGTGCCTGCTGCACATGCGTCAAAACCATTTATGATAAAAGAGACGCTCACGTTCCCAAAATACACGCTAGACATGAGATTACAGTATGCAAGAATCTGGAAAATGCGAGCGCCTCTTTTATCATAAACCCTTTAGACTTGTCTGCAGCAGGAACTTATTTTTGCATGACACGTGATGCACACACGATCTCTCAATGCACAGAACACATATTTTGAAATAACAAACCACGGCCAGCTACATACATGTTGTAACGAACTTCGCATCATGCGCTTCAAAAAAAGAAGTCACCAGGCGCCACTGAGGCCTGCCCATCCGAACTGTAACCTTTGCCCTTCATCCAAAAAATATGTTCTTCTTATAATTAGTTTATGTGCCAGAAATGAAAACATCCCCTTTCCACAATCTCCAGAAATTTCTATTTGTACTCTGTAAGCCCAGACAAGTTTATTCAACATTAAACATGGCGTAACTCGCTACCCTAAAATTGTCAATTTTGCCTTTTTAAACAAACAAGTAAATGCAAGTTAAATTTACTTAAGATTGTTGAACAAGTAAATCTTAAGATTTTAAAACAGATAACAGCCCACTGAAAGTAAAATGTCTCATTCCAGCAATATATCGTCGCTTCCCGATGAAAGGAAGTGAAAAGAAAACACTGTATTTCAAAAGCAGTTGAATGTAGCGTTGTCATACTTGGTACGGCATCTTTACATGTAACCATATTCTTGCCAGTGTAATGATATAATCCACATTTGACCAAAATTGAGTTTAAATGGACATACGTGCATATTTTACAGTAACGGTGGTCGATACGCGTTCTTCCGATCATTACTTAGAATGGCCAAGTCGCGTTTCATATTGACAGATGAATACGCTCCGTTTATTAAATATCCTACGTCTTAGTTTATTAAATGCGCTTAGTCTTGCAAACTATGAAGGGACAATGAATCAATACACTGACATGGTAATGCTAGACAGATACTTTGTTTGCATAGTCCTCCCGTAATTTTGTCACTCCTAGACGTATGTCTGGCGTCAGGGGGGAAACGTTTACCTCGATGAAGGAAAGTCATTAGCCGTTTCTCAATATGCGTTCTTGTCTGTACTTGTGTTCTTGTGGACTTGTGAAACGTCATCAGTCGCGGACCAAGTACTGTTCCAATTCAAAGTTCGCATCAAGCCCAAGTTCACATAAAATCCCCAGATGTGTTCTTGGTCCGCCCATTTTATCGAGGATGCATCAGAGGAGACTTGTGTGGACTTATGACAGTGAAGTTTCCCAGAATGCATTTTGCGTCAGGAGTTCGTTCTTGCGAGTCTGAACTTGCAAGTTCGAACTACGAAGGACACAAGTCCGAGTTTGGCGTACTTGGTATTGAGAAACGGCATTTGTCTCACCAGGCTATGTTTATTCGGCTATCCAGTGCTTAGCTCCGATGAAACTTCACGAGACTGGCGATATGCTTCCACAGGTCGGGAGATACGCGGCATGATTGACAGCTTTGACACCAAATGGATATACGTGAAAATCAGATGACATGATTTCACAACTTTTCATTGGCCATTTAGATATGTGAAGCATACTGTATACGGAAATGAACCTGGATATTCAATCCATTGAAAAATCTAAAAATCTGCAAAATGGACATACATGGTTTTCATCGGACAGCAACGATATTCTTGTTAGATGAACAAAACTTGTAATGTTAAGAGAACCCTGCAAAAGGCACCTTGAAAGCAAAGGTAACATCAAATAAAGCAAAGGTTTTGACTTCACACAGAGACCTCAAGACACAAGTCTCAATAATGGTGACACACTGTAAAAAATACAGCATGAAGTTAAAACAACTTGGTTTTAAAGGCGCAACATTTATGACAGACACATCTCTTTTGGCGCTTTTACATTGCATAGTACCCCATGGTTTAGTTTAGTTTGGGTCGGGTCAGCTCACCTCACATTGGCGTGGTTAGCTTTTCCACATCGAGTTTGGTATCACTTCTCAATTGGAGGGATTATATGTCCTACATTTGCGCAGCCTACTGCTGTGACAACATATAAGTAAGAGCTTCGTTCTACATTCCCATACATTTATTATTTTTCAGTCCACCACAAAATTAAAATTGGCCACCACAAATAGATGTTTTCACATTGAGTTTATCACTAACGTTACCTCTGTCTGACATGACAGTTTCTGTTCAAACACCCAGCATATAATGCTGACGTGCTCGTCGCTAATGTTCCGCCACAAACTGCAAGTTTTGAAAAAACTGGTATGGTCTCCCTGATTCTCAACCTGTGGATGTTTTTCATCGCTAAGTTTTGGGAACTTATAGCAGAGCACAGATGACAACATGTTTGCACGAGGGCAAGCTAGCACTAAGGTAAAGCTAATCTTTTACATTATAGCGATGACGCGTAGTGACGATTCTCTCCGACCAATCAGTGATCTACAGTGTTTTCGTATCATGTTTGGTATCAGCTCAGGTTGCTTGGAACCCCAACCGAGGTGGTACGAAAAAAAGTATCGGGTACTACGTACTGCACCCAATGAAAAATCTCCCAAAAGTAAGCTGACCCGACCCAAACTAAACCAAACCGTGGGGTACTATGCAATGGAAAAGCGCCATTTCAGGCTGGGGATCGGTTATGGAAGGCCAAAGGACCAATATGTTCCATCAGCTAAACACCATGGAATGTGTGCACATAGGACCTCTTTTCTAGGTGTGGTCAGATTTCAATGACAATGCAGGCTTAGTTGTCTCCTGCTCATATAGAATCCATCCTTTAACCATGGTGTTACCTGAGGAGCAACCTGTTTCGCACGATCAAGGTCGCACGCAAATGCTTTGTGCCTCATGGAAAGAAACCATGGTTCCTTTCCCAAGAAGGCCAGTATTGGGGGCTCAGGGTCGTCGCATTAGGCTTACAACAGATGCATTCCTTTAGGGCTGAGGACTGGCTATGGAAGACCAAGGGTCAAAATCTATGTGTCCACAAGGAGCAGATGTTCTACTGAGGCAGGCATTGAGCTTGGGGGAATGGAGACTCCAGTCAGACTTTGTGGAGAAAATCTGGTTCAGGTTTGGCCAAGTTGACATGAAAGTAGACATATTTGCGACTCAAAAAATCACATTGTCCTCTTTGGTTTTCTCGAACTCACCCAGCCCCGTTTGGGCTGGATGCCATGACACAGGAATGGCCTGAGGTCCTTATGTATGTTTTTCCCAAATTGCTCTGCTACCAGGAAAGGGTTCTGGAGAGGGTCTGCCAGCAGAAGGTGCAGCTGTTGCTTGTAGCCCTGTGTTGGCCAATCCAAGTATGGCCGATTAGGAGGGATCTGTAGTCTCAGGCGAGGGGCATTGTGTTTCACCCCTGCCTAGAGTGTATGAGTTCTGCTCCTCTAAAAAGGACAGACTCATAGAACAACCTGATCTCACGAATTTCCGTGGCATAGTCACGGAATTTTGTGCTCATTTTTCCGTGGCATTCTCACGGATCTCCGCATTTTTCCGTGGCCCTGCTACGGACTGTCTTTTTCCGTGGCATTCTCACGGATTGGTTACTCAACTGTTTTGTCCTATTTTCTTACCATTTTCGCTTCGGTTTAGGGTTAGATTTACATGAAATGACATCCCTACCCAAACCCAACTCTAACCCCAACGCCAGGCGACAATTGTTTAAAGTTTAGAAAATATAAAAGAATAAATCAGAAAAAATTATATAAACCAATAGTTAAAGTGACATACTAATGCAAACACCAAATCTAACCCTAAACCGAAGCGAAAATGGTTTGAAAATAGGAAAAAGCAGTTGAGTAACCAATCCGTGAGAATGCCACGGAAAAAGACAGTCCGTAGCAGGGCCACGGAAAAATGCGGAGATCCGTGAGAATGCCACGGAAAAATGAGCACAAAATTCCGTGACTATCCCACGGAACTTTGTGAGATCATGTTGCATAGAAACAGGTCTCTCAACCGAGGTTGTGAAGTCTATTTTGCATTCCAGAACTCCCTCCATCAGAAAATGATTCCCATTTAAATGGAAGCTTTTTGCTGCGTGGTGCCAGAGGCACTTAAATGACTCAGTTCAGAAGTTTAGTTCAGGAGGTTTTACAGAAACTGTTTAACAGGGCTGTCTCCTTTGACCATCAAGGTTTATGTGGCAGCTATATCTGCTTTACACACCTTAATGTTTGGTCGTTAATTAGGTAGAGACCATCTAGTCATGCGTTTCTGAGGCTGAGGCCTGCGTGTCATTCCAGGATCCCTGCTTGGGATCTGTCTGTGGTGCTGGAGGGCTTATCAGAGGGAACCATTTGGATACAGTGTCGGAGAAATTTCTCACACTATAAATTGTATTTCTCCTAGCTACCTCCCTTAAGAGGGTAGGAGATTTAGAGGCTCACTCAGTTAGCCAACTTGTCTCAAGTTCGCTTCAGGCATGGTTAAGGCTTTTCTATACCACAGGCCCGGGTACGTTCCTAAGGTTCTGTACGACATAAATGCCCTGTAATTTTTCAAGCATTTTGCCCTCCACCCTTTAAGGATATGAGCCAAAGGAAGTTTAACCCCCTGGGGTCCAAAAACGCGTTTTGACGCATTTTTTCCTGTTTCCTGTGACATCCACTTAAAATACTCCGTCATTCATAATCATACACATACATGTAATACATCATTAGAAACTGTGAAGTGTCTACTTTAATGTGAGTGCCTTCATAATAACAACAAAACCGTGTGCTTTTGGCAAATAAAGAAAATAAACAGGGAGTGCATTTCGACATCTCTGTCTCCTTGACCATCTTCCTCAAACACGTTACAAACATGAACTGATAACTCCGCCAATACTTGTCACACGAACATGATACATGTGTCTAAAGAAAGCCTGAAATGTCTACTTTTACATGATGTAATTAAAATCTGAAGAACTCATTGTCTGTTTGTGTAATCGACATGTAAGTAAAGAGAGGTACAGTTTTTCTTGCTCGACCTCATTAGCACTAATGTGATCCCACCTACCCGCGTGCGCGCCATTCATATGGAAATTACCTGATGCGGGCTATGCAAACAAGATCAACGCCCCCAAACAATGCTTTGAGAAGCAGCAAGTTTTGACAGTTTCATTCACTTATCGATGCGCTGGGAAAATGAAATGACACGCTTTACAGGTGAGGAAGCTCTACAGATGCTCCTGGACAGCGAGGAAGAGTTCACAGTTTCTTCAGACGAAGAGCAGGACTCCGACGATGAACGTTTTTATTTTGAAGAGCGACTTGATCCAGCTGAGGATATAATTTCTGAAGAGTAAGTTTTACCTACATTTGTTGAAATGTTGTGTGATGTAAACTTTTATATACTGTATACTGACTATTTGCAAGCAGATATTCATAATGACTTTATATAAACGTCTCGTAACTTGTATTTACATTAAAATGATAGTTCTTACATTAAACCGTATGCTGATTAGTGTAATGGGAATATGTTATAAAGCAATATCACTACTATAACTATAGTGTTCATGCCGACTTATCAATAAGGCTTCTTTACGTGATTATTTGCTCGGGTGTAATGATGTGCTGTAAATGCGCCCGGAGATATGTCATGCGTTAAACAGTATGATTGTATAGTGTAATGTAAATATACAATATGTCATAAAACAATATCACTATTTAGAATATATTTTGACTAGCGTTTATGCCTCAACAAGTCTTGTTTACGCGACTATCTGTTCGGGTGTAAATGTATCGATGCAGTATCGATGTGCTGTAAATGTGTCCGGGGATATGTAATGTGTTAATGTTTAGCCATAAATATGTCCGGTAATGGCCCGTTAACAAAGATATACAGCGCATCTATGTACCCAATTATCTTATCTCAACTATGCTTTACCGCCTTAGTATTGCTTTATAAGTTTGGTACTGTGGAGAATACATTATATTAATTATTAAAAACTTGTAGGAATGTGGCAGCATCACTCTCCTCTTCAGCGGGCATTTGCAGAAATGCGACGGACATTCATACAGGGTAAGTCACATTTGCGCGATTTTCTGTTTTATTAGTAGACTATTACTGATATTTTGCTTAGTAATTTGGAAAATACAAGAAGCACGGGGGCATGCAGAAACGAACCCGAAATTCATAAAGTGTAAGTTACATTTCGTCCCCTTGGAATTAAAAGGTTCTATTAGGGCTGCACGATTACAGGAAAAATGATGATCACGATGTTTGCTCAAACTTTTGATCACGATTAAAAATACGATCATTCTTTTAGTGAAGAACTTCTATTTACTTCAGTATTTTTTATTACACTTTACAGCCATTTATATAATATTATATACATTGTATAGGCCTATATTATAAAATATTTTATTGTTTTGTAATATCCACAGCTCCCATTCTCTTAGATCTTTTTAAAACATTTAAAATAATTCCGCATAGATTTAGCAAAAGAAATCCGCAGAAATAACAAAACAGATTCCTAACAGCTGTATGACTATTGCAGCAATTAAACAGTTCAGTTTTAACTGTCAAAATTATAAAATATCTTTTATTTATTTTAGAGCCTTTTTTGTTTGTTAAATTAAGGTTTTTGATAATGACCAAGCGGATAGCGGCGGACAGCTAACGTCGACGACTTGTTTGATCAAATGAGCCTCTCAAATCAACAATTCACTTGCCTACAATAACGTCTATATAATATATATATTTTCAGCATATAACAATGTTAGTTTAAATGTTTATTATCAACACTATTTTTTTAAAAGCGGAGGGGGGCTGCTCTGTTGCTCGCAGTCGCGGCGGGGTG
Organism: Paramisgurnus dabryanus; assembly: GCF_030506205.2. Classification (NCBI taxonomy): domain Eukaryota; kingdom Metazoa; phylum Chordata; class Actinopteri; order Cypriniformes; family Cobitidae; genus Paramisgurnus; species Paramisgurnus dabryanus. The sequence goes on from NC_133357.1 coordinate 25,878,779, forward strand.
CAGAAAAATAATAAATCAAAACAAACGAAATAAACATGCAGGTTGCCTTACCTTACACATTCGCTATGCATCAATCAAAATTCAAGGCTTTACACTGCATTTTTTACATGACTACCGAAAGAAGTCTTTTATAGTTATGCACAGTATTTAAGGTTTTTATTCAGTTCTTCATATTCCCCGATGCGCTGGTCCTGCTGCTGGCGGAGACGCTAAACACCGTTGCAACAGGTGCATTGTAAATGTGCGTGGTGGACTCGTGCGATAGGTTAAACGTCTTTCTTTTATAATTTATCAATGTCTCAACGTTTCTTTTAATTAAATTATTATATATAAAGGTGGAGAAGCCTAAAAAATCCAGAGACCTGGCCGCATATCAACTGTGATGTTAAAATTGGTCCGAAACCATTTATTTACCGAAACTATTTATTTATTTATTTACAGATTTACTGACAGTGATAAGGCACCTGTTGCAAAAAGAGTCAAGACCAACATCCAGGCAAGCAGCAGCAGGTCCATTCTGTCATGGAAAACAGAGGCTGATATTGATGTGGTTCCACACACTTTGCGTTTCTTTCCTGCACTAAAGATGATCTCCATCAGGCACTACTGGAGACAGGACGATGTTTTCTCCGTGCCTTTTCCTGCCAGAGTAATGTCAAGAGAGAGATACTGCACTATTTCATGGAATGTGCACATGAGTCACCCAGAAGACCAAAAACATGTAATGTTCTATTGTGTGTTCAGTTAAATAGGAACTGTTTTGAACAATGGCACGACAACATTTAACTCCATTCTCAAAGAGTTACAGTGTGTGATGGTTTACAAATGTATACCTTATTTTTTATATTGTGAAGTATATTTAGATGCACACCAAACTGTACATTCATAGCTGACATTTAGAATAAGTTTCTTTTAATTAGAGCCATATTGTACTGGTCATATAGAATATTGTTACATATTGTTACTTTATTATTTATAATTACAATGATGCTTCTTTATTGATAATTACAATAAAGCTTTTTAACTCTATTGTACTGTTCATGTTTTTAGCATTTTTTGCAACCCTATAAGACTTTTATTTTACTAATTTCAGATAAAAATAAAGTCTTAAGTCTTTTGTACTTTACTATAACCTATTTTTTTAAACTACAAGCAAAATATTCTCTCTTTAAAGGGACACTTCACCCATTTGCATTAAACTTTGTATAGTTAGAACCCCAGTCATGTTTTTGAATGGTCATGCATCATTTCCTCAGTTGCTGCTGAGACAGGAGAAATACAGATTTCAGTGTTGCACTTCCTTCTTTCAATGATGTAAAAATCATCATTTTGCATCATTGAAAGAAGGAAGTCCAATATCTTTGTTGAGGGGGTGAGCGTACACTGTAAAAAAAATCCGTAAAAATTACAATGTTATTGCAGCTGGGTTGCCGGTAATTTACCGTAGATTTAAATTTATGTTATTTACTGGCAAGAGTTTGTTCAAAGTTAAATAAATTTTTTATATTAACAAGTCTTTATCTTTACAGAATAAAACTATACAATAACAGCCTCATGCAAAGCATTCTGGGAACCAGAAATCATCATCAACCTTTTTCTGTTTTTTGCTTCAGATTTTGGTCCCAAAACGTTTTGCTTGATGCTGTTTTTTTAGTTTTACTCTGTAAAGACAAAGACTTGTAAATGTTAAATGTTCATTCAACTTTGAACAAAATGTTGCCAGTAAATAACATAAATTTAAATCTACGGTAAATTACCGGCAACCCAGCTGCAATTTCTACGGATTTTTTTTTACAGTGTACAAACCCCTTTTCTCTGTCAAATAAGCACCAAATTCTAAATGTATGTTACATTTCGACTACAAATATGACACACTTTCAATAAAGATTAATGTTTATATGGGTGAAATGCTCCTTTAAGTCTCCCCGCATTCATTCTTTTGTCCCAACATTCCTCACTGAGCCATTAGGGGGTTGGGTCTCTGGTGTGAAACACATCAATATTCATGACCATTGACCCGCCCTTGCATATTGCCTTTACACAGCAAAAGGTGTCTTACAAAAGTTAAATCAATGTATTGTTTCATGTGAGTGAGTGGGTTAAATGGTTTTTACATCTTTTTGTAGCAAATTCTCTACTCTACAAGAGTAGATAACTTTTTTGCTTGTTTACAAATGTTTAGGATGTGTTCCTTGGCCTTATTTCAGCAACTTTTTGTTTTCTTTTTTTTACTAACCACGCATAAACATCATTTACTCAAAAATACAAACATGTACATACATTAATCTTACATATTATTATAGCACAGTTTGTGCTGAATACAGTTTTATGTGATATTAGCCATTAATGTGTTTTAGAGCAACTGAAAAAAGACCAAACGTGAGAGCATGTCAGAACCTCTGACAGTGTCCCAAAAGGGTCGGACCCCAGAGGGTTAACTAGAGGTATGGCAGCATCTAAAGCAGTTTGGGCAGGTTCCTCTGTCCAGGATGTCTGTGATGTGGCAGACTGGTCCTCACCGCTCACTTTTGTACAGTTTTATGAGTTGGATCTCATTACTACTCCTGGATCTTGGGTGCTTAGGTTTTAGTTGTGCTTTTTACACACAGACAGGCACTCATGGTCTGGCAGATTGGGTATAGTGTTGCCATTGCGTTACTGCAGCGACGCAGCGCGAGTTCATTTGTAACCCTTGTTCCCTGAGAAGGTTATTTACATTTATTTAACATTTATGCATTTCGCAGACACCTTTATCCAAAGCAACTTATAGTGCATTACAAAGTATACATTTTATAAACGTGTGTTCCTTGGGTTCAAAACCATGACCTTTTGCACTGCTAACGCAATGCTCTACCACTGAGCTATACAGGAGCATGAGAAGGAAACGAGAGGCTGCATTTTCCTTGCCATACTTCCTGTGTCCCTGTTACGCCGCCTTCAGCATTTTTCAGATAGCAAGGGCATTTTTCATGTCACCTTTTATATTTCCTGGATCCCGCCCCATCACCCTGTTGGTGATGTTACGCCCCAACATTGGTTAAATTTCATATACACATTCACACACACTCATGCCTGGAGGCGCTCCCATAGGGTCACTCTGGTGACGCAGCGTCTTGTTCCCTTCTCAAGGAACAAGGATTACATATGTAACCTGAGACGTTATATTTAATATTATATGGAATATAATATTCTTCTGACTCTATTGGCCATTGGGTCACATCAGGAACATATAAGGTAAAGACAGATCGGCATCAGTGAGCATAGCTCTAGTAAACAATGTGTAAACCAACACAGCTGTCCTGCTGGTGGTAATGTGTGTACTTGTGTTGCATCTGGAATGGAGCACAGGCATCATGAATTAATGAAGGTCACAAGGTCCTTCTTCATGTTTATGTACTCTGATAAAAGGGTTCAGATTAAAAGATTACACAACAGCAGATATGTCTGGTTGCTATTTTTGTGAATACCCCAATTAAAAATGTATGCGTTGGATCTCATTTCTACTCCTGGATCTTGAGTGCTTAGGTCTTAGTTAAATAATTCTGTCATTTCTTATCCACCCCGTAAGACCCCGACATGGAAACACAACCTGCACGCGTGTGTGTGTGTGTGTGTGTGTGTGTGTGTGTGTGTGTGTGTGTGTGTGTGTGTGTGTGTGTACCTGGTAATTATCATGTTGTGGGGACTAATTGTCCCCACAAAGATAGGAATACCAGTATTTTGTGACCTTGTGGGGACATTTTGAGGTCCCCATGAGGAAACAAGCTTACAAATCAAACAGAACGGTGTTTCTTGAAAAATGTAAAGTAGCAGAAAGTTTTCTGTGATGGTTGGGGTTTGGGTTAGGGGAAGGGAATAGAATATTAAGTTTGTAAAACCATTAGGTCTATGGAATGTCCCCACAAAACATGGAAACCAGAATGTGGGGGGAGTGTAATTGATAACCTTGAAAGTTTACATGCACAGAAACATATTGGGTGGCTGAACTGAAAAACACTGTTGCAGCTAAACCATCCAAGGAAAGTTTTACTGTCAGACCGAACAATAGCAGGTATTAAATTACATAAGTCTGTCAAAAAACAATTTGCTGTAGCTTTTGCTGTGAATACTGTGAGCAAAATTATATCATGCCAAGAAATCTTTGTTAGAAGACATCTTATTTCTTAAAATGCCTCAAGACTGAACTAATGTAATATGGCTTAAAATGTTATATCCTTTTTTTTTATTGAACTGCCGTTTGTTAAATAACTTCAAGGTACACATAACAACAATAATATAGATAAAAATATTAATAATAGTCTTAAAATTATTCATTTGAATTCATAATTGAGCAAAGCATTTACATGCACTGCTCAATGTGTTTTTTGTTTTTTTTTTCCATTTAAACCATTATCAATTGTCAGGAAAAACAATGCTGGTGTACATTTTATGTTCAAAGGTCAAGCTGACTTTAGAAATGTAAAATCTGATTTTACAAATGTAAGTTTTCCACCTTGTGGTCAAAATATGGCTGCTGTCACTGATGTTTATATTGTACAAATCATCTAACCAAACCTTGTTGGAGTGAAAATTATTTTATATTTACAATCTTGTTTCACTGTGTACAACATTAACTTGATAATTTTACTTTTATTTAACTATCAGAATTGTCTTGGATGTCAGTTTCAATCAATGGTATATTTTAACATGAGAATTATTATTTTTATTAAATTATTGTGTGACCTGCCCCTTTAAGTAAATGAAAAGGTTTGTTTACTGTGCAACAGATGGAGGAGGCAGGGTTCTCTTTCTTTATCACAAATAGCCAAAAAAAAACAGTCCTATAAGCTTGAGAATAATGAGACATTATTTTCAGACAGAGACAATGACCCACAATGTAGGGACAAAATTCCATCATTTTTTCTACATTATGTCAGGTAAAAAATATCTTTCAAGAAATTACTTATACAAATACCTCTTTGTGATCATGTGTGACTCTACACAAGACATTTAAATACTACCATCTTGTGGATAATTTGCATCACTACAAGACACATAAAGTATAAAATGAAACTAAAATGAAATCAGAATATTTTATAAATTACAGTAATATATTTGGTTTTAGATTTTTTTTCTATATTTCTTTCTATTTATTTTATTTTTGCAACTCTATATACAATTTTGCATTTGTGCAAAGCAGCATTAGAGTAAGTACATTTTTAGAACAACAAAATAATGTTGATGCAGCAGTGCCAGCCTGGGCCCCTGAGAATAACCCGAGAGATTTCCTTTTCAAAAAAAGCCAAACACACTGTCATTATGTGATTATCTTATTCTTTCTCTTGGGGTTTACCAGTACATCTGCTCAGACCCGCCTGTTGTTCCAGAATGGTCCAGAATAAGTGCATTCTTATAGAAATGTACATAGAATGAATTTAGCTTTTTAAATCATTGAGTCTTTTTCTGATACAGACATTATGCAATTGGTTAGTGGCACCCCACCCAATTAATCAATAATGTACTGTAGGTATAGTGTCTCTGCTCATTTTACATCAGAAATAAGAGCAGAGCTTTTTACTGCCTAAATTTCAATATTTTATCTCAGAAGACATAGTTCAACTATTGCTCTCTCCTTTTGTGAGGTTGCCAGGTTATGGCTTTTCTGTTGATAAGATACGGCCCCATAACTCAGGGATCAGTGCTCTCAAAGACAGAGTTTTAAGATAAGATTCTGTGGGACCTACAGACCCAAATGTAAACAGGAACCTCACTAAACTGCAAAATGACCTGGATGTTTACTAAATATGTTTGTTATAGGGTCAGATGCCCCAAATAACAGATTATCAGGACTGTGGCTGCAATATGAAAATGCCATATGTATTTTGCCCTGAATAAAATTTTATATATTAACTTCTTTTATTTCTTTTCAGTCACAGTAGCACATATGTACTTGCGAGTTTTAGTTCATCTAGGGCATGTGTCAGTTACACACCTTTACTCATCCTTTTCAACTATTTTAATAGTAAAATGATTGCCAGTCATTGGCTTTTAAAATATTTGACTGTTGCCAATATTTTAAACGTTTAATCAATTATAGAATACATTATTCAAAAACAATGGTGCTAAATAGGACAAAAAGCTTGTAAAAATAGGGGAACCATTTTAGTTCTACAAAGCATAGCACATAGGTTATGTTTAGCATTAAAAAATCCACTTTGATTACGGGCCAGTCAACCAATTTTAGTGCTACTGTTAAACAGTTTTTTTATAGTGTACGGTATGTAGTACCTGCAATTGCAGCCATGCAGCCAGTACAAATGACTGAGGCATCTGTTCTTTCAAAGATAAATTATAGTGGTGCTTTTATTGGATTAGTAGACAATCTGTCTTTTTTTTTAATGAAAGTAAATTAACCACGACACTGTGCAGCCCCTGGTGCTTTGATTAAAAATAGCAAACACATGTGTCACAGGGTTCACATACACAGTAATCTTATAAAGAATATAACTTAATCTAATGAGCTCTGAAGTATCTTTCACCAAATGTAATGGGAAAGTGTAAATACAATGTCACCCTTCTTGGTCAAAACAGAAAAATTGTATATTGGGAATACAGATATTAAATCAACTCTAGACAACAGCATTAATTCAATTCAATTTTCTTTATATATTGATTTTCAAAATTGTTTAATTGTTCAAAAGCAGCTTGTTAATAAAATTAAAAGAAAAACCTTAAAAGAGAGCCAGACCTAGGTGATCAAATAGAAGATATACTATATATATTGAGTACTATATTATAAAAAATAATATGGGAATTACAAGTTTTATTCATTAAAAATTAAAAGTTAAAGGAAGGGGTTGGTTGTTGCTTGGCAGACTTGGGTGATCCAATAGAAAAATACTATACTATAATATTTAAAGGGCCCATGTCATGAAAATCTGACTTTTTCCATATTTAAGTGCTATGATTGGGTCCCCAGTGCTTCTATTAACCTAGAAAATGTAAAAAAGACCAACCCAATAACTTAGTTTTGGTAAACCATTCCCTACAAGCACATTAAAAAATAGGTCGTTGAAATTTGGCTCTCCTTATGATGTCATAGAATCATCACAGAATCATCTGGCCCGCAATGAAGCAGCAGGTAAAGGATCCCCGGCTCGGTTTGAAGAGTTTATCGCCGCCGCCATACATCGCTTCACCACCCAGGATAGCCGGATTGAGGAACTGAGCCGGGGAATGAAGGACATGACAGACAAGGTGTCCGAGCTCACCCAGGCGATCCAACAGCTGACGCTCCCCACTGTGCCACCCACACCGTCTGTTCCTCCTACACCACCGGCGAGCGCGTCCCGTCAGGAACCCAAATTATCCACGCCAGAGAAATATGCAGGTGATCCAGAATGTTGTAGACCATTTCTATCTCAATGTTCTCTTCATTTTTTCCTTCAGCCCCAGACCTACACTGTAAAAAAATTCCGTAGAAATTACAATGTTATTGCAGCTGGGTTGCCGGTAATTTACCGTAGATTTACATTTATGTTATTTACTGGCAAGAGTTTGTTCAAAGTTAAATACATTTTAAATATTAACAAGTCTTTATCTTTACAGAATAAAACTATACAATTACACCCTCATGCAAAGCATTCTGGGAACCAGAAATCATCATCAACCTTTTTCTGTTTTTTGCTTCAGATTTTGTTTCCCAGAAAATCTTGCTTGATGCTGTTTTTTTAGTTTTACTCTGTAAAGACAAAGACTTGTAAATGTTTAATGTTCATTTAACTTTGAATAAACTCTTGCCAGTAAATAACATAAATGTAAATCTACGGTAAATTACCGGCAACCCAGCTGCAATTTCTACGGAATTTTTTTACAGTGTACACTACGGAGGAGAGTAAAGTGGGGTTTGTGTTATCCCTGCTGACGGGAAAGGCGGCGCGTTGGAGAACAGCGGTGTGGGAGAACCACGACCCGTGTACCCAGAATTAGAGACGCTCTCCGCTATGATGAGAAGGGTGTTCGATCGATCTGCAGTAGGGAGAGACGCCGCCAGGAAGTTGGCCGACCTGAGTCAGGGTACACGGTCGGTGTCGGATTACGCTATTGACTTTCGCACGCTAGCTGCGGACACACACTGGAATGAGGAGGCGCCAGAGGTGTAAAGAGTAGCTGAAAGCCATACTTGAGTAAAAGTACAAATTCCTTACTGTAAAAATTACTCCACTACAAGTTACAAGTCACCAATTTAAATATGACTTGAGTAAAAGTATTAAAGTAACCCAATTTAAAAGTACTCAAGTATTTTTACTCGTACTGAATGTTGGCTCAAAGATGCACTAGTCCTCAACACAAAGAGACATTGTAGGTCTGGGCAGTGAAAACTAAGAAAGTTTATTTATGAGGTTTTATTTCCTAATATAGAAAAGAAATCAAACACCTCAACATTTTGACCTGGCAGAACAAACACAGATTAAACATAGTCATAGTCTTTTGACTCAAATTTAATTTAGTTTTAGTCATATTTTTGTCATCTGAATTGATTTAGTTTTAGTCTAATTTTATTCAACTAAATGCCATGAGATTTTGGTCTAGAAATCTACATAAAATTTAATTTAAACCCATTTAATTTTAGTCTAGTGTCATTGTGTACTTGAATGTGCCATGCTGAAAAATATATAGCCTAACTTTGTGATATAAATATATGGTAACACTTTACAATAAGGTTCATTAGTTAACATTAGTTAGCTACATTAGTTAACATGAACTAATAATGAACTGCACTTATACAGCATTTATTCATCTTTGTTAATGTTAATTTCAACAATTACTAATACTTTATTTAAATCTTGTTAACATTAACATGCACTCTGAACTAACATGAACAAACAATTAAAGCTTAAATTTTTATTAACTAACATTAACAAAGATGAATAAATAATGTAACAAATGTATTGCTCATGGTTTGTTCAAGTTGGTTAATACATTAACTACTGTTAACTAATGAACCTTATTGTAAAGTGTTACCAAATATTCTTATATAGGCCTATCCTAAAAAAGATATAATTTTAATATTTAAAAAAAATCCAGTAAACTAAAATTACACCAACAGATATATGATAATGCATATTAAAAACGTGAAGTAGTTCATTTGAAAGATTAATTGTAAACACATGTAGTACTTAACACCACTCTCTCACATTAAGTGCACTACATTTCTTCCGTCATGCATCCCTCTTTACAGTAAATACATTACAGCATACTTGATTAAATGTGAGGACAGTGAAATTGTACACTTATTATCAATCTTATAATGTACTCAAGTTACTCAGGCAATCAGTACAGGACATCGCTGGTTTATTTTGGCTTATATAGTAAGTTATATCAAGTTATGTAACTCAGGTTAGCTGATAAAGTAGCATCAGAGTATACAAACATTTGTGCTTGCCTTTGAGTTGCGGGATGACCCTCCTGCAATCGCGCATCACTTTTGTTTTGATTGTAGCATCACATGTTTAACAAAGGGTCCCTTGACTGAAGCAAATGTGATATGCATCCATATGTTTGCTCTTTATCTCTTCTTTCAGTCCAGACGCGAACTTTTCTCTACAGTTTATGACATACGCAGCACGCAGATGTCCCGCTACGGTGGCTCAACGCAAGCCATTCAGCGTTTGACATCAAAGTACCGCGAGACCAGACTTCTCCATATGCATTTGATTCGCTGTCGCAGTACTTTGATTTCATACTATTGCTCTGCGCAGCGCCAAATGAAGTCCCTCAGTTGTGTGTGTGCGTGTAACACCTCGCGACCACAGATTCTATCCATCATCACCCTCTGACACTTTCGTCTCGTTTTTATTTGACGAATAAACAATGTAGCGAGTAACGTTAAGTGTTATTTCAAATGTAGTGGAGTAAAGAGTACAAATACCCAATCAAAAATGTAATTGAGTAGAGAGTAAAAGTTGCCTATATTTTTGATACTCAGTACAAGTACAAAGTAGCCCAAAAAATACTTAAGTACAGTAACGAAGTACATTTACTCGAGTACTTTACACCTCTGGGAGGCGCAGTGGGATATTTTCCTGCATGGGTTAACCGGCCGCATTCAACGCGAGTTACAACATGGGGAGATCCCAGCCTCCCTAAATGGTCTTATTGATGCTGCCATCCGAGCGGATATTCGTTTGAGAACAATTCCTGCTTACGACGATGAAGTGTTGTCCCACGCCATTCTGGAGAGAACGCCCTCGTCGAGAGAGACTGCGGCCAGTTCCTCCCTGTCCGTTCCGGAGCCCATGCAGGTGGGTCGAGCTCGGTTTTCCCGGGAGGAGAGGATTCGCCGTCGATCATTGGGCTTTGCCTGTATTGTGGGGAGGCCGGACATCTACTCCATCGGTGTCCGGTAAAAGGCAGCGCCCGGGAGTAAATCTGGGGTTACTTTCGGGCGGAATCTCTTCGGCAAAGACCCCTCTAACATCTACCCTCCTCCCGGCGAAGCTGCGGTGGCGTAATATACATCTCACCTGTGACGCACTACTGGACTCGGGAGCCGAGGGGAATTTAATCGATCATCACTTTGCACGTAAGCTTCAAGTTCCGTTGTCATCTCTTTCCAAACCCATATCACCCTTCGCACTCAATGGAAGTGAGTTATCTGTCATCACCCACATCACAGACCCCGTCACCATCTGTATTTCTGGCAACCACTCTGAGACTTTGCAGTTTTTTGTTACGGTTTCCCCTCTGGCTCCCATTGTACTTGGACATCCCTGGCTGCTCAAACACAACCCGTCTGTCAACTGGAAGCTGGGTACTATCACCGGTTGGAGTGAAGCTTGTCATAAGTCTTGTCTTGTCTCTGCTTGTGTACCTGTCTCTGCGTCTGTGTTTCAGGAGGAGGCGATGGATTTAACTAACGTGCCCGCTGAGTACCATGACCTGAAGGGAGTGTTCAGTAAGTCCCAGGCCGCTTCTCTACCTCCACATCGTCCCTATGACTGTGCTATAGAGTTCCTGCCAGGTACGTCTCCGCCTAAAGGCAAACTTTACTCTCTTTCTGTTCCTGAGATGGAGGCCATGGAGAAATACATTTCTGATTCTCTGGCAACCGGGTTCATTCGCCCTTCCTCATCTCCAGTGGGGGCGGGGTTCTTTTTTGTTGGTAAGAAGGATGGGTCCTTGCGTCCTTGTATTGATTACCGAGGGTTGAATAACATTACGGTAAAGAATACTTATCCTTTACCGTTAATGTCTTCGGCCTTCGAGAGGTTGCAAGGAGCCTCCGTCTTCACAAAACTGGATTTACGTAATGCTTACAATTTGGTCCGCATAAGGAAGGGGGATGAATGGAAAACTGCTTTTAACACCCCTAGAGGCCATTTTGAGTACTGCGTGATGCCTTTCGGATTATCTAACTCGCCAGCAGTCTTCCAAGCACTCGTTAATGACGTGTTGCGAGACATGGTTGATCAGTTTCTGTATGTCTACCTGGATGACATACTGATTTTTTCTACGTCTCTCCAGGAACATGTGCAACACGTACGACGAGTGCTTCTTATGTTGCTAGAGAATGGGCTTTTTGTCAAGGCGGAGAAATGCGAATTTCATGCACAGTCTGTTTCCTTTCTAGGGCACATCATTTCGACTGAGGGTGTCCGTATGGATCCGGAGAAGGTTAAGGCTGTGGTTGATTGGCCATCCCCAGAGTCTCGCAAGGCCCTGCAGAGATTTCTGGGGTTCGCCAATTTTTACCGGCGTTTTATTCGCAATTTCAGCCAACTAGCCGCACCTCTGACCGCCTTGACCTCCCCTAGTACGGCGTTCAGGTGGTCGGATGCAGCCCAGACTGCATTTGCCAAACTGAAAGGCTGCTTCGTTTCAGCCCCGATTCTCGTGGCCCCTGATCGTAAACGCCAGTTCATAGTGGAGGTCGATGCGTCAGATGTGGGGGTAGGAGCCGTGTTATCCCAACGCACATCCTCAGACGGAAAGGTGCATCCCTGCGCGTTTTACTCCCACCGCTTATCGCCTGCTGAACGTAATTATGACATTGGTAATCGGGAGTTGTTGGCTGTTAAACTAGCACTGGAAGAATGGCGTCATTGGCTTGAGGGGTCGGGTGTGCCCTTCATAGTCTTCACTGATCACAAGAACCTAGAATATATTAAATCTGCTAAACGTTTGAACTCTAGGCAGGCTCGGTGGGCTTTATTTTTCGGTCATTTCGATTTCACATTGTCCTACCGTCCAGGTTCTAAAAACACCAAACCTGATGCTTTGTCCCGCATTTTTGAGCGTTCCGATCGTGTTTCCTCTCCCGAGCCCATTTTACCGGAGCCTCTATTCATCTCCGCGCTCTCATGGGAGATCGAATCGAAGGTAACTAAAGCCTTAGAAGGGGTAACGCCCCCGGCCCGTTGCCCACCGAACCGATTATTTGTGCCAGAGGGACTGAGATCAGAGGTACTTAAATGGAGCCATAATTCCAGTATAGCTTGCCATCCAGGGGTCAGTCGAACCAAATTTTTGGTTAAGCAACGATTTTGGTGGCCAGGGATGGCTCGTGACACACACGATTTTGTGTTGGCTTGTTCGGTTTGTGCTGTGGGTAAGTCGTCTAATCCAGTGGTTCTTAAAGCTCCACTGTGTAAGATCTACTCCCATCTAGCGGTGAAAGTCTATATGACAAGCAACTGAATATTACTTTCTAGCCCTCCCCATTCGGAACGCGTTTTAACTCGTACGGTGGCCCGGCCGTGTCATGCCAAGGTTAACATGGCTTCCAGTAGCTACAAAGCAAAAGCAATGAGAAAAAATGAACAATTTGCAATGTCCTTTGCCTGTGATCCATCAAAGCACACAGATTTATGTTTAACATGAAAAAAGTCTGATTGTCATGATATGTCCGCTTAAAATCACATACAAAAAGCAACCATGACGGGTTTAAATGGACGCGAACTAATATTATGTCAAAGTACAATGCTTATGTTTTAAGTAAACGTTACATGTCCGTGTATATGTAAGAGCTTTCTCTCATATTGGTGAAAAAAGATCACGCAACTTTCACACGCTTGTAAAATGAAACGAAAGACGCGCAGATCAGACGCTTTTATCAATGAAAGGCTAAAAATAGGGCTGTCACCATGTGTTTGTGCTAGAGGTCAGAAAAGATGAAAACATTTATCTCAGTACCTCAGATTACATAAATGGGCGGAGAGACGGCGTGTGTCCTTTCGAACACATTAAACCACATGCATGTTTACACTAACAAGTGTTATGCATAATCATGCTAAAGTTAGCCAAGGAACTATAAAACTTCAAGTTTACAACATGGACTGTATAGATGTAAACGAATATGCTGAATTACCTGTGGAGAATATAGAAAGTGCAACTTCAGTGTCCCATGAGCCCCATCTTGGAAAACTAACTCCAATAGTGACTTTGGTCTTGATGTTTTTCCTGTCACGTTGTCGTTTAAAATCCCCGTTTCGCATCCTTGGCGATTTGTTTTAATGTCCTCGAGAATATGTCTTCAACAGGCTTTCAAATCAAAGCATTAGATCGCAGGTTCATCACGGTGTGCGGTTGTTGTAAAATCCGAAGGATTCAGCTACGCAGGTCACAGGCTGGAATCGTCATCAAGCCTGGTTTATTTAAATCAACTGAGCATTACATTCGCAAGTCATACGCATATTACATCAATTTACAATTAACTAAGAATAATTGTCAGCTTTATAATTGTTAATATTCTGAAATAAGACTGTCTTGATGACGTATAGCGCCTACACATGCAACCTCTGGAGGCTTCAGCTATCGGGCAGCGTGAGTGTAGAGTGAAAGCGCGAAAGGCGGAGCTTGAATTTCAGGAATGTCCCTCGTCGGCGAATGTATTTCAAAGATGGAGGCACAACATGGATTCAGCCAGAGAGCGCTTCGACGGTATGCATTTTAAATAGCAGATTCTACACTTACGAGAATACTTTGATTAGTGGGTGGGAAGTAATTACACATGAATGAGCACATACTTTTGAAAGAAAACATGGGTATTTGTTAAGAAATAACTCAATAAAGTACACAGTAGAGCTTTAACGTTATTCCTCGAGGCCCACTGCCCTGCACATTTTGTATGTCTCCCTTATTTAACACACCTGATTCAAATCATCAGCTAATTAGAAGAGATCTCAATGAACTGAACTGAGTCTGCCAGATAAAAGAGACATACAAAACATGCAGGGCAGTGGGCCTCCAGGAATAACGTTAAGAACCACTGGTCTAATCGTCCTCCTGACGGATTACTTAGACTGCTGCCTGTCCCTTCGAGACCCTGGTCCCATATTTCGCTCGATTTTATTACCGCCCTCCCACCCTCCCAGGGCAATACGGTGATTTTAACCGTAGTGGACCGATTCTCGAAGGCGGCTCATTTTATTCCCTTGCCCAAATTGCCTTCTGCCAAGGAGACAGCGGTCGTTATCGTAGACCACGTATTCCGGTTACATGGCCTCCCGACAGACGTGGTCTCCGATAGAGGTCCCCAATTTATATCTAAATTTTGGCGAGAGTTCTGCAGGTTGCTAGGGGCTACGGTTAGTCTGTCTTCGGGGTTTCATCCTCAAACCAATGGTCAAACCGAACGAGCCAATCAGGACGTGGAGAGAGTGTTGCGATGTTTGGCTTCCAAGAATCCTTCCTCCTGGAGCCAACAACCCTCTATGGTGGAGTACACGCACAATTCATTACCAGTGTCAGCCACGGGCCTATCTCCGTTTAAGTGTAGCTTAGGGAACCAACCACCTTTATTTCCCAGTCTGGAATCCGAGGTCGCGGTCCCCTCCACACACGCTTTCGTCCAGAGGTGCCGTCGCACTTGGAGTAGAGCACGTGAGGCTATACTCCAAGCGAGACTGCGCATCAAGGCTAAGGCTGATCGCCACCGGTCTAAGCCTCCCGTTTACGTCGTGGGTCAAAAAGTGTGGCTTTCTACTCAGAATATTCCGATGCGCTCCGTCTCGAATAAGTTGACTCCCAAATTTATCGGCCCTTTCTCTGTTGCTAAGATCATTAACCCAGTAACAGTCCGCCTTAATCTCCCTCCTGTGTACAGACGAATTCATCCGGTTTTCCACATTTCCAAAATTAAACCCGTGTTTAAATCTCGTCTTAATCCGCCTGTCCTGGTTCCCCCCCGCCTCGTATCGTAGATGGGGAACCAACTTATTCGATTAATCGTATTCTGGACTCTAGACGGAGGGGGCGCGGATTTCAGTACTTGGTGGATTGGGAAGGTTACGGTCCGGAGGAGAGAAGTTGGGTTCCTGCCCGGGACATATTGGATCACTCCCTTATTGATGATTTCCATCACAGGTCTAGGAGCCCGAGAACGTCAGGTGACGTCCTTGGGGGAGGGGGTACTGTCACGGTAGGATAAGTCCATCGTGACTTTCTGTGTTGTGTTTGTTTGGATGACTGAAGTGTGCATGTGCGAGTCTGATCACTAACAATCTGAGTGAGTGCAGGTGTGCGTGATTGCTTTACTCCAGCTGGCGGTGGTTACCCAGACGGCATAAATACTCACTCATTCTCTCCTCTCACTGCCAGATGATTACGCTACATGTCCTACCAGTGTTTCGTGTTCGTGTGTTCCTGTGGTCTCTTCTTCGCGTGGAGTTCTGCCTGTTTGTGTATCCGGTTTCACCCGTCAACCAGTCTTCACCCACGAGCACCCGGATTAGTCACCGCAGCCCTTGTCTGTTCTACCATATCTTCTGTGTCATCTCTTACAATAAACTGTGTTTCATCTCATCCTGCATTTGCTTCCTAATTTACACTTTCAGTCATCACAAATACCGCCCCTTAATCTGCACTATCCAACCACAGCACTCCCATTTAGTGCAGAGAGAAAGAGAGAAAGAGAGTTAATAATTCACAGCACAATTGAGTTTCAATTGCAAAATACCACCATCATTGTGATCAGTGTTTGCACTTCATCTGCTTATTTGCGTTTTAAAGGACACACCCAAAACGGCACACTTTTGCTCACACCTACAAAGTGGCAATTTTAACATGCTATAATAAATTATTTATATGGTATTTTAAGCTTAAACTTTTCATATGTGCTCTGGGGACACCAAAGATTTATTTGACATCTTAAAAAAGTCTTGTGCCATGGCCCCTTTAAGAATTGAAAAATGTAGAAATTAAAGGGAAGCAGTCTGTGGTCACTGGTCTGCCATCGGCTGGGCATTACGATAAAGTGTAGCTGTTGCTGGTCAGCCATCGGCTGGGCATCACGATGATGGGAGGCCTGTAGATTGGTGGTTTAAAGTAGCCTGGTCCAACCAGACTCTCGTACATTCATTTCATTTGTACAGAGAGTCTGGCCAGGCTCCATTGCAAAGCGTTACTTCCGTTAAGGAGGGTCCATTGTTGAAGTTTAAAACTATTGGATCTGCCCAGAGTCACTCAGGATCTGCCAACGCCAATCGCTAACGTGTGGTCGTGACGTATATCATGCACCGAAACCGGACGGAAACAACAAGTCAGAATAATCAGACAAACAAAACTTAGCAAACCTGGTTCTTGCTCCGGCTTTAACTTCTGTATATTCGGCAGTTTTGCAACAACGGACTGAATAGCTTTTCTCACGTCTTTCTCCGCTGCCATTACTGAACTACAACTCAAACTGACGCACGACCTCAACGTCATCGTTCTTAGCCACCCCCATCTGTTCGCTGATTGGTCCTGCAGATTTTTGCAGGAGAAAACAAAACTCTATAGAGCCATCCCAGACGTACTGCTGAAGCGAAATGAAAATTAAGAGGAATCACGTAGGAGGGCGGAGCCAGGCTAGGTTTAAAGAGCTTCAGTAAGTGAAAACAAGTTAAAGAGGTTAATTTAAGCCAGGTCTGTGAATTCAGATGTGCTGTTCTTGGTTCTGCTTTTATTTCTCTGAGAGCATTTCAAAACATTTCCGTTATGTATAGTTAATAGCAACTGAAAGGAAGTCAGTGCTGATAACAATTTCAGAGAATTAAGAAATGGATGGTAAATTCCTGTGAATTTTTATGGTAGTGTGTTAAGCTTTAAACCAAATAACCAGCAGATTGAGTGTTCACACATTGTACATCAACAAAATCTACACGTAAGCAGATGTGTAAAAGTTGGTATTAACCCATGGTTGGGTTAAATATGGACAAACCCAACTCTTGGGTTTAAATTAAGCTATGATTTATGCTTAAGCTATGTTTGGGTAAAGTATGGATATTTACACATTTTCGTCCATATTTTACCCAACCATGGGTTAAAACAACCCAGCATTTTTATAGTGCATCTTTAAGGCCCTTACAATTGTAAAAGTGTTATTAAATATAAATGCCATCTTTATTCATTTCAAATAATAGGCCTACCAATTATTGAATTATTCAAAGAAAATAATCTTCAGTGTTGACATTAAAAACCTCTTTAAGACAGATATGAAGTGATTAACATTTTATTGATTTTCTACAATACATTAAAATTAATACACAAAATTACATTGAGAATAAAGTAATTTTATATCTTTAACATGAGTTACAACAATGCAATTAAATACAATTAAAACAATGCAACACTGTAAAAGCGCTATATAAATACATTTGACATGACTTTTTTTGATAAAGTAAACTACAACTCTTTGTTTATCTGCTCGAGCTCGTAATTCTCCATCCAACAGAAAGCCTTTACAAGTTTTGGCTGGGTTGGCACAGTCGTATGAAAGCAGCCACTGTGCGGGGATGGAACATTGCCCATCCCTAACCCCCCTCGGGTTACCCCTGTCTGTCACATTCAAATGGGCGGGACAGAGAAGCTGTAGAAATCATCCGGAGCTACAAGTGCAGATGTTGACAGAGCAAACAGAGTGAAACACAGCATCTCCGCGTTTATAACCTAAACTCGACTGGACGCACTCGTTATTTTACTTTCAACATGGGGAAAGTTGAAGGCGGAATGAAATGCGTGAAATATCTCCTGTTTTTGTTCAACTTTATATTCTGGGTGAGTAGTAAAGCAGTAATATTCATATGTGTGGCATTTTGTTAAATATGTGCCGTCTGATATCATTTCAATACAACGTTGCTCATGCACTACAAATCGGTAAATTATGCGCAGGTTTACAGTTTAAAAGTCACAGAGCAACACAAAGCGAGTTATATTTACGTGCCTCATGCTGGAATCGGAAAGCTTGACTCGGGGGGCTGACAGGGTCACTCCTCGTACGACTTAAATCAGATTTTCCACTGGGGAAAATCCGCCCCTTTTTCCTTCACACAGCGCGTGTGTTTGTTTGGAGAGGATCAGCCGAACACTCTGGTGCACTGTTGCACCAATTTAATCGTCGTTTAAATAATCTACAATCTAATGAAGTACGGGTTTACACAAATGAAACTTTGCTACACTAGTTTTACTGTTAACCAAACTGCTTTACAATAATATACGTTTTTGTTTTGTGAGCCTTTTGCACGCAGACCTGGAGACCCTGTGTATGAATGAACCTTTCTGGTCTTAAAAAGGTTAATAAACCTATCAGATTGTATGGATAAAGAACCTATCAGATTGTATGATTCCAACATTCGCAGAACCTGTTGCACAAAATGTTCATTTGTAAGGGGAAAGATTTAACAGACTATTAAAGGAACACTTTACTTTTTTAAAAATATGCTCATTTTCCAGCCCCCCTAAAGTTAAACATTTGATTCTGACCGTTTTGGAATCCATTCAGCTGATCTCTGGGCAGTGGTGGCCGGTGACTTGTTTTTTCGAGGGCGCTCCATGCGAAGTTCGTCACAGCATGTATGTAGCCTGTATGAAGCATGTATGTACAGAAACATATTTTGAAATTACGAACCACACACATGACAGCTGTCATGTGTGTGGTTCGTAATTTCAAAATATGTTTTCTGTGTGTCGAGTGAACTTATGTGCATCAAGTGTCTTGTCAAAATAAGTGCCTGCTGCAGACGCGTCTAAAGGGTTTATGATGAAAGGGATGCTCGCGTTTGCCAGATTCTCGCATAATCTCATGCGTAATCAAAGTTTACTGTTAAGGGAGTGTTTTGCGTGTATTTTGTGAACTTGATCGTCTCTTTTATCATAAATGGTTTTGACAACCCAGTCTCACCCCATGGCGTCAATATTTGACGACACTTGACCATGCGTCAATATGTTGACGCGGAGGGTATACCTTTCGCGTCACTTTTTGACGAACTGGGGACTTCAATACTATCAGGTACGCGAAATTCTCTTTCCTATTTTCTTACCATTTTCTACCATTTTCGCGTCGGTTTAGGGTTAGATTTACATAATGACATCCCTACCCAAACCTATCCCTAACCCCAATGTCAGTTGACAACTGTTTAATTTCGCGTACCTAATAGTATTGAAGTCCCCAGTTCGTCAAAAAGTGACGCGAAAGGTATACCCTCCGCGTCAACATATTGACGCATGGTCAAGTGTCGTCAAATATTGACGCCATGGGTGTGAGACTGTGTTGGTTTTGACGTGTGTGCAGAAGGCACTTATTTTTTTACAAGAAACTTGATGCACATAGGATCACTCGACGTGCAGAACACATATTTTGAAATTACAAACCACACACATGACACTCTGAACACTTACTTTGAATTTGCACCTTTCCGATGAGGAGTCACGAGCCGCCACTGAGTGCGTTTACATGCACAGTCTTACGCCGATTATGCTTAATAAACTGATAACACGTGGGGTCATGTAAACGCGTAAAACGGTTTTCCTTTATCGGGGAAAGCCCATAAACGGCGTAAGAAAAAAACGATCGGCACAGGTAGTTTTTTGCTCATTACGCCGATTTCGCGTGGCATGTAAACACCTTAACCGGCTTTCTCACGGTTTTGTCCATGTGCGTATGTCTCCGCGTATGAAAGATAAACGTCACACGCGGAAGTAAGCGCAAAGTAACGCATAAAAGTCTCCGCTCGACTAAAGCAGTTGGCAGAGAAACTGTGAAAATAGAAGCTCATGTTACATTTGCAGGTGCTGTAGACACGAGAAGAGATACAACAGTACAGCTTAAGAAAGACAGATATGCCGTTGACTTTTTGATCGACTACTATGTACTATAGGCAGTGACGTCACTGCCTGCAAGAAAACTGATAATTCTCCAAGTCCCATGTAAACGCAATTGACTGCATAGCCGGTTTATTGATTTGCATGTAAACGCATGAAAACAGTTTTCTATAATAAGCAGATTTTTAATAGTTATCCGCTTATTCTTATCATGTAAACGTACTCACTGTCTCTGGGTCTGGCAGTACCACTTTTGGCATAGCATAGTATAATTAATTGAATCTGATTAGACCATTAGCATCACGCTTAAAAATGACCAAAGAGTTTTGATATTTTTTAGGCCAATATGGCTAGGAACTATACTCTAATTCTGGCGTAATAATCAAGGAACTTTGCTGCCGTACCATGGGTGCACAGGCGCCATGATATTATGCAGCGCCGGAAAATAGTCTATAGAATATTTTCGGGCACTGCGTAATATCTTTTAAAAGTTCCACATTTCAACCAAGATAACATTAAGTGTCTTCTCTGAATTAAGTTATGTTTTAAGTTATATTTTCCTGAAAGGCATTTTGTGAAACTTTTGGGAAAATCACAAAAAAATGCTGGGGGCAACTTTTCAATAAAAAAGCAGGCGAGGAATGAGTTAAAAGTGTGCTTCCTTTGGTAACCAGATTAAATCGGGTGTGCGTCATAAGCCTTGAAAAGTGAATAAAAAAAAATATTTACACTTCCAATAAAAGTTTCCGATAGATGGTTTTGGTCCTTTCAAGTAGTTTTTATCACGCTGTTATATGTTCAAGTCTTCATTATTGTGGTAAGTTTCATTTTAGCATGTAATTTGATGCAATAGAACCTGGGCGTGACATTATGATTGGGGTGGTTGAATTGGTCGCGCGGGCGTTTGGGCGGACGATTCCTTCTGCGCATGCCTTGGCTCCAAACTGACGTTTTTATGTAACATGGTGGCGACCGTGCTCGGACATTTTTGGCTTCAATTCATTACAGTGGTGGGAGGCGACGACGCGTCGTCCATCTTTTTTTACAGTCTATGGATTAAATATTTATCCCCTGTTTTACCCATGGTTGTAGAATACGCGGGACACGTATGACATGCCGCCCCAACATTTTTAAAAAGGTGATTCTGTCCCAAGCCCTTTTTTTAACCATTCCCACCTATGTTTTTGTTTGTAACGCAGATTTGAGTAAAGTAACAAATACCCAATCACAAATGAGCATTTTCATCTTTCGCGCACGCTTGTCTGATTGAGCTTTGAAGTTGAAAGGACGGGAGCGCGAAGAGCGTAGACCTGTTACTGCGTCCTCTCAAATGCACTGTCAGCCCCCCACTTTTAAGATGGCGGCTATGTCACTGGTAAGCCAGTTATTCTTCGCATACATCCAGTAGTCAAAGTAAACCTGAAGATATCAGAGAAATTTTCAGGGTTGAAAAGTCACATAATTCTAATATGTTTTAAAAGTCTATTTCTGTAAAGAATGTACATTTTACTGTAGTAACCTGATATTACATTACGTTACTGAAGGTGTTTTTAAAGCAAGTTGCATCTATGTTTAGCTGTTACGGCATTGTGGCCTGGCAGTTTGTCACCCACTCACACCTGTTTGTTTTGCCAGCAATCATACTTGGAACTTTCCTTAGACTTCTGTTTTTTTTTCCCAAAGCCTAAAACCCTAAACTTAACCCCCCACACAAATCCACATAATGATGACATTATTAAGTGCGTCAATGAGGTTTCTGTTCTGCTGGTCCTCACTGTGTAGTAGCCACCACAAAACACAAACTTCCATGAATCTCTTGTGTGTTACTCTTCTGTCAGAGACGAGTATTTGAATTGATCTCAGCGAATGTGGATTTAAAGATCCTAAATAACCGTAATTATTTCCAAAATGATAACTGAATTTAACTTGTAAAGTGATCATTTTACAATGTGCTGTACTGATGGAAATCTTTATTATTGCATAATATGTATTGTTGTTTTGCATACTAAAAGACAAGTATACAATTTGTACTCCACAGTTCACTAATACTGTATTTAAACTTCACATCAAAACACCTCAGTATGGTATTATTTTACTTGCATGCCATTTTTCATTGCACAAACAAGAGGAAGTTATCCTAAACATGGCAAACTTTAGATAAAGGAAGCTCCGGTGTAATTTTTTCCACTGCACCACATGCATTGTGCATCAGTGTTTTGTAAAAGGCTTTGAGATGCAAACGGCCATAGTGCAACTTCAATCTCATGATGCTCTGCTTCAGTGGCATGAGAAGTCACAGGCTTCCCTAATTACTTTTTAGGTTTAAGCCTAATCTCCATTCACATCCTATATGCTCTAAAACAGTCCTAAATTGGGGGTCTCCACCCTGCTCCTTGAGAGCTTCTGTCCTGCAGAGTTCAGCTCCAACCCCAATTAAATACAGCTGAACCAACTCATTAAGTTGTTCAGGGTTACTTGAAAATTACAGGCAGGTGTGTTCATGCAGTAATGGAAGCTCTCCAGGAACAGGGTTGCCTTTCTATTAAAAACCCTTACAGTGCAGTTCAGTTCAGACCAGGCAGAATTGAACAGACATTAATAGACAGGCGATACAGAATAATGACCCCTGACATGTTTAACCTCCTAAGACCCGGGATTTGGTTTGTCTTTTTTTAGATTTTGGGGTTAGGAAGAACCAATAAATATAATAACCAAATATTTTTCTAAGAACATGAAGCAGTTTATTTGTCCATGTTTGTGTACAAAAGGTTCCAGTTACACAGAATTAACTATTATGGTGCAAACATGCCAAATTTGATGTCCACAAATGTGGACATCCAGGTCTTAGGAGGTCAAAGACACACTCATCTGTAATGTTTTGCACCTGACTAACTGCTAGTCATACATGTTTTCTGAAACAAATGTGCTATCAAAAAAATGATATTCTGTATAGGGAGATGCAGTACGGAAGCAACCATGGCTAATTGGGAAACTGTAACGTCCAACTTGGATCATGTGAGGCGCCTCAGCCATTCAATAATGATCATTGATATCCATGGTCAGTTTCTGTTTTATGTTCCACAGTTATAAATATATATATATATATATAATTATGACGATTAATTGCCTGTTTTATTGCTTAATTCTCATACAATTTTTTGTTCATGAAATAGTTTTCACACATTGTTGTGATTATTTAAATTAAATATTTTGCAAGGTTTACCTAGCAGTGAATATTAAGACACATAACAGATATTTAAAAGTAGGGGTGCACAGATAAATGCCGATATACACTAATAATACATGGCCAATAACTTTTCTAAATTGCACAGCCGATATTACTCACAGCTATTTCATGTACTACGGATTTTGATCAGTAATTCCTTAACAATCTGAAATCACTGTTAGTTTAAAGGAACACGCCCACATTTTGGGAATTTAGCTTATTCGCCGTATCCCCCAGGGTTAGTTAAGTCCATACATACCTTTCTCATCTCCGTGTGTGCTGCAACTCGGTCTGACGCAGCCCCCGCTAGCCTAGCTTAGCACAAAGACTGGAAGTGAATGGCTCCAGCTAGCATACTGCTCCCAATAAGTGACAAAATAACTCCAAAATGTTCCTATTTATGTGTTATGATTTTGTATTTATCACGTGTACAAATAACATGGTCTTCTGAGACACAGCCATCTTTTAACCGTTTACATACTGGGAACTATATTCTCTGAGGACGAAGCACTGCTACTTGGGAGGAGTGATTTGCTCGCAGTATGTATACTGTTAAAAGATTGCTGTGTCTCATATGACCTTGTTATTTGTACATGGTGTTACTATACCAATCACAACACATAAATAGGAAAATATTTGTTATTTTGTCACTTGGGAGCAGTATGCTAGCTGGAGCCATTCACTTCCATTCTTTGTGCTAAGCTAAGCTAGCGGGGCTGCGTCAGACCGAGTTGCAGCACACACGGAGATGAGAAAGGTATGTATGGACTTATCTAACTCTGGGGGATACAATGAATAAGCTAAATTCCCAAAATGTGGGCGTGTTCCTTTAAGTTGTTTATAACACGAATTTAAAAAGGCAACACTCGTCAAACATAAATCATTATACATATTCTTTATTATCATGAAAATACCTGAAAAGGTTTGAAGAACAGCAATATAAATATATCCTTAAAGGGATAGTTCGGCCAAAAATGATATTAAACCCATGATTTACTCACCCCCAAGCTGTCCGAGTTGCATATGTCCATCGTTTTTCAGACAAACACATTTTTGGATATTTTAGAAAATGTTTTAGATCTTTCAGTTGATTAAATGTAATGTTACGGGGTCCACGACCTTCAAGTCTGAAAAAAGTGCGTCCATCCTTCACAAATTAAATCCAAACAGCTCCAGGATGATAAATATCCATATTTAAAACTTTATCAACGAAAATAAATACCTTCCGGTAGCGCCGCCATCTTAGACTCCTCTGTATTCAGGAGAGAGTATTAGCGTAGTGTACGCACTTTTCTTAGTGACGTATGACAAATTCGGAGGGCAGGGGCACAGAGCAGCAGCAGAGTAGCCTCCGTAGGCTGCGTAAGCTCTCATCCTGAATGCGGACGCGACTAAGATGGCGCCGCTACCGGAAGGTAGTTATTTTAGTTTATAAAGTTTTAAATATGGATATTTCTACAACAACACTGCCCGGATTACCCTCAGAAGACCTTTGTTTATCATCCTGGAGCCGTTTGGATTTAATTTGTGAAGGATGGACGCACTTTTTTTGGACTTGAAGGTCGTGGACCCCGTAACATTACATTTAATTGACTGAAAGATCTAAAACATTTTCTAAAATATCCGAAAATGTGTTTGTCTGAAAAACGATGGACATATGCAACTCGGACAGCTTGGGGGTGAGTAAATCATGGGTTTAATATCATTTTTGGCCGAACTATCCCTTTAAGCCATTTCCTGGAGCTGCGTGTCATAGCTATAGCTAACATAGCTAACAGTAGAAAATTGAGCAAGTTGTGGTCATTTAAAAGTACCTGCACCATTAAACACAATCCTACGAGTGAGCGAGCTGTCTGAGGTAAGATTGCCGCCAGGTGCGGACGTCGACCTCCATTGGCCAGCAGCGCGGACAAGACATCTAGCCTTTATTATAAAAATCTATGGTCATAGCTGCGTGTGTATGGTTCTTCGTCTACAGCGCATATTGCGTTTCTGCACGAAAGCGCCCACTGGCTTTTGGATGTAGCGGTGCACCATTATTTAAAAGTAATCATTTAATGATAATAGTTCATAATGGTTATCAAAGTTTGCAGCATTTCCTTAAATGCTGTTTTTTACACTGTATAGACCACTTCAAGGTTTGTAAACATTGAATGACTATCAGGTGTGCACGCAGCATGGGGTCAAACTGTTCATACCATTTAGGCTTTCTAGTTTAATCTAACAGGGCTAAAAAATGATGACTTGCCTGAAATGAAGTGAGCACTACAAACACAAGCCTCTCTGATCTTTGCATTGTCCCAGTCTGCACGTTTAATTGCTTGCGATCACAGATGTTGTATTTTTTCTTTTTGAGATTCTGCAGGAATCCCGAAAAACTTAACGGCAGACCTGGTGCGATTTTCAAAGCCCACGACCCAAGTAGGCATTTTTGACGATACCGAATAATACGCACCTCAATCTGCTGTAATTACTTTTCTGACCCCGACATGCGTAGTGGGAACTGCCCGTGACGTGAACTTTGAAGGGGTCTATTAAATGGCTTTGCAATGTAGCGCATTACAGTGTCAGTTAAGGAACGCCATCTGATACTGTCACATTTATACAGGCGCTACAGCTCCCCTTGTGTTTTTTAGAGAGATGTGCAATCATTGTGGTGATCTGAAATCATCACGATGAGGTCAAACAATCACGATGAAACTATTATTTAATCATTGTGACAGCCCTAATTTATACAAACAGGTTTTTTTCTTTTCATTAAAAAATATAATACAATATTTATTATAACATTACTTATATTATTTACTTTTATAATTACTTATTTTAATAGCAGAAATCTGAAAGCCAGTAAAAGAAAAAAATCTTTAGACAGTATACAATATTATATAATATTCCACAATATCTATGATTAAATAGCAGTGTTGCACTTTTTATACACATTGCATATTTTATAAGTCAAATAGAAAATAGAAAATGTCTTGTCTTTGACTGTCAGTTGAAAGTAAGCCACATTTTCATGATGCATGTTAAATCTAAGAGCATCATTAATTATTAATAACACTGAAAAACATAAGTGTGTGAGGTCAGAAAGGATCAAACAAAGCAAAAACAAAGAAGATGTGAACATACTCCATATCCAACCCCACATGCACACTGTGATTTAACAAAAAGGTTTTTATTGAAACTTGGGAAGTTATTTTTTCCTGCAAAAATTAGAAAAATATACAAATGTTTGGCCCTCCTCCTTGGTATTTTGGGGCATTTTTTTGTTCTTCAATGATTTTGATGAGCAGATTAATGAATTGTGGCCACTGATGTTTTCTAGTGAGCTCTTGTATTTGACTTTATAATGGCCTTACAAGCTATACACTTAAAAAAATAAATACATTTGGTTATAGCTTCACTTGATTTCAGTGCAAACTAGGAAAAGAGATCATATCTCTTCTGTACTAGCCTATTTGCATTGACTACTTTTCCTTTCTAAAAGAAATAAATTTTAAAGAAGAATCCAGCTTTCCTTAATCTTTCATGATAAATGACCCTGGTTTATATTCGGATAATATACTGTAACTTTCAGCACTCAAAACTACATCTTCAGTCTGGGATAAGCATTAACCCTATGAGGTCTTTGGATAACCTTTTGATTAATTTAATTGGCATGCATGTTTGCAAATTGCTCCCATGTTGCTCCCATGCTTTTTTGATATCTGAGCATGGTTTTTGCACCAGCATGTATGACAGGGTCAGGAAATAATTAAAATTAAACAAATGATACTGTCATGTCTAGGTAGTAAGATTGAATGACGTCACCAGAGTCGCCATACCTTGGCTTAGGTAAATTGACGTATATTAAATATATTCATAACTGCGTTATCACATCTATAAATGTTGACATGTTGACCCTGGGTGTTAACTTTATCGTAGACATGTTTAATGAAAACCAGACACAATGCTTATAGGAATATTTTATTTATTCATTTATTTATTTATTTTATTATTTTAATTGAAAATATTTAGGATTTTATATTTAGAATTTATAGGATGTTGCAATATGTTGTGTGTGTATGTAAGAGATTTTGCTGTTTTACTGACTCACTCAAATTGACAAAATTGGACAGGTGGTTTGCTAAATCACACAGTAGGTTTTAGCCTGTAAAATAAGACCTATGCAATGAGATACACAACATTTACACAAAGCAGAAGCAGCAGGTGGTAGGAAACAACATAATGTCTATGAGAGTCCCTTGATACTCTAACCGCACCCCTGAGCAACTGACAATAGATCTCTTTCTCACTGGCTCTGTTCTGTTTTTCCTCTTATAATAAATCATATCATACTCTCATCTGCTGTAGTAATACTGTATGTAATTATAACTACGAGAAAGTCTTTATGTTCTATAAGTGCTTTGGTGGTACATGTTAGGAGATTACTATATTTATATACAGTATGTGGTATTTATGTGGTATTCCAGGGTTTTCTTTAGACTAGAATGGTGATATTTTGTTTATTTTTGTTGGTGTGATTTTGTTTATTTTGTTTGCATGTTTGGTTTAGTTTTTTGTTGTGAACTGAGATATTTAGTATGTTCTATATGCGTCTTTTGCCAATCTACAGAAGAAACATTCTTAATAATATTTTCTTCTTTTCATGTTCCTGTTAACTAATAGTGTAACATTAAAAATAGCTTTTTGCTATTGTTTTTCATTGTGTAAACAGCTTTAAGCTAATGTGCTATACTCTGAAACAAGAGGAACAACAGCTGTCACCAGGCAAGTACCCTTGACAAAAGGATCTAATGTGTACCATGTAGGTACAGATATTCAAACATTTGGTACCAATATGTACCTTTGAGATATTACTATGCAATCTTTACGTACAAATGTGCACTTTTTGAAAGGGTAGCGCACCCTTTCATTGTACTAATTGGAAGTTAAAGGTCCACTGTGTGGATTTTTAGCAGCATCTAGCGGTGAGACTGTGAATTGTAACCAATGGCTCAGTCCACGGCTTACCTCTCCAATGCCCCTTTAGGGAAGCCTGGAAGCTTAGCATAAAAACCAACCAAGGGTTTTGATTTCGCGGCTTCACTTCCTGCCCACTACTGCGCATGACTGGTCCCGAAATCGCTACTGCGCAGACTCAAGACCCAAGATGTCAGCGCCGTATTGGGACACTGGCGGCTTCACTTTTCACCAATGGAAGAGAGCGAACAGGCGTCGTCCATCTTTTTTTACAGTCTATGATAAAAACGCATAACGCTGCAGTAAGCAGGAAAGGAGAGACTGTTTTCTTTGAATGAAAGGCAATGGAGGACAGAGTTTCCCACAGAAAATTTGTTAGTTAAGATGGTAGGGTTGGACGGGGGGTGGGGCGGGGCGTACGCATTATGATGAAAATTAAAATATTTTTATTTGAAACATATTTTTAAATAAAACTTAATTTTGAAGAAACTATGACAGAAAATGAACACATACTAGATTATGAATTAAATGTTTTTACCTCTAACGGGAAAAGCTGCGTGATGTTTAGTGAAACTAAAGGGTTAATAAACACAAACTAAAGCAGATGTTGTAGAACGT
Source organism: Paramisgurnus dabryanus (assembly GCF_030506205.2). Classification (NCBI taxonomy): domain Eukaryota; kingdom Metazoa; phylum Chordata; class Actinopteri; order Cypriniformes; family Cobitidae; genus Paramisgurnus; species Paramisgurnus dabryanus. Next base: position 25,907,643 of record NC_133357.1, read on the forward strand.
CTGGCGAATGATGATAGATAGCGCAAAAATTGTAAAAACTGATTTTTCCCACTATTAATGACATTATCTTAAAGGAGTGTAACTACTAGCATGTAAATAATGCACATAAATAACGTGAGCAAGAGCGCTCAACAATTATATCTAAACAGGCACGTGAAACCTAGCTAGCAGATTGTTCAAACAACAAAATCACCAGCTAACTTACTTTAAAGTTATAAGAACTATAGACTAATACAATAACAGGCTTAAATAAACCCAAAACATAAGTCCACTTACAGTTCTCACGGACACGCGTTTTATCAACTGGCTATCCTCCAGACATGACGGACCACGTCTTTATCTTATTTCGGCCGCGTGGCTCTCAGGCACACTAGTGGGGTAAAGCGCGTCCGTGCTATTCTCCGAGATGTTTATCAACTGGCTAGTTATCCTCCAGACAGTGACGGTCCAGACCACATCTTTCTCATTTCGGCTGTGTGGTTAGCGTGCCCACTCGCGGTGTGAAGAGCGTCTGCGCTATTTTTCGAGATGCACTTGACAGCCTTTTTTTTTGAACGACCTAGTTAAGGCGGTAGGGTTTCCCAGCTTAGGCGGGCTGCCCGAACTGAAAAGTGAGCTGAATAAACCACCTTTGTGAGGAAAAATGTTCATGTATGTTCCTGTATAGCTCAGTGGTAGAGCATTGCGTTTGTAGAGCATTGCGTTTGCAGCGCAAAAGGTCAAGGGTTTGAACACAGGGAACACAAATATTGCTAAAAATGTATAGCTTGTAATGCACTGTAAGTCGCTTTGGATAAAAGCTTCTGCCAAATCCATAAATAAATAAAAAACGTATTATTATTATACGTATTATTATAAGTTTATTCTTCATGTTCCTAACATGTTTTACAATAAACAGTACTTTTGCTGAAAATTATATTTAGGTTTAACTGTAATTCAAATTATGTTTTATAGGAGAAGGCATAGGTAAAACTTAAACTGTAACTGAATGTCGTTACACTCTGAACGCCCACCACTAATGTCACTGATCAATGTGATTGGCTGAGGCGACGTAGGCTTGCCAAGTTGACCGTTTTCCAATGGTAGCTACAGAATGTTGCTATCTCCCTAATTAAAGCATCACTGACCCCTCCCTTTCAAAACGCATAGTAAAGCCAGGGGCGACAATAAACAACATTTTTCAAGAACAATTTTTGGAGGGGACACCAATAATACAGACAAAATTGTACTTGCAAGGAAATGTGTACAGATAGAAAACGTTTCTCTTTCTCTATGAACGGACGCAAATTTAATTTTAATACACATGAATGCAGAGGTGGAAAGACTAATTAAATATTCTACTTAAGTAAAAGTTAAGTTACTTTAATAATATTTTACTTAAATGTCTAAAAATCTGCTCAAGTAAAAGTAAGTCATTTTAATTTTACTCAGAGTAAAAGTTACTTTTTTACAGCCGGTAGAGGTGGAGGATTCTAGTAAAGTTCAAAAACGACAAGGGAATATAAATCTCAAACTAGTTGTTTTTAAATGTAGGAACATCTTTACAATTAAATTGCAATAACAAAAAGTTAATAGATCAAAAAGCTTTTTTATAACCAAGAAACATTTATGGAATTATTTAATGATTTTTACAAGTGAGTTATGCACTTTTGAAGCAAAAATAATATGAGGTCAGCAGCTAGTAAATACAATCACTATAGTAAGGTTGTAGTTGATGTATTGCTGGTAACATACATTATTTTATTAAACTATATACCTAGTTTAAATGAGCATATAATGAGATGAGTGCCATATACTTTTATCCTTTACACGTTTATTGTATTCTAGCTTCCCATACCTGTGTACCTGTGGTCTTTCACTCTCTCTCTCTCTCGCTCTCTCGCTCTCTCTCTGCAATGTCTAATGACCTGCGCATTCCCGAGGACGTTCTTAAGTTGTTTGACTTGACGCAAAGCTGCTAGACCTCGAAGGATAATGCGCATGTATTAAAAACGCGTCGTGCAAATTAGCGGTAAATACCCTGTGGCAATTCCGTACCAAGAGCATGAATCCTACCTGAATGAAACAATCGATTCGCGTCAATGGCCAGGGGTCTGCATTAGCCCACGCCTGTCTCTTCCCTCTCCATGGCTCTTTTTTTCCCCCGCCCATCAATCAATCATCCGTGGCGCTTCTTTATCACCTTGCTTTTTTATTTTATTTTTTACTCAGTAACGGATATGATTTAAAATGTAGCGAAGTACAATACTTTAAACAAAACAAACTTAAGTAAAAGTAAAAGTACAGATTTTAAACCTACTCAAAAAAAGTAAAAGTACACAAAAAAAAAACTCAATTACAGTAACGTGAGTAAATGTAATTTGTTACTTTCACCTCTGCCTCACCTCTGCATGAATGCATAAAAATGTTTTCTTGTTCGTTTATCTGCTCCTGTTTTCATAAAACGAAATATGTTCATGTTTATATGTCCAAATAGTTCCGTTTTAAAACATATGAGGATAAACTGATAAGTGATGGGAAACGAGGGATATAGCTGATTAACGCGTCAGCTCCGTACACTTCTCAACCACCCGACTGTGTGGTGCTGGCAGTGGACCAAACCACTGTGAGGCAAGGGAGGGGGGAATCCAAATGTTTACAACGTTTTTTGTTGGTGCTCCATTTGCATTTGTATTGTTTTACTTCTTACACAACTATTTTAAGTATTATCAATCATTAAAATATTTTCAATACACATATTTTAATTATATTTTAAGGGGGGACAACCCTCAGATGGGGGGGTCCTGTCCCCCCCGACCCCCCCGGGATTTCCGCCTATTAGTAAAGCTATGGTATCCGCCACAGGACGTGTCAACATGTCATTGTCTGAGACAACGTAGTGACAAAATGCTCTCTATAGAACAGATAGAAACATCGCCGTGGGAAATGACAACGTCCATGTACTGAAAGGGGACCCGTGGTGCATGTACAAAAACGGTCCATGTCAAAGTAATCAAAACAATACAGTTCATTATGTAAGGTCTTTATACACTTTATATCTCTTGCACAATTTTCACACCCTGCGCCACTACCACACAACTCTGTGAAACTGGGTTTGATATTCTGCTCTATACATACGTTCAGGTGTATATACGTTCATAATATAATTATGTATATAAAATTGCATTTCTGTCAAGACATCATTTTAAAAGTTACACAATGCACCTTTAAGTAAACCACATGAACACTTTTAAGCTTGAAAACTTTCCATAGCTCAAAGTTTTCTGCTAGGAGATCGAATCAGCTTTTCCTGAATTTCAATAGAGTGATTCTTTATTTCCTTCTTTTTCTTCTCAGTTTTTTTTTGTTTCATGTCTCTGTATTAAATGTTCCACTTTTTAACATTTTTTTCAACCTAATTGTTTTTGTTTACGAAAACCTCTTTCAAATATAAAATGAACTTACACTACATGTGAGATGAGTTTACAGTGTGTTCAGCTGTCCACTCAAAGCCATCAAAGAACTGTCTGGTACTTTAATCATTGCTTGGTTCTTTTTTTACCAGAAATTAAAACCGCTTTTGTTCCAGATATGCATTTTACATAAAATGTGTCATAAAATGGTCTATTTAAAGACACCATAAAACATTCAATAAAACTTCTTTCCATACATGTAAAGCAACTAAAGTAGAAATTGACCCACCAGACAATTTTAAGAGTGGAAACTGGCCTCAACTCTCAAGTCTCGCTTTTCTTACTCATCTGGCATGAAAGACAGTTGCTTCAAATTGAAAAATATTTTTTACTGTATTCTGTCACGGGATGTACGATAGACGAGGAGGACGACACGTATTAAACATAGAACTTTAATCCACAGATGACAGGCAAATATACACATAACGTTATCGAGAACCAACCAAAGAATAAGACAATAAGGAGTAAATATGGAGTCCAAATAATACTAAACCGGTTTAGTAAATTATAATTTCCTGTTTTTCTCAGGAATTTTGGCCATATAAGGTGGAATGGCATGTTGGGTTTCATATGATACCAGTTCTCTTTCGAGAGAACTTGCGCTGCGTCGCCGAAGTAACGATTTGGAAACGCCTCTGCGTGGCGCATCTGAAGCATATATATAGAATCAGTCCAATGAAAGGGATGGACGTCATAGGCAGGACAAAAGGAGCGTCCAGCCAAGCTGGCTTTAGCTTCCTTGCTTTCAGCAAGTGCGTGTGTAGTTGAAGTTCAGTTCAAGTTAATATGGCAGATGGTAGAGAAATTTGAGAGGTGTGTTCCTCCTTGCTCTCGCTTTGTTGCAGGTAAGGATACACAAGATTTCTGTGTCTGCTGTTTGGATGTGGAGCATCTTGAGGGAGCTGACTGTCGGCATTGAGAGAGGTTGCCACTGTGCAAGCTCCAATCCTATTTGTTGCTCTTTTAAATGAACAACAGACCTTGTAAAGGCCGGGGCTTGGGTACCGCTCTTGTCGAGGCAGGGCGGCGTCCATTGTCCTGGGGTTCCCAGATGGATAAAGCAGAAGAGTTGGAGATGGATTCTGTCCTTTTCAGCCCTCTCCCGCTACTTCCAGTCCTTTCTCACCGGCCTCAGGAGCCCATGCTGGAGTTTCTCCTGCCCGGAGCGAGTGCCCATCGTTGCAGCTATCCGGCTCTGAGGAGGTTGGAGGAGGTTGATTTGCACCTTGTTAAGGAGGTTATGACTCTTGCTGTTGAGCTGCTGCATATTAAATATCCCGCTGAGTCTAAAACCACCCATTCCCAGAACAAGCTGGACGAGTGGTTTTTAAAGACCGAATCCATGCCTTCTCGTTAAAGCCTTCTTTTTCTCCAGGATCTCCACAGCGAGATGTCGAAGTCCTAGTCAAATCCCTATTCAGCCCATGTGTTTACTCCTCAGTCCCAGCTTTATTCCAAACTGCTGGAGCTGAGAGGAAATGGTTATGCGGCAATGCCCGAAGTGGAACAGACGCTTGCGAGCTCTCTGTCTCCTCCGCAGCATCATCATTAAAGCCTCCCACGCATCCCACTAAGCCATGTAGAACCACATCGACCTTAGTGGGTACAGCGTTTGTTTCGGCAGATCAGGCTGGTGCCTGCCTGCATACATTGTCCATTCTGCAGGTTTACCAAGCTGATTGGCTTTGAGATTTATGGAGAGGATAAAAGTCCCAAAAAGATTAGGGAGCTCTGTAGAGCCACGGATGTTTCTCTAAGGGGTCCCAGGGCAACCACTAGAGCTATTGTGCGGTCTATGTCTACTTTGGTGGCCGCAGAGGGTGTGGCTCAATTTGAATGACATTAAACCATTAGTTAAAACCCTCCTGCTTGATGCCACACTTCCTAATTCAGGTCTCTTTAGCGATTTTGTTAACCTGGTCATCTAGAGGTTTCAGTCGCAGGCATTATATAACTTTTCAGTTGTGGGCACTTCCCACAGCCTTCAACTTCATATAGAGCACAGCAGAGAAAAAGCATTGCCCAGCATGCACCACCCAAAAAAGATGACGTCTCATGCTCATTCTAGACTTACGTCTTTTGAATCAGGCCAGCGTTGAAAGTTCAGAATGTTAACATGGTTAACGTAACCAAGGTTCCCAGAGAAGGAAATGAGACACTGCATCTCCCTGCCATACTCCCTATATCCCTGTCTTGCCTCGCTTTGGCACAGTTAAAGGAACAGTATGTAGGATTGTGGCCAAAACTGGTATTGCAATCACAAAACTTGTGGCTAAAACTGGTACTGCAATGACACAACTGGTGGCCAATACACAAAATGACAACATAAACATCAGTTGAGGGCTGCAACTCCACTTTTTAAATGACAATATCCTGGCCAGACTACTGTTGTCAGTGATATAAGTATATGAAATGAAAATGATTTCTTAATGTCTAATGACATATCAGGGTCTTTTTATGATTAATTGACATAAATTTCTTACATACTGTTCCTTTAAAAATCAGAATTCAAACTTTTTCCATGTTTAAGTGCTATAATTGGGTCCCCAGTGCTTGTATCATCCTAAAAAATGTGAAAAGATCAACCCAGTAACTTAGTTTTGGTAAACCATTCTCTGCAAGCATGTGAAAACATAGGTCATTGAAATGTGTCTCCCCCTGTGATGTCAGAAAGAGATTGAGGGGCGGTATTATCCAACCACGGCACTGCCATTTAGTGCAGATATCAGCTCATTTGCTTTTAAAAGGACACACCCAAAAATGTTTAGCTAGAACTTCAATTATGTACTCTGGGGACAACAAAGATTTATTTGACATCTTAAAAAACTCTTATGAAATGTCACTTTTAAGTTTAAGCCGGCTTGGCTGTACGCCCCTTTTATAGCTTCCTGGGTCCTACATTATCCCACCCTTGAAGTCTGTCCCTTCCATTAGACTGAATCTACATACGTACTTCAGACACGTCATGCAAAGGCGTTCCCAAAGCGTCAATTACACATTTGGCAGACACATTTATCCAAAGTGACTTGCAGTGGATTACAAGGTACACATTTTTATCAGCGTGGTTTTTTTGTGGGGGTTCAATGACAAAAATTATAAACATGCTTGTTTAATAACACTACGGATAAAATGATCTGAATGCAAACCTACAAACTATTGTTTTGGCACTTAGTATTGCAAATCTATGTAGATCTGTTTTGCAATACTACCATGAGTTTGAAAAGCTTTTATATCTACTGCCTGTATTAATATTTATTTACTGTAGATGTGCTTTGGACTAATGCTAATTTGTGGAAAGTGCTATAGCAATAAATCTGATAAAACTGATTAGGGAAATGGTTTGATGGAGTGTATAACTTCCTGAAGGATATGCTTCCTCATGTATTAATCATGTTGCATTCTGAATGAACAATATATTACAATACACATCATGCAATACATTATTAGCTAATGAAACAGAGTATGTGTATATATTAAGCAGTATAGAAACATCAAATTAGTTGATGTAAACCAGACACACAATGCTTAATGTCTTCTATATCAGAGTGTATCATTTGCAGACAAACAGCAGATAAGCTCTTATGCCCAAAGGACACTGTAATGATTGGAAGGGACTCAGGGTGGGGCAAAGCCCTTGGATGATATTACAGTTCAGTGGGGTTACTGAGCGGTTGAGGGTTATGACACCTGCATGGGGGTTATGTTAAATGACAGCTGTTAGAGACAGCAGATGGTGAGGAAACTCTTGCTGGCCTTGCATCATCTTTATGGATGTGTAATAAGATTTTTCTGGCCTTTTAGATCTTCTTTGTCCTTCTGACATCTCAGAGATGTTGTTTTGACATTTAAGAGTACTGAACAGGGACGCCCAGCTAATGGATATATTGCCGCTGGTGGTGGCACTTGTCCAAGATTCGATTCTGGGTTCAATCATACATTGAGTAGTTGTCATGTACCCACTTGTTTATTCCGTTTTAAAATTGTAGGATTAAAGTTGTGATTTATTTATGAAAAAAAGAACCATGTAAGTCATGATTAAACCATTTTTCATCATTATTATTTTATTTTAGATATAAAATTAAATAAAACAAATTAATTTTACTTCATCATGCGCTGGCTTTACTTTGTAGTGTATTTTTTTGCGTGTGCGTGTGTTCAAGTGAAATTTCAAAATAATTTTAATGTAACAATCTTAAGTCCTTAAAATGAACATGTAGACTTTAACTTTCTCATAGGTAGAGAATCTCGTCAGGTTCTTGCTAGATAGGATACAGCTAAGGCCTAAATCCCCTAAAATGTTGGGTTTAGGGTTAGGTTTGGGGAGTAGGATAAAAACAGCGGTTCTGGCTAGATAGGATACAGCTATGGCTTAAATCCCCTGAAATGTTGGGTCTAGGGTTAGGTGTGGGGTAGGTTTAGGATAATAAACAACGGTTCTGGCTAGATAGGATACAGCTATGGCCTAAATCCCCTGAAATGTTGTGTTTAGGGTTAGGTTAGGGCAGTAGGATAAAAAACAGCGGTTCTGGTTAGATAGGTTACAGCTAAGGCCTAAATCCCCTGAAATGTTGGGTTTAGGGTTAGGTTTGGGGAGTAGGATAAAAAACAGCGGTTCTGGCTAGATAGGATACAGCTAAGGCCTAAATCCCCTGAAATGTTGTGTTTAGGGTTAGGTTTGGGCAGTAGGATAAAAAACAGCGGTTCTGGTAAGATAGGTTACAGCTAAGGCCTAAATCCCCTGAAATGTTGGGTTTAGGGTTAGGTTTGGGGAGTAGGATAAAAAACAGCGGTTCTGGCTAGATAGGATACAGCTAAGGCCTAAATCCCCTGAAATGTTGGGTTTAGGGTTAGGTTTGGGGAGTAGGATAAAAAACAGCGGTTCTGGCTAGATAGGATACAGCTAAGGCCTAAATCCCCTGAAATGTTGGGTTTAGGGTTAGGTTTGGGGAGTAGGATAAAAACAGCGGTTCTGGCTAGATAGGATACAGCTAAGGCCTAAATCCCCTGAAATGTTGGGTTTAGGGTTAGGTTTGGGGAGTAGGATAAAAAACAGCGGTTCTGGCTAGATAGGATACAGCTAAGGCCTAAATCCCCTGAAATGTTGTGTTTAGGGTTAGGTTTGGGCAGTAGGATAATAAACAACGGTTCTGGCTAGATAGGATACAGCTATGGCCTAAATCCCCTGAAATGTTGGGTTAAGGGTTAGGTTAGGGCAGTAGGATAAAAAACAGCGGTTCTGGCTAGATAGGATACTGCTACGGCCTAAATTTCCTGAAATGCTGGGTTTAGGGTTAGGCTTGGGGAGTAGAATAAAAAACAGCAGTTCTGGCTAGATAAGATACAGCTAAGGCCTAAATCCCCTGAAATGTTGGGTTTAGGGTTAGGTTTGGGCAGTAGGAGAAAAAACAGCGGTTCTGGCTAGATAGGATACTGCTACGGCCTAAATTCCCTGAAATGCTGGGTTTAGGGTTAGGCTTGGGGAGATGGGATACTGCTATGGCCTAAATTCCCTGAAATGTTGGGTTTAGGGTTAGGTTTGGGGAGTAGGATAAAAACAGCGGTTCTGGCTAGATAGGATACAGCTAAGGCCTAAATCCCCTGAAATGTTGGGTTTAGGGTTAGGTTTGGGGAGTAGGATAAAAAACAGCGGTTCTGGCTAGATAGGATACAGCTAAGGCCTAAATCCCCTGAAATGTTGTGTTTAGGGTTAGGTTTGGGCAGTAGGATAATAAACAACGGTTCTGGCTAGATAGGATACAGCTAAGGCCTAAATCCCCTGAAATGTTGGGTTTAGGGTTAGGTTTGGGGAGTAGGATAAAAAACAGCGGTTCTGGCTAGATAGGATACAGCTAAGGCCTAAATCCCCTGAAATGTTGGGTTTAGGGTTAGGTTTGGGGAGTAGGATAAAAACAGCGGTTCTGGCTAGATAGGATACAGCTAAGGCCTAAATCCCCTGAAATGTTGGGTTTAGGGTTAGGTTTGGGGAGTAGGATAAAAAACAGCGGTTCTGGCTAGATAGGATACAGCTAAGGCCTAAATCCCCTGAAATGTTGTGTTTAGGGTTAGGTTTGGGCAGTAGGATAATAAACAACGGTTCTGGCTAGATAGGATACAGCTATGGCCTAAATCCCCTGAAATGTTGGGTTAAGGGTTAGGTTAGGGCAGTAGGATAAAAAACAGCGGTTCTGGCTAGATAGGATACTGCTACGGCCTAAATTTCCTGAAATGCTGGGTTTAGGGTTAGGCTTGGGGAGTAGAATAAAAAACAGCAGTTCTGGCTAGATAAGATACAGCTAAGGCCTAAATCCCCTGAAATGTTGGGTTTAGGGTTAGGTTTGGGCAGTAGGAGAAAAAACAGCGGTTCTGGCTAGATAGGATACTGCTACGGCCTAAATTCCCTGAAATGCTGGGTTTAGGGTTAGGCTTGGGGAGATGGGATACTGCTATGGCCTAAATTCCCTGAAATGCTGGGTTTAGGGTTAGGCTTGGGGAGTAGAATAAAAAAACAGCAGTTCTGGCTAGATAGGATACAGCTTAGGCCTAAATCCCCTGAAATGTTGGGTTTAGGGTTAGGTTTGGGCAGTAGGATAAAAAACAGCGGTTCTGGCTAGATAGGATACAGCTACGGCCTAAATTCCCTGAAATGCTGGGTTTAGGGTTAGGTTTGGGGAGTAGGATAAAAACAGCGATTCTGGCTAGATAGGATACTGCTATGGCCTAAATTCTTTGAAATGCTGGGTTTAGGGTTAGGTGTGAGGTAGGAATAGGATAATAAACAACGGTTCTGGCTAGATAGGATACAACTACGGCCTAAAACCTCTGAAATGTTGGGTTTAGGGTTAGGTTTGGGGAGTAGGATAATAAACAGCAGTTCTGGCTAGACCGGATACAGCTACGGCCTAAATCCCCTGAAATGTTGGGTTTAGGGTTAGGTTTGGGGAGTAGGATAAAAAACAGCGGTTCTGGCTAGATAGGATACAGCTAAGGCCTAAATCCCCTGAAATGTTGTGTTTAGGGTTAGGTTTGGGCAGTAGGATAATAAACAACGGTTCTGGCTAGATAGGATACAGCTAAGGCCTAAATCCCCTGAAATGTTGGGTTTAGGGTTAGGTTTGGGGAGTAGGATAAAAAACAGCGGTTCTGGCTAGATAGGATACAGCTAAGGCCTAAATCCCCTGAAATGTTGGGTTTAGGGTTAGGTTTGGGGAGTAGGATAAAAACAGCGGTTCTGGCTAGATAGGATACAGCTAAGGCCTAAATCCCCTGAAATGTTGGGTTTAGGGTTAGGTTTGGGGAGTAGGATAAAAAACAGCGGTTCTGGCTAGATAGGATACAGCTAAGGCCTAAATCCCCTGAAATGTTGTGTTTAGGGTTAGGTTTGGGCAGTAGGATAATAAACAACGGTTCTGGCTAGATAGGATACAGCTATGGCCTAAATCCCCTGAAATGTTGGGTTAAGGGTTAGGTTAGGGCAGTAGGATAAAAAACAGCGGTTCTGGCTAGATAGGATACTGCTACGGCCTAAATTTCCTGAAATGCTGGGTTTAGGGTTAGGCTTGGGGAGTAGAATAAAAAACAGCAGTTCTGGCTAGATAAGATACAGCTAAGGCCTAAATCCCCTGAAATGTTGGGTTTAGGGTTAGGTTTGGGCAGTAGGAGAAAAAACAGCGGTTCTGGCTAGATAGGATACTGCTACGGCCTAAATTCCCTGAAATGCTGGGTTTAGGGTTAGGCTTGGGGAGATGGGATACTGCTATGGCCTAAATTCCCTGAAATGCTGGGTTTAGGGTTAGGCTTGGGGAGTAGAATAAAAAAACAGCAGTTCTGGCTAGATAGGATACAGCTTAGGCCTAAATCCCCTGAAATGTTGGGTTTAGGGTTAGGTTTGGGCAGTAGGATAAAAAACAGCGGTTCTGGCTAGATAGGATACAGCTACGGCCTAAATTCCCTGAAATGCTGGGTTTAGGGTTAGGTTTGGGGAGTAGGATAAAAACAGCGATTCTGGCTAGATAGGATACTGCTATGGCCTAAATTCTTTGAAATGCTGGGTTTAGGGTTAGGTGTGAGGTAGGAATAGGATAATAAACAACGGTTCTGGCTAGATAGGATACAACTACGGCCTAAAACCTCTGAAATGTTGGGTTTAGGGTTAGGTTTGGGGAGTAGGATAATAAACAGCAGTTCTGGCTAGACCGGATACAGCTACGGCCTAAATCCCCTGAAATGTTGGGTTTAGGGTTAGGTTTGGGGAGTAGGATAAAAAACAGCGGTTCTGGCTAGATAGGATAATGCTACGGCCTAAATTCCCTGAAATGCTGGGTTTAGGGTTAGGCTTGGGGAGTAGAATAAAAAAACAGCAGTTCTGGCTAGATAAGATACAGCTAAGGCCTAAATCCCCTGAAATGTTGGGTTTAGGGTTAGGTTTGGGCAGTAGGAGAAAAAACAGCGGTTCTGGCTAGATAGGATACTGCTACGGCCTAAATTCCCTGAAATGCTGGGTTTAGGGTTAGGCTTGGGGAGATGGGATACTGCTATGGCCTAAATTCCCTGAAATGTTGGGTTTAGGGTTAGGCTTGGGGAGTAGAATAAAAAAACAGCAGTTCTGGCTAGATAGGATACAGCTAAGGCCTAAATCCCCTGAAATGTTGGGTTTAGGGTAAGGTTTGGGCAGTAGGAGAAAAAAAGCGGTTCTTGCTAGATAGGATACTGCTACGGCCTAAATTCCCTGAAATGCTGGGTTTAGGGTTAGGTTTGGGGAGTAGGATAAAAACAGCGATTCTGGCTAGATAGGATACTGCTATGGCCTAAATCCCCTGAAATGTTGGGTTTAGGGTTAGGTTTGGGCAGTAGGATAAAAAACAGCGGTTCTGGCTAGATAGGATACTGCTATGGCCTAAATTCTTTGAAATGCTGGGTTTAGGGTTAGGTGTGGAGTAGGAATAGGATAATAAACAACGGTTCTGGCTAGATAGGATACAACTACGGCCTAAAACCTCTGAAATGTTGGGTTTAGGGTTAGGTTTGGGGAGTAGGATAATAAACAACAGTTCTGGCTAGACCGGATACAGCTATGGCCTAAATCCCCTGAAATGTTGGGTTTAGGGTTAGGTTTGGGGAGTAGGATAAAAAACAGCGTATAGGGGTAGGTTCGGTGCTCATCCGGAGAGATGTCACCTCAAGCCACAACTGAAAGAAGCAGAGGTGGAAAGTAACGAATTACATTTACTCACGTTACTGTAATTGAGTAGTTTTTTGTGTACTTTTTCTTTTTTGAGTAGTTTTTAAAATCTGTACTTTTACTTAAGTATGTTTTGTTTAAAGTATTGTACTTCGCTACATTTTAAATCATATCCGTTACTGAGTAAAAAAATATTTAAAAAAAGCAAGGTGAAAAGACGCCCAACTGATGATTGATGGGTGGGGACGCGCAAAAAGAACCATGGAGACGGACGAGACAGGCGCGCGCTAATGCAGACCCGCCTCAGTTCAAATCTTATGAAAGAAACCCATGGTCAAATTTAAGCGACCACTTTCCACTGACGCGAAGCAAATGTTTCATTCCTATGAAAGGTAGGATTCATGCTTTTGAGTACGAAATTGCAGAGCGTGTTTTTGCCGCTCATTTGCACGACGCGTTTTTAATATATGCGCATTATCTTCCGAGGTCTAGCAGCTTCGCGTCAAGTCAAACACAACTTCAGAACGTCCTCGAGAATGCGCAGGTCATTAGACATTGCAGAGAGAGAGAGAGAAAGAGAGAGAAGAGAGAGAGATTGAAAGAAGAATAAAGGTCTGACATCAGGTACCCAGGTCAGGGAAGCTAGAAGACAATAAACGTGTCAAAGGTATATAGCCATGGCATTTATCTCATTATATGCTCATTTAAACTATATATAGTTTAATAAAATAATGTATGTACCAGCAATACATCAATTACAACCTTACTATAGTGATTGTATTTACTAGCTGCTGACCACCTTCAAAAGTGCCTAACTCACATGTAAAAATCATTAAACAATTCCATAAATGTTTCTTAGTTTAAAAAAGCTTTTTATTTTATTAACTTTTTGTTATTGCACTTTAATTGTAAAGATGTTCCTACAATTAAAAACAACTAGTTTGAGATTTATATCCCCATGTCGTTTTTGAACTCTACTAGAATCCTCCACCTCTCCCCGCTGTAAAAAAGTAACTTTTACTCTGAGTAAATTTAAAATGAGTTACTTTTTACTTTTACTTGAGTAGATTTTTAGACAAGTAACTTTACTTTTACTTAAGTAAAATATTATTAAAGTAACTTTACTTTTACTTAAGTAAAATATTATTAAAGTAACTTTACTTTTACTTGAGTACAATATTTTATTACTTTTTCCACCTCTGGAAAGAAGTCAACTCAATTGAGTGAATGAAAAAGTGCCCAAAGTCACCCGCTAAGGGACCAATCACACAGAACATGTTTTAACGGTCAAATGACACTGCCTTTATTTAATTGACTTCAGGAAAGAGTAGTGTACTGCATTTTGTTATAATGTTATGCTTAACATATTGAAGCGTGAACACTCTTTTGCTGTTAATATTGTCATATTAGCAGAAACTTTAAGAAAGAGGGTGCTTGCTCTGACCGTAATCAGGGGTGAGAGTTGCACAAACATGCAGGAGACATGCATGACTGGTTGTTAAAAACATTTTCTACTGAGAGAGGAAATACTGAATTAGATTTTTTGTAGAAAAATTACACTAAGATTTTAATATAGTGACATAATCAGAATGCATGACAGTTGCAGTCATAATACACAACCTTTTTATTGTACAAATTTCACAAACAACATAAAATAAACAATCCCCATTCCAGCAAAGTTTAGACTTCTTTAATAACTGAACAGCATGCAAAGGCAACTTGCATACATAATATTTAAACAAATAGATAAAAAAGTTGTGTATAGATAAAAGCATCAGCTATTTTCAACTGTGGCGCATTCTGTACCCTGGAAAATTATAACGGTACAATAAGTAAGTCCAAATTTTGTTTTGCTATTACAAAAGCGTGACTTGTCTCTTTTAGGGGATTACACTTTTTTATAATGTGTGCACAATTATTAGGCAATTAGATTTTAAAATATTGCTATACCAATTTCTTTATAACAATGTGTAATAGTGAACAAAAATGGTTTAACAAATAAATAAGGAACAAGGCCGAAATTATACAGCTAACCGTTTGCAGAATTAGTTACCACTAAGTTTGTAACACTTCCAGGATTTTTTTATAATTTTCACAAAAGTTTAATGCCTTCCAGAAAATGTTCTTCTTTAAAAATATAAACATCAGATCAGATTCAGAGCAATCTTCAAAACATAAATGGAGTTTGAACTGTTTGCCTAAAGGGAATACTTCCGGCTTTTATAAGTTGGAAATACGGATTGCTGTAAAAACTCGTCATTGGCATGGAAGCGTTTCCTCTTAATTGACAAAATAACTTGTCAATGGCGAGGAAAGAGTTAAGCAACTTATTTCCAATCAACAATTACCATAATATTTTGTACCTACCATAATATTTGTTTTTTAAGCAAAAACAGAGCTAAAAAACGAATTTTTTACTTGCTCGTCCCTAGGTTCGCTTTCTGCGTATGCACACTTTTTAGGAGTATATGTGCACTTTTACTTAGAGTATGTGCACTTAAAGTGTAGCCTACTTACTAACTGTGCACTTACGTAACAAAATACTGGTACAGTACAAGTTAATATGAGTTAAGCTTTTCAGAAAATGTTGCAGTTCATGCTATACTGGGGATGGGAAAAATGTTTGGGTAATTCTTTCTCCAATTCAGTTGGGTGTTGTAAAGTACCTTTCTTTTCTTTCTCTTGTAGCTGATGGGTTCGTTGGTTCTGGCCGTAGGACTCTGGCTAAGACTCGATACAAATACTGTCTCTCTGTTGGGGGAAAATGGACCAGCTACATTCTTTATCGGTAAGCAGTTAACTTGACTAGTTTCACAGACGATGTGTATTTATTTGTAAAAGTAAACAAAATGCTACATTTCTTCAAACATGCGTACGTTGAAAATATTGTTTTTGTCCCACACCCTGTCTTATTTAAAGAGGTCCTAAAATGAACTGTGAAAAGACAGACAGACTCTTTGTGTTTATTGGTGCTGGATGGAAAAGTTATTAGCTGCTCAGGGTGGCAACATTTCCATGTCCTCTTATCAAAGTTCATGCACATTGGAGTGGTTTGGTCACAGGAAGTGACATTTTAAAGGTGTACATAGATGAATAAAACCACAAGCATTACAAATAATACATCCTGGATTGAAAATATCTCATGCTTTTATCAATATTTATCTGGAAACAAATGAGCATCTCACACACAAGTAGGAGTTACATGAAAACATGGTTATGAACAGCAACATTGTACTAAATATTATAGTCTGTTTCTAAAATTACAATAACATTTGTGACAAAAAGTGATGTTTGGACTTTCACATTACTGCTTTACTTACTGTTAGTTACGCTGCATGTGGCGGACACAACCTTTTCTGACATCAGAAAGCATTCTTATCCTCAAACAACCTCCTCAAGGCCTGTTTTAGTCAATGACATCACCCTCATTTGTGGCTTGTTAGTGCTTGAGGCTGTAGTGAGACATCAGTGTGAAAGAGCAAGACTTAAACCCACATCAATATCTCATAACGAAAGTATCACTTTATGGCCTCACAAACAATCTTAACAACTTGTTTGCCATATGCAAGCACTGCCTTCATACAAATATACATAGATACATATTAACATTTATATTGACAGAATCACAATAACTTAATCGTATCATTCACTGAGGGAAAATGTGGCATCTATTACATTTTCACTGACCGCCCATATTTTGCCCTGTTTTAGCATAGACATCTGGGCTGTGTTTGTCAGCTATTAGATGCCTTTCAAAATTGCTTGCTGGACTTTCAGTGCTATCACAGTCATGCAATGCTCCCATACGGCAAAAAAATAAATTCCTCTGGCCCAAAATATATATATTAAATATATGCTAAATACATTTTGTAGAATGTTATGCTCAATTGAATATATTTTTGAATTTGGAAATATATTTAGTTATAACCAAAATATACTTCAAGGGCAAGCAAATACATTTCTAATTGTATATCCCATATGGCAAAACAAATTTTTTTTGCCTAAATATATTTTAAATACAGAGGCGGACACTACTTAAAAGTACATAAAAGTTTATTTTTAAGTATTCGTATTTTATCAGTGTTTTTCGTTGGAAAACATACATTCCAAAGCATATTATCATAATTTTTACTCCACTACATTTCATAATTTCAAGTTTTTGGTTTATATTTAATATTTAAGTACATTAAACATCTAGTATTTTTTACTTTTACTTAAGTAAAAAGTACTTTTGTACTCAAGAAAAGTAAAACTACACAATTTTATGTAATAAGGTTTTAAATAAATTTTAATATTCAATATAAAAGGAATACACAGTATGATTCTATGGTTTAGAATGTACTGAACATTTTTTTAGTAAAAAATAAAGTAATTTTTCCCAAGACAAACACTCTGATAAAGCACAGATGCTTGGTAAATTTACTTAAAATACTCAAGTAGTGTCCGCCTCTGTTTAAATATATGCTAAATACAAGTTAATTATATTTTTGAAGTTGAAAATATATTTAATTTGAACCTTTTTAAAACTGTTATGTTTTTTTATACATCCAATGCGACGTGAATATATTTTTTGGATTGAAATATAGGGCTAAATATATATATTTTAATGCTTTAAATGTATTTACTTTGAATTAAATCTCAAAATGTACAAAATGTTCAAAAAAGTACATATTTTTTGGCAATTTTTTTATATATTTTCAAATATATTTAAAAACAGGGGCGTCATGCACCAATTTTTTTTAAGGGGGCACAGTGTGCACAGCTCACAGAAATTTGTGCATGCACAGACATCAAACAAAATATTAAAGAGCTTTCAGTCTTTTCCATGGCACTTACATTTCTAACAATCTGAGCGCCCCTGCCTTCATGCAAAAACCTCCAAAATAAAACAACTGTTGACTAACTTTTATTTCAAAAACGATTCAATTGGATTAATGACATATTGGCATCGTATTTACATCTGAAATGGCATGTTTTGTTTATTTACGTTTTGTTTAATGACTTATTTAATTGTGTCATTAATGCATTTTGCACAACAACTGCATTATCCTATGAAATTAATGTAATTTTAAATCCATAAAGTATACAAACAACGAAAATGACATAAGCTATTGCCACGTGATTGATTTTAATGTTCAATAATGATTTAAAATAAAAAGATTTAGATAAAATTATTAGAGGAATGGATTTTTTCATAAAATTATACCTCATATGTGAGCATGTGTGATTCCGCGTCCCCGTGAACTCTGGCGAACTTTGGCGTTGTACCAAGATGAATCTAGAAATCTCTACTATTATAACGTCGAGACGGTCACATTTTAAACCATACATTTTCTACACAGAGGAGGTTAACTGCACATTACCGTACTGGGGTTTGGAAATGTTGTGAGCGTTTCTTACACATTTTAATTCCTTAGATAGCAAAAAGCAACAGCGGCTGCACTGACTGCAGCGCCTGCCACCAGAATAAAGTAATGTAACACGATCAAAACACTATCAAAACGGCAAAAATCTCTGAAAAGTGACAAGGATGCAGTACAGAATTGATAAAATTGTGCATATTAAACAGATTAAAAGAAAGTAACAGATTAATGGACGCTTCTTTGATTTTGAGATTGCATGCAAAATCCATGTGGCTCAAAAAACCGAGGGGGCGCGTGCCCACTCAGTTTCAATGGGCATGACGCTTCTGTTTAAAAATATATGTTTTCTTATATGCTTGTTTTTCATATTAGCATTAAAGTAACCTTTTTTGCAATTTTTGCCAATTTATCAATTTAGAAATAATTGTTTTTAAAAGTTTATTCCATGCCTACATCATCATCCACACAATCATTTTTGGCCATCTATATCACAAATTTTTACCAGGAAGTTTGTTGTGATTTCAGTTTTTTCAATGGAATTCATTTCTATAAAATCACAAGTGTGGACTAGTTAACCAACGCATCCACAACACAAATCATCTCTCATAAAGCTACGACATCATGTTGGCTCCGTTCATCCTTTCATATAAAGCCACATCATGCTGACAGTTAACAGATCAGGGCTTCTTTAGGTAAAGTACATCCTGTGACAACAATTCGAGCGTGCTTCCTGCATGCACACGCACACACAAGTTTTGCAAACCTAACTTTCAGATCACAGAGTCTGCAATGACAAAGAATAGCCTTTCCAAGGCTCCTGTGGCAACGGTGTAAATATTGCCAGCCTGAAGCAAGACTCTTGTCAATTCAGAAAGATAGAGGATGTGGTCACACTTACTATCACACTGGTTTTCATAACTATTACAGTTTACAATATTTTTTAAAGTGACTTAGTTGGTGTAAATAACACTATGTGTCCAGAGGAATGAGCATGACTACTGGACAAGGAGAAAAATACATTTTTGGTGACTGACTCAAAACTTAAAGGTAGTGTATGTACATTTTTGTGGCACTAGTGGTGAAATTGTGAATTGCAACCAACAGCTCAACCCTGTTGTCGGGCTGAGACAACGTAGGGATGAAGCGCCCTCTATTGAGCAGTTTGTCCGTTTAGGGCTACTGTAAAAACATGGCGTCGACTTCCATGTAAGGGGACCCGCGGTGTATGTAGATAAAAACAGCTCATACTAAGGTAATAAAAGCAATACAGTTCATTATGTAATGTCTTTATACACCACTGATAATATAGTTATATATATTATATTGCATTTCTGTCAAGAGATCCTACTAAAAGGTGTTTTAGGTGGCCGTAGTGCCACAATACGACGCATGCATCTAGCACATCTGTTGCGTCGCACACCCTCCTATATAACTATATTTGATTTACTTTTATTTAACAATAGGTGACCTATATGTTAATTGCTAAATACTTAAATGACGTTGGTAAATATGATCTTGGTTGATGTTAAAGTCCCTGTAAAGTAAATCTTAAAAATTGTTTCTAAACACACTATAAATGTTAGAAATATATGGCTGAAACACACCACATAAGCTGTAAATTATGTAGTACTTAATTGCAGATTTTAGACGGGCCTACAACGGCCCATGGCCCCGCCCCTTACAAAACCGCGAGCATCCATTCAGGTTGTAGCGATATTTAAAAGTTAAGAGAGACGGCAGCTTTCCTGCGAGCGGGCGTGGTTTCAGCGTGGGTTTTTTTTTTTGATAACTTATTTTATTTACTTGGCGACATTCAGGCCGGTCAATCATCATTAAGAGCGTATATAAGGCAGCCTCCAGGCCTCTGCATCCAGCTGCAATGTTTCCGGGATCCCTCCTCCTCCCCATCTCCCCCTTCACTGCTCTCTTTCGTCCTCTGTGTAGTTGGATAAATAAGACCTTAACCAGGCTAATGCCTGACCACTGATGCCGACATACTTTTCTAACCTATCCAGTAGAATACTTCAAGAGCGACTAGAAATCAGACTTCTCCGTAAGATTTCTGGAATCACTCTCACAGTTCTTTGATGTAGTGATGGGAGAAACAAAGCTTTTTGAAGCTTCGAATCACTTGAACCAATTGCTTCGCAAATTGATTCAGTTTTTCGAAGCGTTCGAAACACCATACACGCTGGCGACACCTGCTGGTCAAAATAGTGTAAAAACAGCAACTTTTTACAAAATAATAGCAAGATTGTTCTAAAAATATGTTTTAAAGAAAAATAAGTTATTTAACTTATTTAAGACATAATTAAAAGTGTATTCTGTGTTTTTAGTTTTATTTATCACAAACAAATAATTTAAACGAACTCCCTTTTTAATTCTGCACATTTTTGTCATTAAATCTGTCTATAAACAAAAAGTAGACCAAATGTCAGTGTAGTGTTATTAGTCAGAAGGATGAATGTTTTATGAACTTTTATAATAAAATTAAACCGAGTTCACCTACACTGGTCATTTGTGATCAACTCCCCCTAGTGGTGAATCGTCGGATTTTCGAAACAGTTATGACGTAATGAAGCCTCGTTTGCTAAAATCACGTGACTTTGTCCAGTTTGAAACAAGCTCCGAACCAATGATTCGAAGCGTGCTTCGAAATCACCCATCACTACTTTGATGTCATCCACCTGTTGGTTCTTACAGCGGTGCATGAACTCGAAGAAACCTAATACCAGGCATGAAAACGTATGCGTTTGTATGAGGGACAGGTGCACTAACACCTGATTGCATCAGTAACTTGACAACTCTACTACGGTCTCTGTCAGTGTTATAGATATTATATTACACATTATTTTGTAGTGGACAAAAATAAGTAAAACAAGCAGATTGTAAAGTAATATGTATTTTCAGATGACAACTGTGCTTGGATACAAACTAGAAAATGCAGGCAATGTGATTATATACATTTTAGTGAAGCAATCTCTTGTATTTACTTTAAACATCAGGAAACATGATAAAAAATGAATGAATAAAACCATCACAATAAATGAAAACGTATAGAAGTGAATCCCATATGAAACAAAACTTTATTCAGATGTATTTTTCTAACAAACTATATCACATATTTACTGCCATCTCAACACAGCTGTGGCAATTCTGCAGCCTTATTTTGATGAATCAGCTGAGCACTTTGTGGGATATCCTTGGTTTGTGCATGAAGTCAGGGTGCTGAGGAACAGCCCTGTGTAACGTATCGAAATCACCCCGATTGGCTGGACTCCGGTCGATTGCTTTGCTTTCCCGTGGCATCATGGGAAAGCTGGGATAGAAGTGTCCATCCGATGCTTGCTTCCCAATTTGGGCAGACTCAGTAGGGCATCCGGGGATTTCTCTCCTACTGATTTAATGAATACTGATGATTCGGACTCGCACTGTTTCCCCTACTACATTTTAGGTAAGTATGCGGTTTCGGACGATACTTAAGTACATGTGCCTCTGAATCTTGCGAGAAATAGTCCAAAATCCCGGTAATTCTCGCCTACCCATGTGAGGTTTCGGACATATTATTCGTTCGCCTACTGCCTTTTGCCTACTATATAATATGAAAGGTATGCGGTTTCGGATTCAGCCAATGATTTAAATGTGCAATGTATCAATTTTAGCAGCATCTAGTGGTAAGGTTGCGAACTGCAACCAATGGCTAAGGGCTCACTCATATTATACCTAACCCAATCGAACCGTGCCCGAGCGTGATTGACCCCCTCCATACTCCCCCAGAAGCACGCACTCACACTGTAGTTTGACCAATTCGAGTCTGCTGTTTGTATTATAGGCTGATGCTAGGTGATAGATCTCTCTCTCTCTCTCTCTCTCTCTCTCTCTCTCTCTCTCTCTCTCTCTCTCTCTCTCTCTCTCTCTCTCTCTCTCTCTCTCTCTCTCTCTCTCTCTCTCTCTCTCTCTCTCTCTCCCAAAAGTGAATGATATCATCATTAAAGTGTTCTCATGTGGTCTGGCTGTTCTCAGACATTTGCTCAGACTAACGGTGCATTTCTGCTGCCCTCTGATGGTAGTTATATTACATTACACCTTTCTGAAACTATAAGTGTTCTCATGGCAGAACTGACTGAATATTTTTTGCTCATCAGCCTCATGCTGTTCTAAACTATGATAACACAAATACTATGGTAAAAGAAATACAACTGCCCATGCTCCAGAAAGCACAAGAAATGACATTTAAACATTTTTGTTTTGCTATTGCATTTCATCAGAAATGTGTTTTCTGTTCCAACTGAATGTGTTGAGAGTTACTTGAGATGTAATATGTTGACTTGCGTGTGTATCCTTCACAGGTGTCTATATCCTTATTGGGGCTGGTGGTCTGATGATGCTGGTGGGCTTTTTTGGATGCTGTGGTGCCGTGAGGGAGTCTCAGTGCCTTCTTGGAATGGTGAGTAATTTTTTTTTTCAATTTTATACAACTTTTGATAATAAATTGAACCTTACATTAAAAAGTCCTGTTTTATGTTATCATGTGATTTCTGTAATTACAGGTTGCATAATGATTTATGTCCTGTTTGTCTTGTCTTTTACGGTAGTTTTTCGCTTGTCTTCTGACCATCTTTGGAGCAGAAGTTGCAGCCGGGGTGTTTGGCTTTCTAAATAAAGATGAGGTATTTCTGCAAATGATGTATAGAAATAATAATATTGTAATATTGATTCAAACATAAAGGAACACTTCACCCAGAAATCTCAATTCTGCCATACTTTGTTAATCTTTTATACATGATTCTGATTCTCTTACTTAGTCAGGGGTGTCAAACTCATTTTAGGTTGAGGGCCGGATGGTAAATAACGTTAACATGTAAGGGCCAGAAAACTTTTTCAAACCTTAGTGTGTTGAAACTACTAATTATTTATCAAGAAAACTAGAAAGCACACGGCACAAAAACGTCAAATTGTTTGGGTAAACGAGGATCGCATGAGGTCCGTCTTTACACGTTTTGCTGTGCACGTGACTGCAGTGTCCCACGTAAAAGGATTTTAAAAATATGTATTTAATATTTATGACTAAATAATCATGCGGGCCGGATTGGACGCCTTTGTGGGCCGTGTTCGGCCCATGGGCAGTATGTTTGACACCCCTGGCCTATGTGATACTTTAAAACAATGCAATAATTGCAGTGAAAATCCTCATGTTATTGTAAAACAGTAATTCTCAAAGTGTGGTCCGCGGACCACTAGTGGTCCGCCAAACCCCCCTAGTGGTCCGCCAAAAGATGACCTAAATTAGGCAAGTGTTTATACCAGGGCTATTCAATTGGCGGCCCACGGGTCAGACCCGGCCCCCAAGGTAATTTGATCCGTCCCTTTATGCAGTCTGTAAAAAAGACATCTCTAGAATAAATTTAGTAAGTTAGACAACGGGCCCTACAGTTACGAGTTGATGCGCGTGCGTCTGTTTCATACAGCATGAGCTGCAGAGCGCGAGACACGTGACTGGTGCGAGCAGCTGTGTCACGTGTTTATATTCGCGCTTTGGTCCACAAGTTCAACGCGATCGCCTCCCCCGCTCGCGCCTGCGTCTCAAGACGCGATAGCTGACTGTGGTGAGTTAAGAGACCGGACTCTATGGCTGTTTTAACTTTATTTGTTGTATTTCCAGCTTTAAAACACTGCCTTTTCCGACAATTGTTGTCTGATAAGTCTGCTCAATTATGACTTGCTTATCAACAATGACATTTACGTTACATGTCTTAATAAATGAAACTGCCGTTTTTCCAAAATTCAAAGCATCGTTCTCACACAATAATGCAATTTAAACAAGTAACAGTTCATTTGCACCACTGTATGCGTATCGTGCTGACAAACATACACCTGATTTCACTGCTCTTGCGAAATCTAAAAACATATTCTGTCTTATTAGAAGCTAGCCTAATGTTTGCCAATTATTAAGATGGCTGTTGTTGTTGAAATAGGGCTACTGTAATAATTAGCTTTGACAAAAAACTGCATAAAACAATGTTATGTTCCATGTTATAAACTTTTTTGATATGTGCACTGAAGTGAGTAAATGAGTTAAATTCTCAATGAGTGTGATATGGATCTTATTTACCTATTTAAATGTAGAATAAAGCTTAATGTCAAGCATAAACTGAAAGCAGCTAAAATCCACAGATCTATTAGTTTTGTAATGTACTAGTTTTTGTTTCATGTGTAAAATCCCTGTAATTTCAGTGATTTTGGACATTAAGGGGAATTTTTTTTCAGCATTATATTGTTACCATAGATACAACCATAAACTTCATATACCCACCACCTCAGTTTTAAATTAATGGCTCTTTGGAATGACATTAAGTGGGACCTAGGCTGTTACAGTATGTTTAATTGGAGTTTTTTTTCACATGTGCAGTTTGTTGTTCATATTAAGCTGCAACTCATTTTACATTTACTTTTTCAAATGAAATAAAATTCATATAATAATTTCTGAAATAGCATTGCATTTGTGTTTAAAAAATTTGTTTTTGACTTAAAACAGTTGCATATTAAACTTAAATTTAGCTTATCCTTCCTATTTTGTTGTTTTTTGGGGGGCGTGTTAGAGTCAGATTCTGTTAGGTGGTCCTCAGAAAAATATTGGAAGATGAAGTGGTCCTTGGGCTGAAAAAGTTTGAGAAACACTGTTGTAAAAGATGAACACTGTTGTTTTATTTAAAAATGATTCTAACAAAAGTTTTTTATTTATTTTTCAGATCATTTCAGAAATAAAAACGTACTATGACAAATCTGAAAACAACAACAACACTGCAACCATCCAGTCCTATTATACCATTGTGAGTTCCATGTTACTAATGTTTTTACAGTACATCACACTGTAATCATTTCCTAATTCGCTCTTATTTGCCCTGTAATGAAATATTTAGTATTTAGGAAATAGTCAGCCCCAGGCATATAATAAGCTGATAACTTCTGGTTCTACCCGTATTTAATGTGTATCTTTGCTTGTATATTTTGGCAGTTGAACTGCTGTGGCTCAGCTTCAAAAAGCCCCAGTTCGTGTCAAGGATTTTCAAACAAGGTGAGAATCTTGGTTAATAGCAATGTATATTTACTTTTTGTATATCTTTTTTGAATTCCACAATTAACATGGGGATCATTTAACGTGAAAATGAATCAACCCAGCAAGCAATAGCTGTCATTTCATAGTCTTGGTTTACTATAGACCCGATATAGTGACGGCAGGTTGCGACTGAGGTGCCCTTAAGCAAAGCGTCTTAACCCCAATTGCACCCCTGGTGCTGTAGTGACCCGGCATCCCACTGCTCTGGGTGGGTGTGTTTACTACTTACTGGCATGGGTTAAATGCAGAGGTCACATTTTGAGTATGTGCCACCAAATGCGTCAAACATATAGTTTAGCTACTGTATGAATAACACACTCTTAGCCAAAATATCCTTAAAGTTAAATTTTTACTTAAATTTGGTCGTTTTTGCAAAAATAACTTGTGAGATGTGTGATATTTCATCATGTAAGCAAAGTCAACAGTGGTTACAATCTGTGAGGTTTCATTTATGTATTTAATTTATTTCTGGGCTATGGTTAGACATCTCAAATTTTGTCACTGACAGCCCCAATTTTGCCTTGTTTTAGCCTAGACGTCTGGGCTGTTAAAGGTGCAGTGTGTAATTTTCAGAGAGATCTCTTGACAGAAATGCACAATAATATACAAAACTATATTATCAGGGGTGTATAAAGACCTTTCATAATGAACTGTTATGTTTTTATTACCTTAGAATGAGACGTTTTTATCTACAAACCGATGGTCCCCTTACATGGATGTCGCCATTTTGTGCATCATTTTTCTACAGCAGCTCTTAACGGACAAACTTTTTTTAAACTAAGTTGTCTCCGAAGATGACATGTTTGTCCGGTGGCAGATATCGTAGCTTCTCTATGCATTTCCAAAGCGAGGGGTGAGCCGTGAACTGAGCCGTTGTTTGCAATTCGCAACCTCACCACTAGATTCCACCAAAATTTACACACTGCACCTTTAAGACATCTTATATTAGACATCTTTTAAATGCAAAACTGCTTGCTGGGAACGTCCGTGGAAGGTCTTTGTATTCTTGAACTACATAGCAAAAGCATATAAAGATTTTACAGTATGCATATAATAATTTTCTTCTGTTTGTAGACAAATAAATGTGATTCGGCCATTGAAGAGTTTTTCAACAGTAAACTCTTCATCGTGGGATATGTAGGAATTGGAATCGCTGGAGTCATGGTAATGCCATTTTTCCATTAAAGTTCCAGATATGTAATTTTATGCATTTGTAAGTTTACTTTAACTACAAGCATCAAACTAGCCTGCTCCAACCAGACTCTCGTACATTCATTTCATTTGTACAGAGAGTCTGGCCACGCTCCATTGCAAAGCGTTACTTCCATTAAGGAGGGTCCATTGTTGAAGTTTAAAACTATTGGATCTGCCCAGAGTCACTCAGGATCTGCCAAAGCCAATCGCTAACGTGTGGTCGTGACGTATTTCATGCACCAAACGGAAACAACAAGTCAGAATAATCAGACAAACAAAACTTAGCAAACCTGGTTCTTGCTCCGGCTTTAACTTCTGTATATTCGGCAGTTTTGCAACAATGGACCGAATAGCTTTTCTCACGTCTTTCTCCGCTGCCATTACTGAACTACAACTCAAACTGACGCACGACCTCAACGTCATCGTTCTTAGCCACCCACATCTGTTCGCTGATTGGTCCTGCAGATTTTTGCAGGAGAAAACGAAACTCTATAGAGAAATCCCAGACGTACTGCTGAAGCGAAATGAAAATTAAGCGGAAGCACGTAGGAGGGCGGAGCCAGGCTAGCATCAAACATCATTATATTAAACTTTCAGTAACACTTTACTTGAAGGGGTGTTCATAAGATGTTTTCGTTATCATGACATGAAGGAGATTTTATGCATGTTTCATTCGCTCAATTATGTCATTTTTAATGCAAAGATGACATTGTTTGAGATGTCTTTGTAATGACAACTTGACATAAACCAATGCATCATAACTTCTCATGACAACTTGACATTACCAAGACAACATAACTTGTCATAAATCTGTCATAAACATGACAAAGCAGATAAATTATCAAAATTAAGAAACTACCTAGCTTTATGGGTTAACATTACATTAAACTGTCATGTGGTTGGTTGTGACATTGGCTGTCATGAGGCCAGGGCTGGAGTGGGACTCATTTTCAGCCCTGGAGTTTTATGCCTTAGACCGGCCCACGCAACATGATCTCACAAAGATGTTTTCCTCATTTTTCTGTGGCATTCTCATGGATCTCCGAATTTTTCCGTGGCCCTGCCACAGACTTTCTTTTCCGTGGCATTCTCATGGATTGTTTACGCAACTGCTTTTTCCTATTTTCAAACCATTGTCGCTTCGGTTTAGGGTTATTTTTGGTTTGGAAACCCCTGATATGCAATGCAATACACAAGCAAGATTGATCAAGTATGCAGAGGAAACAGATGGAAAAATAAAAATCTTATTATATCTTATATTCTATCCTAAGTTTTTAGTACTTAGATCATGGATATTGATAAATAATGTAAGGTAGGCATACTTTATAACAAATGTTATGTTGTCTATAACTAAGATTTAAAAATATGATTTGTAAATTATTTTCATTTTAGAGGCCGTTCGTATTAAGTCACGTTCAAGTTTATTTTAATTCTAGACGCGCTGCAAGCACACTTATAACCCGCGTCTGAAACAAAACTCGTGTTCATACTTTACAGGCAATCACTAAGAACGATGTGCGTCCTGCGTTTAAGATGTTTATGAACCCTAATGCAAGAATTGTTCAAATAAGTGGTCAGGACTCGGGACACAATCATCTTGGGCATAAAGTGGACGTGGACATCTCTCACCTGCAAATTACGCGAGTGGGGCTGGCAACCTAGGGACACCAACCTTAAACCCGGTGGCATGACAACACCGGCCCTCATGGCCAAAAAAAAACAGACCGGCCCACCGGGAATTCTCCCGTTCCTTCCTATGGCCGATACGGGCCTGCGTGGGGCCATTATAATTGTGTCTGAACACTTTTACCAGTGATACAAATTGAATTTGTCATTAAAATATCATTACGTGTTAATACTCTGTCATATAGTTTTATAACAGCGTTATGAATATTTTTCTTGACCTCAACTATAGTGGCATAAATAAAATTTGTCATTAAAATAGGCTGTCATATATTTTTATAACAGTGTCATGAATATTCTTCATTTCATTTTTTTTCTCCAGGTGTTAGATAAACAAAATCTAATAATACTACTAATTAAAATTAATACAATTATAATTGTGTCTGACCACTTTTTACCATTGATACAAATTGAATTCGTCATTAAAATATCATTACGTGTTAATACTCTGTCATATAGTTTTATAACAGCATCATGAATATTTTTCTTGACCTCAACTACAGTGGCAAAAATAAAATTTGTCATTCAAATGTCATTAAGTGTAAATACGCTGTCATTTAATAATACTATTAATTAAAATTAATAAAATTATATTTTATTGCATTTGGAGACAGATTCACCTGAAAATTTGATAATTAAATTAAAATCATAAATGTGCATAAAATCTCCTTCATGTTCATGACACATGTCATGTTGTGATTATGAAGGTGTCCTGTCAGTCTTATGAACACCCCTTAAAGCAACACTATGTAGTTTTCATGTAAAAATGACTTACAGCTCCCCCATGTGGTTGAAAAGCGCAACAGTGCCTGGTATCAGACACTCTTCTGCAGGCAGGGGGAGGGGCGGGGCTGTGTTTCCTACCCTCCACCGCCACTTTCAGAGTGTGCTTGTAGCAGCTAGGAGGCTGCTCGGGTTGCAGCAACAGTACAATTTGTCCAGTTAAAAGTTGTTCTATCACTGAAATAATTTTAGAGACATTATTTAAAGGTAAAAGTAAAGTTTTACCGAACTTTCAGTTGACGCTTTTTTGCTGTGAATCAATGTGTGCTTAGTGTAACTATATTATAAAACCACCAACATAGAATAATTTTGTTCATGTCATGTCTGTACATTATATATGACCCTGGACCACAAAATCAGTCATAGCGGTCTTTTTTTTTTTTATTGAGATTTATGCATCTGAACGTTGCATAAAAAAGGTTTTTATTGATGTTTGGTTTGTTAGGATAAGACAATATTTGGCCGAGATTTGAAAATCTGGAACTTGAGGGTACAAAAAATTTAAATATTGAGAAAATCATCTTTAAAGTTGTCTGAATGAAGTCCTTAGCAACACATATTACTAATTATAAATACATTATATATTTACTGTAAGAAATGTACAAAATATCTTCATGGCTTTACTTAATATCCTAAGGATTTTTAGCATAAAAACCTACAATTTTTGACCTATACAATGTTGGCTATTGCTACAAATTTACCCGTGCGATTTTGTGGTCCAAGGTCACATGTGTGTAACACATCATGTCTCTTTTTACAGATTATCGGCATGGTTTTCAGTATGGTTCTATGCTGTGCAATCCGTAACAGCAGGGAGGTGATCTAACACCGTTCTCCTCATCCTTAAGTGACCTTTCACCTTTGACACTTAACCTTTGCTGGACATACACCACCATTTGGGCTAAGTTCAAGAAGTTCCACTCATTCCACCATGTAAACTCAGGACAACAAAACTCTTTTCACTTTCAAAATGTAGCCCCTCTCTCATTTACTTCATCACATCGCTGGACTGTATTTATTTATGCCTGCTGGTTAGGTGCGTAGCTTTTCCATAAGCAACAAAAATAAGATATCATTTTAAAACTTTTAAAATCTTTTTAACATAATTTTAAGTTAAACATACAAATGAAGTGCATAGCTTTTCCAAAAGCCATAATCTGATCAGGTCTCTCTCGAAACCAAAAGCTTTGCATGTAAACGCTTGTGTGTTATTCTTGGCAGTTACTATGTGGCGTCACATGTCAGATAAAAATATGATGTAATGTGAAGCCAGGGGTTCTGTGGCATGCCCATGGCGAGTGGGTTTAATGATCTCTTACCCAGAGACACCAACAAAACAGTCTTTTACATCGCAGAGACATTCCAATACAGAAATCTAATGGTTTACATGTGCAAACTTGCATGTTGAAGAGCTGACGTTTTTAGTAAACTCTTTTTTTGGTTTGGTTTACCTAGAATTTATCCGTACTCTTTCTATTTAAAAGAAACGTAGAACAAAATGTAGCAAATTCCCTGTTTAGTGTTGGGACTCGTGCAAAGATGATCAGGTTTCTGTTGAGGTTTCTGCAGTTCATTTGCAATATCCATAATGGCACAGCCCAGTATCCTTGGGCTTGTTGAAGCCAAATCTTCTCTTATAATATACATGGCAAATTTTTTGGTGTAGAGTTTCCTGGTTATTTTACTTACGTAACTAAATAAAGACTCTACACTAAAGACGCTGTGGTTGCATACTGGTGAACCTGAAAACTGAAGCACAGGAAATGAAAGTAATTAGACAAAAATATAAAACTTCAATCTGAATCAGTAAATGTTTGATTTTTTAGGGTAGCTGATATCAAATTTCAAGTAGCGAGAGCTGCGTTTTGCAGTGTGACTTGAAATTATTGAAATGATTATTTTACAATTGTCCAGTTGATAGCATATTAAAGGTGCCGTAGAATGTATTTACATAGGCATAGATGAATAATACGAGTTCGGCCATGGTAATGACATATCGTGAGACTTAAACACGAATGTTTCCCTTATATTTATATAAACCTTGTGCATGCAAAAGACCGCTGGAAAACAGGCCAATCTCAACATAACACAGACTGTGACGTTAAACCCGAGATGTACGGCCCAACATTAAAGGTATAGCGGAAGAATTTCCCAAATTTTTTTGGACATTTAGAAAAAATACGGTGAGAATGCAAGCTTCAATGAATGGCTGAAACCGTAGCCCACCACACATAAACACTTGAAAGTGCGCATGCGCAGAAAGCGAACCTAGGTACAAGCACGGCTTTACGTAAACATATCATCAGAATGATTGACAACTGGGATGACCAATAGTCTTGATGATCCACCCGGAAAAAGAAAATCTTCCGCTATACCTTTAAATTACACATTCAATTAAAACTGCAAGCAGTGATGGAAGGGCCCTCGCACACATGACACCGCCACGCCGTGGCATAAGAATTAAAGGGAACAGTAGTAAATAGGCATTTAAGCATGTAAACATAGGTGAACCATTTAAAAGTGTATGAGAGTATGAGTGACTACATGTAAATATTGGCACGTAGATGTGTTCAGTCCAGGACTCTTATTGATCATGTAAAATGTAGGGCAGATCTGACTTTGAATAATCAGTGTAAAACATCTTACTTCTTGTTGCCAGCAGGTGGCGCTATGGCCATAAGTGACTTTTGGCATGTAGATGTGTTCAGTCCAGGACTCTTGTCAATTATGTAAAGTTTGGGACAGATCAGACATTGCATAATCATTGTAAACATGTCACTTCCTGTTAACAGCTGGTGGCGCTATAACTATAAGTGACTATTGACATGAAGATGTGTTCAGTTCAGGACTCTTATTAATCATATGAAGTTAGGGAAAGATCGGACATTGCATAATCAGTGTAAACATGTCACTTCCTGTTGCCAGCTGGTGGCGCTATGACCATAAGTGACTATTGACATGTAGATGTGTTAAGTCCAGGACTCTTATTAATCATATGAAGTTAGGGAAAGATCGGACATTGCATAATCAGTGTAAACATGTCACTTCCTGTTGCCAGCTGGTGGCGCTATAACCATAAGTGACTATTGACATGTAGATGTGTTCAGTCCAGGACTCTTATTAATCATGTGAAGTTAGGGAAAGATCGGACATTGCATAATCAGTGTAAACATGTCACTTCCTGTTGCCAGCTGGTGGCGCTATAACCATAAGTGACTATTGACATGTAGATATGTTCAAGTCCAGGACTCTTATTAATCATGTGAAGTTTGGGACAGATCGGACATTGCATAATCAGTGTAAACATGTCACTTCCTGTTGCCAGCTGGTGGCGCTATAACCATAAGTGACTATTGACATGTAGATGTGTTCAGGTCAGGACTCTTATTAATCATGTGAAGTTTGGGACAGATCGGACACTGTATGCCTGAGTTCCAGCAACCTGTTTCATAGCGAAACATCCAACTTTGTCGGGCCAGAACCGACACAAATTTTAATATAGAATCAAATCCTTCGCAATTTAGCATCACAAAGGCCTTAAGATGAGACTCGCCAAATATGATGATGATCCGACGAAAACTGTAGGAGGAGTTAGTTAAAGTATGACTGCTGAAAATGAGAAAAACTGAGCCAAAATCTGAGAAATAATTCAAAATAGCTGACTTCCTGTTTGGTGTAGGGCGTTGCTCCAAGAGACTTTTTTGTAGGGCTTGTAATAATACATGAGCATACCGAAATTCGTACATGTAAGTTAAACACAATCCAAGGGCTGCTGCATTGAATATTTGAAAGTGGCGCTAAAACATGTTCCTTCAGGTTGCCAGCTGGTGGCGCTATGGCTATAAATGAAAATTGTTATGTAGATGTGTTCAGGTCAGGACTCTTAGCAATCATGTGAAATTTGGGACAGATCAGACATTGTATGCATGAGTTCCAGCAACTTCCTGTTTCATCGGAAAACATCAAACTTTGTCGGGCCAGAACCGACACAAATTTTAATGTAGAGTCAAATCCTTCGCAATTTAGCATCACAAAGGCCTTAAGATGACACTCGCCAAATATGAAGATGATCCGACGAAAACTGTAGGAGGAGTTAGTTAAAGTATGACGCCTGGAAATGACAAAAACTGCGCCCAAATCACAAAAATAACTCAGAATAGCTGACTTCCTGTTTGGTTTATGGCTTCGCTCCAAGAGACTTTTTTGTAGGTCTTGTCATGCTACAGAAGCGTACCGAATTTCGTAATTGTACGTTAAACACAGTCCGAGGGCTGCTTCGTTGAAAATTTGTAGGTGGCGCTATAGAGCCGTTTTCCCACGCCTAATTCCAAAGCCTACACCACATGTAAATTTTCATCACTCTTGACATCCGTGCAAAATTTCATGAGTTTTTGAGTATGTTTAGGCCCTCTAAAGTCCCGCTGAAGTCGGAGAAAAATAATAATAATAATAACTCCTTGAAGAACAATAGGGTCCTCACACCCCGGTGTGCTCGGGCCCTAATTAATTACAATATTTAACAATACTAAAAACAAAGTTGTAACTGCTGAGTTGGCGATATATGCTAGTTAATGCTATATGCTAACATTTATGCTGAAGTTCTACTATTGACGTTAAAGTTACGTTTTGCAGGTCCATACTGAAAAAAACACAAACGTACCACTCATAAACGTCCATTAACAATCTCCAAATAATTGATTTTTCCTCAAAATCTGATAAGACACACACAGAGCTACTAAATGAGCAGCTCTGAAAAACAGCCAATCAGAGCAGAGCTGAACATTATTATTCATGACCCTTTCAAATAAGGTAATAATCAACCATTTCATTCTGGGGATCAATCCTAGGGTTGTAAATGGAGACATATATCCAGTATGTAAAACTGTCTCTGAAAAAGTTTGACACCACTTCTACATACCTTCATATCAGAGAACAATTTAACATATTATTCAATGCATTCTTTGGCACCTTTAAGGTTGAAAGTGTGACATTTTCCACCATTATTGTGTGGCAAAATTAGGATTTCTTTTAAATGTAAATATTGTTAACTTATTACAGCACCTTAAATACTGTACAACATAAAAACTTTGCTTTAAACCAGCTCCAAGTTATAAATGAACATTGCCACACATGTCTTAGTCCTGAAGTTTTTATTTCATGAAACATACTGTATACATATCTGTGCAAGGTTTAGGGCCTGTTTACATTAGTGCATTTTTGTTTAAAAATGATCCTTTTTTTTATAAAGGCGTTTCACAAAAGTTCCCTATCCACACTATACATGGCCGTAAACGCATGAAAAATGACCATTCATGTACTTGTGCATGTGCTGTATGCAGCCACAGTGTTATAACTGCACAGTGGCTTTTAGCTTTTTGTATTGAAACTCAAAACTAATCTGTGGCAATAGCTGGTATAGTACTATTTTTATTTGTAGTACTGCTGTTGCATTATTTAGCCTGCAACCTTAGTTAATGCTTAAAAGAGCGTTTGAACATTTTCAAGGCTTGCCGTTCCACCTCCATGTTGTTTACACGGTCGTTGCGGCTGGTCATTGTCATCTTTCGATAGCATAATGGATCCAGGGAAGAATGTGCAATGATCCATAAGACCCAATCAGGAAGCGGATGTGGGCACTCACGCTTTTGTTTACAAGTGTCCGGTAAGGTCCAACTTTACTGCATTTTCACATTAAAACAGGGTCTGCAGTTTTCACTAAAGTCTCAGTTTATGAGCGTGGAAAACTTGCGAGTAATGTGGATGCCAGGCGTAACCGTAACAAAAGTAATGCGCTTTAAAATGCACTAATGTAAACGTATATGCTTTCTGTAGTTATAGTTATCATAAAGATTTGTGTGGTTAATGTGTATAGAGGCAGATTTGGTTAGTGTACAGTATATATATTTGATTTTAATATTAAAGTGCAATTTTTAATTTATCCTAAAAGACAGCTTAATATTTAGTTGAGTTTTTTTATGTTGAATGTTTTATATTATTATTATTATTTGTAATTTATAGAGGGGCAACCGTTAGTTGGTCAGACATTTCTGCTGGTGCATCACTGCTGAAGGGCATTTTAAAGGTTAAACAGTAGTCTAATAAACAGTAACACAAGAAAGAGTGTCAGTCATCTTAAAAGTGTTCACATTTAATGTTGCTTCAGATCTGTGTTGTTCTAATAGCAACAAACAACTCAGTTCAATTGTATTTGTTCAAAATGTAAAACAGCATGAAGCGTGTAGTGTAGCTTGGCTTTGTTGTAAACAATGTTTGTGTGTTATTCCTGCTATTTGTGTAAACGATGTATAGATGTTGTGTACTGTAAACACAAATAACACTGCAGGTGTTGATGTTGATGTTCATAAATTGTGTGTTTAATTTATTTTGATAAATGGAGTCAAAACAGCATCCAGGTTTCTCAGGAACATTGCTGCAAGAAAAAAAATAAACTGTCTTGAAATTTTTTATTGTTCTGTTTTTGTTGTTTCTTTTTTTTTCAGATTGGCATTGTTTTGTATGGCTGTTAAAGTTTATGCATGCAAAAAATTAAATGAACTCATTCCCTGACAGCCTTTTTTTTGCATTTTTTATGATTTTCACAAAAGTTTCACAAATTCCTTCCAGGTACCTTTCTTTTACAAATATATAAACATACAAATATATTAAATACAAGAACAGATCCTCTGCTTTCAAACAAACACAATGGGGGGAAAACTTTTCATCCTATCCATATTTGTTGTCTTTCTATAACCTCTCAAATATGGGTAGGTTTCTTTAAATATACAACATTTTGGACAAAAAGTTGAAATAATTGCACTTTTTTTAAAGGAATTTTGTTAAAGATCAGATTCAGAAGGAAGATCAAAACATACACAGAGTTTAAACTGTTAAAAATTCGATCTTGCTTCAGTTTTTTTATAAATTGGGTAAGAGCGTCATCTAGTGGATAATAGCTTAATTACAAATTACTGTAAAAACTCACCAGGGAAGCGTCATTGGCAAGGACATGTCTACTCTTAATTGACGAGATAACTCGTAAATCGCGCGGAAAGAGTTAATGCAAAGTTACAGGATGCAGTTATGTTATACTAGGCTGAAGATTTAAACTGAGAGTCCTAAACACTGTCAGGAAGGCCGTTCCACAGTTTAGGTACCAGGTGGGAAAAAGTATCGTCTGCATGGCAGTGGAAGCTGATCCCATGATTTCTAATAATATTTTCAAGGGGCATCACGTATATTAAAATAAGACCTAAGATCCTGTGGTGATCCATATTTTACATGCATTAGTTTTTATGATTCCCAATTTATATGAACAAAATGATAACTGTCATGGTATGATCTAAACCAGTGGTTCTCAAACTTTTTTGGCTGAAGTACCCCTTTTTATGATTTTTTCAAGCCAAGTACCCCTTAACCAGTCAACAACATTTGATTTTGAGATACAGCGAAATGAGAGTGAGACAGTTATTATATCTGATGCCCCAGAGCAGGTTTATTGCTTATTAGTATTCATCACGAAACTGGTGGTATTTTTGAGGCTCTGGTTTGTTTTTTCTTTTTAGCATCCTCTTTTAAGAAGCCACCTCTCATAACTTTTATTATTTCGCGCAGACCCTGCTCCTGATTTTGGATTCAGGTCTCAATAAGTACTGTTAATAATCTCAGTACCGAACATATATCAGGGGTCTCCAACCTTTTTTTATTGGAGAGCTACTTTCTAAAAAATAAAAGTGGTCGAGAGCTACTTGTGTCACCTTATACCTAAATTAGTGAGTTCATAGACACCTGTCTATTAACTCACTGTGATTTGAACTCTTTCCCCGCCAGCATTTAAAAAAAAAGTTGCCAGCCAGTGCCAGCATTTTTTTTATTTTTCACAAAATTGTAATACCTTCCAGAAAATGCTTTTCTTTAAACATAAACATACAATACATCAAATGAAAGAACAGATCCTTTTAAACAACAAAAAAACTTTCATGTTGTCTTTATTTATACTTTTTTATCACCTCTTATATGGGTAGGATTCGTCCAAAAACACCACATTTTGAATAAAAAAACATAAATTATTAAAGATCAGATTTAGAAAGATGATCCAAACATTGAGTATTTACTGCTTTTGGATTCATAATAGGGATGTGCATGTATGTCACGTATGGCTCTCTGGTATCTCTTGACATTTGATGTTTAAATATGAGATGATATTGAACTTGTGACGACGACTTTATTTTCATTTTATCAAAAATGAATCCGAAAATGACGGCATCCATTTTAACCATAGTGCCTCGACTCGAGATGTGCGAGGATCGTCCGGTTGCCGCGGCCCGGGCTTCACAGCGTTGCGCGGATCGTCCGGTTGCCGCGCCGCGGGCTTCACAGCGTTGCGCTGATCGTCCGGTTGCCGCGCCGCGGGCTTCACAGCGTTGCGCGGATCGTCCGGTTGCCGCGCCGCGGTAATTAAATTACTGATGTCATATGATACACCGGTCTACACAGCTCAACGCGACGTCAAACACGTACCCAGTCTTTCCCACAGGCGCTTAACCAGACATCCAAATGCGCCATAACCACAGAAAATAAACCTACGAGCGAGGTACCTGTAGGAATTTGTGTGTAATACAGCCGTTTCTCAATATGCGTTCTTGTCTGTACTTGTGTTCTTGTGGACTTGTGAAACGTCATCAGTCGCGGCCCAAGTAGCTACTGTTCCAATTCAAAGTTCGCATCAAGCCCAAGTTCACATAAAATCCCCGGATGTGTTCTTGATCCGCCCATTTTATCGAGGATGCATCAGAGGAGACTTGTGTGGACTTATGAGAGCGAAGTTTCCCAGAATGCATTTCGCGTCACGAGTTCGTTCTTCCGAGTCTGAACTTGCAAGTTCGAACTACGAAGGACACAAGTCCGAGTTCGGCGTACTTGGTTTTGAGAAACGGCTCTGCTTTCCCAAGGTTATTATGGAAGATTTAATGAGGTACATTTAAATAAAACTCCAACATATTTACAACACTGACAGATGTCACTTACTTATATATATACGCACAGCAACACCACAAAAGAAAGTAAACTTTAAGTATGAAATGATAACAGGAGCAGACTCCGTGTATCTCCGTTGCTGAAGCTGCTGAACTGAAACCTTGTGCATGCGCCAGACAAGGTCAACAGGTTGAACTCGCACATGCATTTTGTACAATGTGCTTTAAATTTATGATTTTTTTAATGCATCTTTGTGTAGTCCTAATGTCATATAAAATACTATCATCATGAATTACTGATTTTATTAATTTATTCCTAAATGTCAGTTTCCACTTTCTCTCACGTACCCCCTGCAGTACCCCAAAGTACCCCTAGGGGTACGCGTACCCCCATTTGAGAACCACTGATCTAAACCATTCTGATGCCTGTTCCTGAATACCAGGAATTGTTCCTGAATGCAGGAACTGTTTCTGAATGCAGCACTAAGATCTAGTAGGACTAGGATTGAGATACATGACCTTGGTCCGATGCTAGAAGTAAGTCATTTGTTATTTTAATCAGAGCAAAGAGAATAAATCTGACTGTCATCTCTGTAAAAATTATACAAAATGTTATGTTTCCTAAGGATAGAACAAAAAAACAGAATGGGACCCAACACGTCCCCTTGAGGTACCCCACATATTATCGATGCAGAGGGAGAAGAGGATTTTCTTGTGGTGACTCTTACTATCCGGTCTGCAAGGTATGATGAAAAAAAGTCGAAGTAGTGCCCTTAATGCCAACCTTGTCCCTTTAAGAAATGTAAGAGAATAGTGTTGTCAACTAAATCAAAAGCAGCACTGATATCAAGCAACATTAAAACTGAGAGTTTCCAGGAATCCAATGTTAGTAATATATCATTCGATACCTTGAGTAACACAATCTCAGTGCTGTGGAGCAATCTTAATCCGAACTGAAATTTGTTCTTAAACTTCATAGACAGTTTTAGTTGTTTTATTACAGAATAATATGATGGTAAACCGTTGATGTACCCAATGACTTTCAAAGTAGGAAGGTACCTTTATCTTTATCTATCAATAATTATAAAACTGTGTTAAACAGAATTAAAAAACTCATACAGGTTTAAAACAACATGAGGGCTAGTAAATGATGACAGAATTTTCATTCTTGGGTGAATTATACTAAACACACATTTTTTTCATGTTTGGCAGAGTTATGTTTTTGAAGCAGGACTTTCCTTATTTCATGAATGTGTCTACTGCAATGAGATCAGTGCAGGCATAGCTATGACTGAAGCAGGCTAAAGTTTCAGTTTTAGTTTCTAGTCTGCACTTTTTATAGTTACTCAAGCACAGACTTTATTTGATTTTCTTAACTCTGTCATATATGTTATTTGAAATTTGAAATCATGTTTTTTGTACCAAAGTAGTGACACATAATTTTTTCATTTCTTAAATTTATTTCGAGCTTAAAATAGCAAGCGCCTTTATACTTTGACATGCCTAACTGCAACTGCTATGCATGTATCTAAAATACGGATTCATCCCTGCACTTCGTTTATTTAGAGAGTTAGTTTTCATTCATTTAGGTTTAGTTTCCTGTAGTAAGAATAACATGTTTATGTTTATAACCAATTGAGGGGGGGCTGGGGTGGTACTGGACCTCCTATAAGCATTGAGGGACCCCCTATAAAGCACAAAAATAATAAATTGGGAGGGTCCCCTGGTGTTTATTCAAATTAAAATACTACATAAATTCAACATTCTCGTGCTGCTCTGCCACAAAGCGATACCTATACAGCAAAAAAAAAATATATATATATTTTTAATTTTTTTTTAAAATAGCAAAAAAATATATTTGCTGAAATATATTTTGGAATATGTTTACAAAAATATATTTTTCACCGATATATTTTTTGGCCATTTTTTGTATATTTTGAAATACATTTTTTGAAAATAAATTAATTTTAAAGCATTAAAAAAAGTATACAGTAGTGCCCCTCCATATATTTTAATCCAAGGAAATATATTCCCGTCGCATTGGAAGAAAAACTTTGTTTATGTTACGGACCTGTAAACATTACAGTTTTAAAAATTTTCAAATTAAATATATTTTCAACTTCAAAAATATACTTTATTAAATTAACTTATATTAAGCATATATTTAAAATAAAACAAAAAAAACAATTTGCCATATGGGATGTAAAATTAGAAATGTATTGGCTTGCCCTTGAAATACATTCTGAAATATATGTTGATATATGAAGGTTAAAACTAATTGGCTATATTTCCAAATTCCAAGAATATATTCAATTGGGCATTACATTCTACAAAATGTTTGCGCATATATAATTTTGGCCAGAGAAATTATTTTATATTTTTTTGCCGTATGGGTACTTGTCCCAATTTCACAATAAACTAATCCAAAAGATTTCTGTCTAAAATAAATGTAAACTCTCAAGTGTGAGAGTAAAACGTTGATCCAGGATTACATTTGTAAAATCACAATCACCCTATAATGACGGGGGGGGGGGACTTAGAGGACCACCCAAAATCTTTGACATAATTCGAACACTGTTTATAACATGTACCTGAAAGTGGAAATGAAGCAGTGAGACAAGTTTTTATAGGAAATTGACTTTGTCCATGGGTTTTGTTATAGTTTTTAATGCATGGGTGCCCCATTTTGCAATACCAGAGCATACCTGTGAAGTCACATGATGGGTTGTCCTGAATGAGCTTGATATAGATGGTAAAGAGATGGATAAAAACAGACAGTAGGAGGATAGATAATAAAAGATGAAACTAAAAGCAACAGGGTGCCAGTACATATGAAGTGTAAATCCCTCACAAACCAAAACAAAGAAAATATGAACTGGAACGGTTCAAGATGTGTCATGCTTTGAGTAGGACGAATAACAAGGTTTGTCTGAACAGAATATCCTTCAATTCTGAATGTAATACAGTCACACCCACGTCACTCAAGTGCCTATAACCATAACTCCAGTTTAAAGGTGCATTGTGTAACTTTTAGGGGTGTATAACAAACTTACAAAATGAATTGTATTGTTTTAATCACCTTAGAATGAGCCATTTTTTCTACATACACCACAGGTCCCCTTTCATGGAAGTCGCCATTTTGCACCACTATATTCCTACAGTAGGCTAGTCTCTATAGAGTGCGTTTTGCATGTTGTGCTTGTCCTGTGGCGGCTACCGTAGCTTCACTGTCATTTTAAAAGGGAGGGGTGAGCTGTGGACTGAGCCCTTGGTTACAATTCGCAATCTCACCACTAAATGCTGCTAAAAAATCTATACAATGGACATTTAACAGGAATCAAACATCAATAAGCAGTGTCCCCATAAAACTGTGCATAGATATACAAAACATCAAGTAATGTGGGACTGAACTCTTAACAACATCAATAACATAATGACACTGTTGAAAAAAGAAATTTCCTGACCTCCATTATTGACCTCAATCAATAACGACTGTATGATTTCGAATCAACCCTCATTGAGGATAAATCTGACTGCCTCTGGACACATTTCCAAAAGAAAGTAAGACCTAACCGTTTGCAATGTTAAAGCTTCCTGAATAAGCCAGTTGAGCATGCCGAAGGTAGCATGTTAAGACAAACTCAAAGCCATGAACAGTCCTCTCCAAACCAACGTTTGTTCTCACATATTTAGCGTCATAGCTGCTTTGGTCTTCAAAGTTTAATTCAAGTGGTTCAAGTTTGTAAACATGTTTAAACAGAGTAAAGGTTGAATGGGGTTTGTCCTAAGAGAAACTCTCCAACACCAATGAAGTAAACCACTTGAGCAATTCCGAAGAGCGGAGCGATGATCAGCGCCCTACAGCCGGCCCCCTTCAGGAACGCTGTTGGCCCCTCCTTCCGCATTATCTTTCTGTGTGAAGAAAAAAGTCAGTGTTAAACTGTAACTTTTGTCTCTCTACTGCTGCCATCTCTGTTTGAAACATAAAATTGCAAGTGACATACAGATTCATTTTCTCTACATGTGGGTTGAAGTCAAATGAAGTCATACTGACATTACCCATAAAAAATGTTTACGTACTTGTTCAATGACTAATTTTTTATTATTTGCAATCAGCCTTTTAAAAGGAAAACCCCACCGTTTTTTTATATTTTACTATTTTCTTACCTCAACTTTGATTTAATTACATCCCTATCTTTTTTCAATGCGTGCACTTAATTTTTGTACATCGCGTCGTGAATGTGTTAGCATTTAGCCTAGACCCATTCATTCATTAGGATCCAAACAGGGATGAATTTGCAATAAGATGACCAGATTTTTTAAATGAAAATCGGGGACATTTCCTAAATGGTCAAAATATCATTCAAATCTCCTTTTTTGTTATCTATGAATTAAAAAATAGGGACAAACGTTTTTTTGAAAGTTTTCTTCTTTTTATTGTTGTGGGGTTCACTGCAAAAAAAATTGACTTTTACTAATGTACTAATAT
This sequence comes from Paramisgurnus dabryanus, assembly GCF_030506205.2. Taxonomy (NCBI): domain Eukaryota; kingdom Metazoa; phylum Chordata; class Actinopteri; order Cypriniformes; family Cobitidae; genus Paramisgurnus; species Paramisgurnus dabryanus. Next base: position 25,949,874 of record NC_133357.1, read on the forward strand.
CTAAAAATTCTTAAATCAAAATGCATTTTCTTGATATCCTCTAAGAAAAATCTAGCTTTAAGACAAAAAAATTTAATTGAAGTGAATTTGTGCTTAAACATGCAAAAATTATTTTTTCTTGAATTTTTTTCTTGAATTAAGTGTTGGGTTTTTTGCTTGTTTTAAGTACAAATTTGATATTTTGGTCTAGAAACTAGACTTATTTTTTTAGGTCATTTTGCCCATCAAGAAAATGCAACTTGATTTAAGATTTTTTGATATTTGTACTGAAAACAAGAGAAAAATACTAAAAAGAAAGTCATTTTTTGCAGTGTTTCAATTAATTGAACGATTTATGTAGCCTAAATCTAATTTTTTTACACAAGAGAAACATCTCATCAAAAATGACTTCTAAGGTACTATTTCAGCTGATTTCATAGCATTGTAAACATGAAGAACAGAAGGAATAATGCAAAATGTAAACATATTTAGCCTACACTGCAAAAAATAATTTTCAAGAAAAAAAATTCTTAGTATTTTTGTCTTGTTTTCAGTAAAACAAATCTAAAAATTCTTAAATTAAGATGCTTTTTCTTGATGAGGAAAATGACCCAAGAAAACAAGTCTAGTTTTTAGAACAAAAATATAAAATTTAAGTGATTTTGTGAATAAAACAAGCAAAAAAATCTGCCCGTTGGGTAAGCAAAAAATTATTGAGCATTTTTCTTAAACACTAAATTCAAGAACAATTTGCTTACCCCATTGGCAGATTTTTTTGCTTGTTTTATGCACAAAATCACTTAAATTTGATATTTTTGGTCTAGAAACTAGACTTATTTTCTTGGGTAGTTTTGTGCATCAAGAAAAAGCATCTTAATTTAAGAAATTTTTTGATATTTATACTGAAAACAAGACCAAAATACTAAGAATTTTTTTTCTTGAAAATCCTTTTTTCCAGTCTACACAAAACAAATGCTCAGTACCACACTGTGATCAGTTCACTTCATTGGTTTATTACTTTAATTTAAGATGAGCAGTTAGTACCTTAACCCCCGATAACTTTCACTGTTTTCATATCTTATGATAACTTGATTGATGATAATCTCTCGTAGGAATTTCTTCAACGCTAAATCAGTGGCATGCGCAAGTAATTAGTAGCTCGCGGCCCCCTCTGCTGGTGAAAATAATCATTACATGATTGCTCCCGTCTGGTACTACAAACGCTATGTTGATCGGGTTTTTCAGTGTATTTGCTGGTTGTTTTGGACATGTTGTATAACGGGGACATTTCCGGGGACAGCTCCAGTCGGGGACAGAACACACAAAAAAAGGAACTGTGCCCGGAAAACGTGGACGTCTGGTCATCTTAATTTAGAAGCCACCAAACACTTCCATGTTTTCCCTATTTAAAGACTGTTACATGAGTAGTTACGCGAGTAAGTGTGGTGGCACAAAATTAAACGTGCCGATTTTTTTAAGCGGAAAAAAATGAGAACTATATTGTATGGCGGAAGGGCACTTAGTTTGCAGCACTTCAACCTCGGCGTGCAGTAACATCATCACTCCTGACTCCTCCCCCTTTCGCTCAAACTTCCATCAATATTACTGCTCGCCGAGGTCGAAGTGCCGAAACTAAGTGCTCTTCCGCCATCACCACGTTTTATTTTGTGGCACCATACTTACTCGTGTAACTACTCATGTAACAGTCTTTAAAAAGGGAAAACATGGAAGTGTTTGGTAGCTTCTAAATTCATCCCTGTTTGGATCCTAAGGAATGAATGGGGCTAGGCTAAATGCTAACAAATTCACAACGTGCTGTACAAAGATTAAGTGCACGCATTGAACAAAGATAGGGATGTATTAATCATCTAAGTTGAGGTAAGAACATAGTAAAATATTGAAAAACTGTGGTGTTTTCCTCTAAGTTATGGACAGTGGCTTTAATATTACAGGGGAGGGATTAAAAGTAAAGAACTTCTGTTTTCCAGGTTACGACTGTATACTGTACCTGATACAGTCTGTCACACCATTGTAAGAGTCTTCATTTGCACTTTTATTGAGCGACTGCAGTCTTGTTTTCACCACTGGGTAGAAACAGGATAAGCTTTAGTCATTGTTCATATCTGCTTGTACACAAAACAGTTTGGTTTCGACACTCACCATCACAAGGGTTGACTGCCACAGCTGCTGTACATCCAGCTATGCAGCCGGAAATAAAGGACCAATAAAATGGCGCATTCTCATCCTCCGATGTTTTGCCCAGCTGGTTAACATGGGCAAACAGTGGAAAGTAAACCATAGAGAAAGGGATGTCCCTGTAGGAAGACCCATAAGGACATTGTTAGTATTAGGTGAGCTTAATTTGAGCTTAAAGTAAGACAAGTCCTAACCCAGCCCTAAGTCAAAGGGAAAGGTTAGCAAGAACCCTTAGCCCAGCCCACCCTAGCCCTAAACATAACATTCAAATCTGAGATTGACAGCAGTATTGTTTCAGAAGCAGCCCAAGAGCATGTCATGCTTCGACATGTTACGTAAATACAATTTCCAAGAATTTAAAGTCCTCCTGTTTTATTGTTGTTATATGTCTATGTTTTTTATGCTTTCTGACAAACCATGTGCAAAACACCATTGCTGAGTATTCTGTTTCTTGTTATTGGACTGCATCAAAACCACAATTATGAAATCGTATTTTTGCATCACAAATATAACCAATCACATCATCACAGTTGAACGACTGGATCAGTAGTTTGATCCATAGATATTATTTGTTGATGCCGCAAAGACTCAACGCTGACATGATCGCAGCACAGCTGCTTCGGTTCTGTTTCTGTGATGTTCACGGATCTAGTGTGAATGCTAATATCACTGCTAAAAAAAATGGTGCTCTATTGTGCATTGTGTGAAACTGGACTTAGCAGATTATGTGTCTGAAACCGCCAAATCGGCATTTATCGACTACAGGGGTTTTACTAGTTTATGCCTACAGAATTATACTCATATTCAGGCCACCTCCCCTCAAGTATTTGTGTTTGTAAGAGTTTTGTTTGCACCAAGTGACCACTGCAGTTTGGTATAAGAAAACTACACTAAGTTGGAAAGGAATAACCATGCATGCCACAGTGTTCACATTTGCATCCCAAGATGAAATCCTACCTCATGAGGGTTGCTCCCAGACCTTTGTAAAGTCCCTGAATGCCCTTCGTGCGAAGCAGCTCTTGGGTAATCTGAACTGCAGACACTTTCCTGATCGAAGACACAGGACCCATGTTGTACGAGCAGTTTAATACTGGACCAGCCGCTCCCAACTTTACAGTGTGAAGCATAGCCAGCTGCCTTTGCTGGGCCACTAAGACAAAATTAGACAACCTACTGTAAGAAAACCGCGCGAACCAAGGCTTTCAGGATAGAAAACTACTTAAAGGAGTAAACAAAAGAAAGGAAGAGTAAACTGCGCTTCTGTAATCCAAGACAATGCGGTGCGACCAGAGAAGGACGGAACAATATAGACAAAAAAGGGATCGCCGGTGCAGCACAGATGTCTGTATAAAAATATTTTAATAAAGGTGCACAACAGTGACTAACGTTTCGATGCACAATTACATCTTCATCAGAGTCCTGCTGTAATTGTGCATCGAAACGTTAGTCACTGTTGTGCACCTTTATTAAAATATTTCTATACAGCCATCTGTGCTGCACCGGCGATCCCTTTTTTGTCTACTTAAAGGAGTATTTGCTCACCCACATGCTAGGGATGCACCGTTACCACTTTTTTGGAATACGAGTACGAGTACTTGCATTTCAGTACTTGCCGATACCGAGTACTTAATAAAAAACATGATTTAAATTTACAGGTAACAGCTTTAGTCATATAATTTAACAAAAAAACAAGGGACTAGTTTTCCAGTTTGTTGTAAACTCTGCCTCTTTGGACAACACAAGAGGCATTAACCCCTTACACGCCACTAAAACATAGACATTTCTCAGACCGTGGTATCGATCCCTGGTATCGGGGGACTTTTAACGAGTACGAGTACTTTAGAAAATGTGGTATCGAGGCCGATACCCGATACCAGTATCGGTATCGGTGCATCCCTACCACATGCCATCCGAGATGGTTATGTCTTTCTTTTTTCAGAGTTACAGTGAAGGGGACTTTTCACAAAACCTTTTTTAAGATGTCAAATATTTTGTGTCCACAGAGTACATATGTGAAGTTTTAGCTCAGGTAATTTATTATAGCATGTTAAAACTGCCACTTTGTACGTGTGAGCAAAAAATTGCCGTTTTGGGGTGTGTCCTTTAAAATGCAAATCAGCTGATCTCTGCACTAAATGGCAGTGTCGTGGTTGGATAGTGCAGATTAAGGGGCTGTATTATCCCCTTCTGACATCACAGAGGGAGACAAATATCAATGAGCTATTTTTTTCACATGCTTGCACAGAATGGTTTACCAAAACTAAGTTACTGGGTTGATCTTTTTACATTTTCTATGTTGATAGAAGCAGTGGGAACCCAATTATAGCACTTAAACATGAAAATATTTATGATATGTCTGCTTTAACTTAGAGAATCAATGCAATTTCATATGCTGCCATATTTGAATCTAGAGTTGTTATTGTCTGTTTACATTACATATGCATATTGCTTAAAGCTCAAAATATGAATCGTTTTTTTTTCTCCACAAACCTTTAGTTTTGCTTCAGAAGACGTTTATTAACCCACTGGTTATATATATGGATTACTTTAATAATAGATGCACTTCTGGAGCTTTGAAATGATCCCCATTTACAATGCCATTATAAGGCAAGGATATCCTCCTGAGACCCAGTCTGTTATTTTTACCCACTGTAGTGGATGTTACATTTTCTCTTATATATCTCGTGTTATGCATGTCATTCTGTTAAATCCTGTTGTTCCTGAAAGTGGACACTTGGCATTCCAGGTGACAAAGAAATACACTTCCATAATGTACTTAAAGTGCTCTATTTTAACACACTATTTTTGTACTTAATATACTTACATTTTAAGACAACATAAATATCATCTCAAATGTGCTTTTACCATACTTTCTTTGTAATAAAAAATGTATTAAGCTAACACTTGTAGTAAACTTGGTAAAAAGTGGTTGCTAGATACATTTGTAAAATACATTTCAGCACATTTTAATTTATATCCATGATGTCTAAAATAGCACAAATAAGTACACTAGTAGTTTTAAAAGGGAAAGTTATCCCAAAAATGAAAATCATTAATTTCTTTGTTCTGATGAATACAAAGAATAATATTTTGAAGAATGTTTGTAACCAAACTGATCATGAGCCCCATTCACTTCCTTAGTAGGAAAAATAATACTATGTAAGTGAACGGGGCTTATAAACGGTTTGGTTTCAAACAGTATTCAAAATATCTTTCTTCTTGTTGATGAGAAAAAATTAATTTATACAGGTTTGTAACAAAATGAGGGAATTTTCATTTTTTGGGGGGGGTGAACTATCCCTTTAAGATTATCTTAAAAAAAATAATAAGAATAATTTTTAGTGTGCGAAAATAGAGCACTTTAAAGGTGGGGTGCCTGATTTTTGAAAAACACTTTGGAAAAAGGAGTCGGGCCGAGTATCAAAACACACTTGTAGCCAATCAGCAAAAAGGGGCGTGTCTACTAACCAACATTGTTGCCTGGGTTGTGTATGTGTAGGTGGGGCGGGTCTATCCATAGGTGTCATTTACACTGGGGACGCTGGGGACATGTCCCCACCACTTTTTGAAATGGCTGATTTTGTCCCCACCACTTTTTGAAAGCATTTGGTTAAAATTTTCGGAAAAAAACAAGCAATACATGTGCGACTTACACTGCAAAAAGACTTTCTTATTTAGTATTTTTGTCTTGTTTTCAGTAGAAATATCAAAAAACGTCTAGATCAAGATGCTTTTTCTTGATGGGCAAAATGACCTAAGCAAATAAGTCCAGTTTTTAGACAAAAATATACAATTTAAGTACATTTGTGATTAAAACAAGCAAAAATATCTGCCAATGGGGTGAGAAAAAAATCTAAAAATAAAATTTCTTTTTTCTTAAACACTTAGTTTAAGCAAAATTTTCTCACTTCATTGGCAGATTTTTTTTTTTTTTGCTTGTTTTAGGCACAAATTCACTTAGATTGTATAGTTTTTGTATAAAAACTAGACATATTTTCTTACGTCATTTTGCTCATCAAGAAGATACATCTTGATTTAAGAATTTTTAGACATTTCTACTGAAAACAACACAAAAATACTAAGTAAGCAAAAAAACTTGAAAATTTCTCTTAAACACTAAATTCAAGAAAAATTTGCTTACCCCATTGACAGATTTTCTTGCTTGTTTTATGCACAAAATCACTTAAATTTGATATTTTTGGTCTAAAAACTCGATTTTTGCTAATAAAGAAAAAGCATTTTAAGAATTTTTAGACATTTTTACTGAAAACGAGACAAAAATACTAAGAATTTTTTTCTTGAAAATCTGACTTTCTTACTTAGTATTTTTGTGTTGTTTTCAGTAGAAATGTCAAAAAATTCTTAAATCAAAATGTATCTTCTTGATGAGCAAAATGACGTTAGACAAAAACTATACAATCTAAGTGAATTTGTGCTTAAAACAAGCAAAAAAAATTCTGCCAATGGAGTGAGAAAATTTTGCTTAAACTGAGTGTTTAAAAAAAAGAAATGTTAATTTAAGAAGTTTTAGATATTTTTACTGAAAACAAAACAAAAATACTAAGAATTTTTTTTCTTGAAAAATAATTTTTTGCAGTGTACGACTGGTTTTGTGGTCCAGGGTCACATATGTTGCGTTGTATGATTATGGTGTGTTTTCTTTTACATATGTAATGAAATTCATTGTAATCATTGACTAAACGCGCTGCTGTTTTTTTACAGTATGGTGCTTTGGCACTGTTCGGTTGAGCTGGTGTTGCAGGGACTGTTACATGTGTGCAGTCAACATTGTTGAGGGTTTTATTTCGTATAATTATTTAAATATTGAGTATTTTTGTGTTGTTGACCGGCCTACACTATGCCCATTTTTGATGCGCCGTTATTCAATATTTTTCCCATCCTGCTGTAATGTTTTTCATCTGATCTTTTGTCCCCACCACTTTTCAACACAAACTGACGCCCCTGGGTCTATCAAAAGAAGATCCAGATTCTATTGAGGTTTGTTTCAAGTGTCAACATTGGCTTTCAGACATCATGCACCCTGCATTTAAGTACTGTTCATTATGGACTTATATTTTCTTTATTTTCACCTGGGATCACATATGAGGGGATGTGACCTTGCCAACTTACTTATTTTGCCTTTTAAAAATTATTGCCATTTCAACGAGCACATTTAATCAAAGAAAGTAGATGTAAGAGTGAAATTTATAAGTAAAAATTACTGTTTTCCACTAGTGTACAAATTTAAATAAGTAGTTTTTTTTATTCTCTGCAATGTGTTTGTTACAACCCCAAAACTTGATTTTTAAAAGAAAAACTAAATTCTAAAACTTTTTTCATGGATCTCAGGAATATGGATATAATTTAATATAACTCTGATTGTGTTCGGCTAAAGAAAAAAAGACATAAACATATTGGATGACATGGGGTGAGTAAATAATCAGTACATTTTCATTTAGGGGTTGAATCACTCCTTTAAGATTGATTAAATCTTGGTTCATTATTTAAAGAGCTAATACTGTATGACAGCATAATTGGAAAATTCAAAACTCTTCATCCCTTACCAAGTCGACCTGCATCCTGAAGCTGGATTTTGAGCATTTCCATAGGGGTTGTGATGATAACCTGACACATCCCTGCCCCACATCCAGCCATCATCTCCTGAAACACGGTTAACTTCAGCCTGAAACACATATGTGTGTGTTATTAACCTTCTTTTAACCTTCTCAGGGTTATAATGATAATGATTTTTGGTAACAAAGGGGTTAAGGGAACGTACTGTCCCCTGCTTAGCTGCTGACGGAAGAAATCATTGGCGGCCAGTTTGATGGCTTTCTCAGGGGTCACCAGTGTCAGGTTGACTGCTGCACCTTTTATGAAACATGGGAACGAGGGTTCGTTTAAAAAAGATTATAACTCTTAGCTGTTAGATATTCCGTTTTTGCCAACAGTTTTGGGGGGACTTTGTGCTTTTGGCCCTCATTGCTTTTGATTACTACACTGTTAGAAAAAATGTGTCAAAATATGTACCCTTTAAAGCAGGGGTCTCCAACCTTTTTGTGAGCAAGGGCTACCAAAATGGATAAAACAATCCAGAGGGCTTCTTTCTGATATAGCCTACTCAAAACATATTTATTTTGCTTGTTGATATGTTTTTTTTAACATACATAAAATAAGCTAAGCCAATATAAAGATACTTAATGAATAAATATTACAATTGAAAAAAAATATATATATATTAAAATTAAGGTTTTTAATAGAATGTGCTTTGGTGGGCAACTCACAGACTCTGTGCATGTAACCTGGTGCCCACGGGCCACATGTTAAAGACCACTGCTTTAAAGAAAAGGTCCTAAAATGTACACTGCTAGCATAAAGGTACACTCTTAACCCAGAAATTGTCTTTACTTAAACAATCCAATAAATATCACTTAATATTTTCTGTTTTAAAGCTTAAAAAGTTTAGTTGATTTAACTTTTAAGCTTACAAAATCCATTAAACTAAAACATTCAAGTAAAATGAACTTAAAATTATTAGTTCATGTTTTGAGGAATACCCATAATCCTTTGTGCTTGAATATTTTGATTATTTTCTGCTTTTTCACAGAATAAAAACTGATAAGAACTTTCTCTATTCAAATATTTGTTAATAAAATGTGATATAGGTTCAAGCTCTTATATTATTTATGTTGTTTTGTTGTAAATTATAATTTTGTAAAGTCACCGTTCAGGTGATCAGTGTTTCCATACATGAACCCTGTTCAGGGCTGCATTCTCCGAAACTACCTTAGAGCTACGTCGTTCTTAAGTTGTACCTTAAGCTGTACCTTATGGCTAATACGTGTTTGCCGAAACGTTCTTAGTTACGTATACCTTCTGTAAGTTATACGTTCGTAAGGTTGGTCTGGAGCACTCTTAGCTATACCTTATCCCACATGACTCCACTAGGGTCCATCACTTTCATAAAAGCTTACATTGCAGTCTATGTAATACGACTAAATATGTGTAAAAAAAAGTTGCAATACACTTCGTGTTTAATTAGGCAAATATTTTTATATTTAAAGAATAAAACATTTAAATAATTAGACATCATTACATTGGTGGTTGTTAGATTTTTCATTATGTTTTCCAAAGGGACGTCATCAGCTGCGAACTATTAAATGCTACAGGATTAAGAAACTATTTAAAAAAATATATTTTGGGTGATGGAGTTGGTGATACTGGCAGCTATACAGCGAATCCTACTATTTCATTTGTGCATTTCATATCCTTTAAATCTTAGTCTACCGGCTAGTATTTTAGCTGCATAAATAAATCGGGAAAAATTACAAAAAAACTAATTATGATTATTAATGTTAATTCGACTTTGCATCGAAGTTTTTTAATGTTTTATAACTTTGAGGCAACTGCATGCCATATTCTTTATAAACATTCAAAATAAACTGCTCCACTTGATTACTGCTTGTATAGTCTCCTAAGGTCAACAAAATTTCCACATTAAAACTAATCAAAGCTAAAATCTACAGCAATCATACTATATATTTATATAGGCTATTATATAATATTTGATATGTTATATTTAGACAGACAGGCTCCAGAAATGCGTCCATTAAGCTTTATCCGCGTTGTAACCACGCTGCTTGCGCATCCAGTGTCCAAGCACAATAAACGCGTGAACTAATGAACAACAGCAGTTTGTACTTTATATTTTAAGTGTAATGCAGAGCCAAGTACCTGCACGACCCACTTTATTCCCCTGTGCAACGCACTGGGAACCCCTAAAATAAATGATCCTTTCAAGGCATAGCGGATGAATTGGAGCAGTTTAAACATGATACGTTTGGAAATAAAGTTGCGGGTTTTGCACGGGTTTGATATAAAATTTAGAAGGTTGAATTTATAGTTGTTTGCAATTTGAAATATTTTTTACCAGATATTCCTAATAAATGTAACTTGAACTATTTCTAAAATGTTTCTTTAATAAATAACACAGCTATCTCACAACGCAGCAAAACCTATTACATGAAGTGAATAATTGATGGTCGAGCGATCGATATCAACCTATTCAGCACCTCCACCATCGACAGCACCCGCTAAGGTCGAACTTAAGAAGGTTTACCTTAAGCAACATCCTAAGGTATAGTTCGGAGAACACACGTAGGAAAGGTATACCTGTAGTTAAGGTTTACCTTAAGAGTCTTCGTAGCCCGCTAAGAGACAACGTTATCGGAGAACGCAGCCCTGAACATTTTAGTGTATTTCCATCCACAGTACTGACAATGTATGTCAAAAACACAGTTTTGTGTGTGTTTCTCTGGAGAATCACGTTTATTCAATGATTGACTTAAAGTCAGTCATTATTTTTGTGTTATAATACCATTAACATCAAAAGTAATATAAAGTGATAAAAACTGAAGTTATATGCAACGGGGTTCCTCACAAATTTCTAGTAATGTCAACTAATCTGGGTTAAGAGTGCAGGAATATTGGAAGAAATTAAAACATTAAGTCTATTCAACTTAAAATTGTTGTTAGAACAACTTATATGTCTAAGTAAACTTCACTTAAAGTTTTTAAGTAATCATAACTTAATTTTTTAAGGCAACAAGATACCTTCATTTTTTTAAGTAAACTCAACTTATCCGGGCTTACAGTGTACAAAACTGTACCTTTTCTGTCAGTGGGGCTGTGCCCTCATAGGTTCATCTAAATATATACCTTAAAAATATTAAAGGAAAAATATTAAGGACCTATTGTATACCTTAAGGAAAAATCTTGTACAGTTAAATTTTAGGGGTAGAAAACAGTTAACTGTATCCTTAAAAGGTGCACACTACACTCTCCGAAATAAAGGTACAAAAGCTGTCATTTGGACTGTACCCTTTGAAAAGGACCATTTAGGTACAGATATGTATACATTTGATACAAAATGTACCTTTAAGGTACTAATAAACTTCTTTTAGGAACATAGTTGTAGTTTTTGAAAGGGTACAGCACCAGTGACAGCTTTTGGACTTTTATTTCTGAGGGTGTACCATAAGGTAGATGTGATATGTGCCTTTCAGATTAACTAATATGTTTATAAGGGAAAAGTAAAGGCATGGTCCCAAAACCTGCACCCATGACTCAGGTTACCTTGGATAAATTTAATTTGTGTAAATGATGTTGTCCTCAGGGACTATACATGTCAGATGGATAAGAGTAAAGTTTTTTTATTGTATCTACTTAAAATGCTTACCTCTGTACATTCCAAAGTATCCCTCAGAACGAACAGTCTTTATCAAACAGTCCATCCTAAACAAAATGACAAGGATAAATCCCTCATGGACTGAAATGACCTTTTATTCTAAGAAAGATTAGCTTTCTGGCATCAGTCCGTGACAGGTAATTACCTGACTTTAAGAGCTGTCTATCAAACCCGCTTTGTCATATTTGTTAAACGTTTTTTGACAGCTTGAGTAGGTGAGGGTTCAAGGTAGGATTTACTTACATATTTTTGTAGACCCGTTGGTTTGCTCTTTGGTTTTGGAGCCTTGTCTTGGCCAGATCTATGGGAAACACACAGGTAACGCCCACCAGTCCAGCAACTCCGCCATTGATTAACTTTGCAGGGAGGCTAATAGAAAAAGAAGAGATCAACTAAATCAATACCCCTTTATAAAGCCTAATGTCTTTGATTATGTCCAACAATTTCGCAAAACACTGAAGCAGGGCCGGCCCCGGCCAATTTGCTGCCCTAGGCAAGATTTCACCTGCTGCCCTTTAGAATCACAGAATCACAATTGTGTTCCAATCATTTTGCTCATAAACTTATACAGAAACACAAACTGCACAGCTTTGTCTTTTTTCTTTATTTTGAAAATATTTTGGAAACAAACACAAACAAACACGCACGCACGCATACTGTGGCTATACTGCACTGAAGCGGCAGTTTAAAATACAAACCTTATGCACAGATATTGCATAATCTATTGGAAAGCGGACGAGTCATTAGTTGGGTTAGTAAAATAATGAAACTATAGATTTGAAATATAAGAAAAAAATTTTTTGGTAAAGAGATATTTTTTTTTTAAGTTTAAAAATGCACAACTCTTTTCAAGTGGAAGAAAGCTATACTTTTCCCCTTACGTGCAACCTATCGGAAAGCGCAGATGAGTTCGTTGGGTTAGTAACGAAATTATAGATTTAAGTACAAAATAGAATTTATATAAAGAGAAATGTTGAAATAAAAAGTGCAGAACTCTTCTTAAGTGAAAGTAATAAAGTTAAATAACGAATAATAATTATATAATAACGAATAATAGTTTCCAATGGCTTGCACGTAAATATCTGTGCATGTGCCACCAGTACTCCGTCCCAGCGCGTCTTCAGCACCGCGGCCAGCACTTATTAATACCAAACAAAGTGAACAAGTTGGTATTTCTGTCCAGAAACATTGAAATTTAAACATGGTCTGTGTAACATTATGTAAATTCTGCATCTCGGTCTGATTGTTGTTTCCGTTTTCTTTGTCTTGACGTTCGCTGAATTCTGGGTTTATATTTTAAACTGCCGCTTCAGTCCAGTATAGAGCTATTTAACAAGCACGATCTTCCGAGATACTATGCTACTAATAATTCATTAATAACTGCTGTTTTCTTGTGCAGAATTAAATATTTATAGTAAAATGTTTATATACATATATTTAAAAAAAAAAAAATTTGGGCGCACGGACGCCCCAAGGGGTCGGCGGCGCCCTTAGCATTTGCCTATTCCGCCTATGCCCAGGGCCGGCCCTGCACTGAAGTACACACATTGTAAAAAAAATTCTTGTTGTTTAATTATTTACTAGAGATGACTTGTTATATAACTTTTATAAGTTGTGGAACCACATCTCTTGTCAAAATAAATATTAGTAAGTTGAAATTAGGTATGGAGTTGAATTGTAAATCTGAGTTGATTAAACAAAAAAATTAAGGCAGCAAATATTTTTTACAGTGCAATTTTAAATGTAATTTGCAAATGTAAATGTATTTTTTTAATTTAGCACACAGTGAAAAAGACACAGTATGAACATTGTAAAAATCAACTTGGTTTTGCAAATCAATTCAACCTACTATTTTAAATTTTGACCTAAAAAATTAAGATGACTTATAATAACAAGTTGACTGAATTTATTAAGTTAAAGTAACATAAAAAAAATGCTGCATTTTATTACAGTGAAGTGAGAATAAATAATGCATTAAAACCATAAAATATTAGTGCTCCATTTTAATATCAGTACTATTCAATATTAATCGACTACTTTGAATGTGATGTTTTAAAAAGATATGAAAAATATGAAAACATTTATGCCAAAACATGCAAAAATTGCTGATGTAAATACATGAAGCGTCAGCCTGATTTTTTTTTATTGCAACCGTTCCCCAATTTAATAAACTCCCACCATGTATAAAACTTCATATAATATGAAAACATTTAAACAAAGAGTTAATTAATGTTTAATTTGCTATATAACTTTATTTATTTAGATTTATTTAACTTAAATATAACTTTTATAAGTTGTAGCACCTCATCTTTTGTCAAGATAAATATTAGTAAGTTGAAATGAGATATGGAGTTGAATTGGAGTTGAATTGTAAACCTGAGTTGATTAAACAAAAAAAATTAAGGCAGAAAATATTTTTTACAGTGCAATTTTAAATGTAATTTGCAAATGTAAATGTATATTTTTAATTTAGCACACAGAAAAAAGACAAAATATGAACATTGTAAAAAGTTTTAAACAACTTGGTTTTGCAAATCAATTCAGCCTACTATTTTAAATTTTGACCTAAAAAAGTTGACATAACTTATAAATACAAGTTGACTAAATTTGTTAAGTTAAAGTAACATTAAATTTTTTTTTTATTTAACAATGCTGCATTTTATTACAGTGAAGTGAGAATAAATAATGCATTAAAACCATAAAATATTAGTGCTCCATTACTATTCAATATTAATCGACTACTTTGAATGTGATATTTTAAAAATATATGAAAAAATATGAAAAAATTTATGCCAAAACATGCAAAAATTGCTGATGTAAATACATGAAGCGTCAGCCTGATACATTTTTTACTGCAACCGTTCCCCAATTTAATAAACTCCCAGCATGTATAAAACTTAGCATAATATGAAAACATTTAAACTCTTTATTACGAAGAGGTTTTAGTGAATACATTCCACAACATTGGTGTTAGTTTCATACCTGATTGGTTGTTGAGTCATGGTGAGAGGTTTCTAGGTCTACAGGACTAAAGAAGACAGAGGTGCAGTCACTGAGCAAAGAAATGGAGAGGGTTTATATACACGTACCCCTCCCTGAAGCTTCGGGCAACACGGTCTTTCAATCTGTTAGTGTGTGCAGAGAGTGACTGCACAGCCAATCAGAAGTGAAGGATCTTCTTACAGCAAGCATGCACACAGAGACATACACTTCTCCACATTTCTACTGTACATGCAGAGTTTGGACGCCAGTCAAAGAGATTTTAGTAAAAAATATTTTTTTGTGTGTCGTTGCAAAATTTTTCCCAATAATTTGCTATTTAAATTCTCTGTAAATAATTTGGTTAATATGCAGTTTTGTAAAATATTTCCATTAATCTGAGAGGGTGTAAATCACAGATGAGCAGGCACGTGCACAGATAGGGCTCAACCTGTGCAGAACACATGCCTTTTTGTCCTTACACTCCGAAGTGCCCTTTTTTGGAGGTGTTTTATTATTTTTTTAAATATATAAATTAATGCTATTGTTAAACATTTACGTCTGTCTGTGTGTTTTACAAATATATTTATCAAATAAAATTATTAAAAAACTAAATATTTTTGGATCCGCTCAAACTGTCTGTCAAACCTCTTAACTCCGCCCCCTGAGTGCAGCGAGCTGAAGTTCCACAGCAGTCAGAGGCAGCTGAACGTCTTGCAACGGTAAATAAGTATCTTGTTGTTTGAGTACAATGCTGTGTCATTACGAAAGAAACACTAGTATGTATATAACGGCGCATGTTTTATAAATTTGAGCAGAGCCGAATTATCCATAGACGGGATTGGTCGAGTGGGCAATCAGGGGGCACTAAGGGCTCCAAACTGCAGCAAGGGCTGGCACAAAATGCGACCAAATTGAGTTTTTGACAAAGCGCGAGCAGTTTTTAAACAAGTGTTCACCCATGTGAAGGGCACCCGTGACAACAATACGGAATGCACGGTCGGGTTTTTACCGGTTTTTTTGCATGACGCGTATTAATCGTTTAACTAAAGTCAACACATCTCACGCGAGAAGACGCGCCCGCGCAGGTAAATGTTTAGCCTACATTAACACCAAAAACATATCAGATTAGAAAGGTCTTAGACATCAGATGCCCAGTTGGGAAAACTGGATAGAGACGAAAAACGTGTAAAGGATACAAGTATGTACATTATATTGCCCTGTCACTCATTATAGTATGCAATCTGGATATAATTTATTGTATATGCATGTATCTTATGCCTTGAATTAGTCAAGGGAGTTGTATGATTATTTGGTTCATAACTTTTTATTCTGAAATTAACTGCATAGAGTTAAGTCTATTTAGTATTTAGTATATTTTTTTAGTAATGCAGTTATTTGCACCTTCAAAAGACCAAGGTTCCTGGTCCTCAGCACCAGGTAGGCAGATACATGTTGAATATGCTTATGGTATGGCTATAGTATAGTATAATCTCCTATTTTGATCTTTAATATCCTATTTCCCCCTCTTCTCAATCACATGCATAAACATGTTAACCAAATAATACAAATTAGCTTATAAAACCAAACAGAATACCTTTTTTTCTTCAAACATATTTTTATGTAACTTTATGTATGTAAGCAGAGGAAAAAATTTTAATTAATATATTCTACAATTAAATAAGAGCGAGCACTTCACAAACACATGACTACAAATAGGCCTAATACAGACAAACACCCAGGATGTAAATTGTTAAAGCCAACTTACAAGGGCAGATATCCTTTGCACTGTATAATGCCAAGCTATCATAAAATGTCATTTTTCATTCATTAATAGTGATTTTTTTCAATCATTAATAGTGAATAAATATAAAGCTATTAAGATGATTATTAAGTGATATTTATTTGGAGGGGGTGCCCTTTTTCAGTTTCAGCACATGCCCCTCAAAAGGTCTGTGCACGGCCCTGCAGATGAGTACCTTTTTGTACAATTACTGTAAACCTTTTTGGGTGCAAATTCTGTAGAGATTCATTACATTATAAAAAGCGATAACTTGCAAAATCCAAAAGCTATCTCAACCTGAAATAACCAATAACTTTCACTATTCAGTGATGATAAATAATCAGGGGCGTCAGTTTGTTTTGAAAAGTGGTGGGGACAAAAGATCAGATGAAAAAACATTACAGCAGGATGGGAAAAATATTGAATAACGGCCCATCAAAAATGGGCATAGCGTAGTAGGCCAGTCAACAACACAAAAATACTCAGCATAAAACCCTCAACAATGTTGACTGTACATGTAACAGTTCCCTACAACACCAGCTCAACCAAACAGTGCCAAAGCACCATACTGTAGAAAACAGCAGCGCGTAAAGTCACTGATTACAATGAATTTCATTATTATGTAAAAGAAAACACACTATACAACACAACATATGTGACCCTGGACCACAAAACCAATCGTACACTGCAAAAAAATTATTTATGAAAAATAATTCTTAGTATTTTTGTCTTGTTTTCAGTAAAAATATCTTAAAACTCTTAAATTAAGATGCATTTTCTTGATGAGCAAAATGACCTAAGAAAATAAGTCTAGTTTTTAGACCAAAAATACTAAATGTAAGTGATTCTGTGCATAAACAAGCAAAAAAATCTGCCAATGGGGTAAGCAAAACATCGTGAACATTTTTCTTAAACACTAAATTCAAGAAAAATTCAAGAAAAAATTGCTTACCCCATTGGCAGATATTTTTGCTTGTTTTATGCACAAAATCACTTAAATTTGATATTTTTGGTCTAAAAACTTGATTTTTTTGCTCATCAAGAAAAAGCATCTAAAATGTAAGAATTTTTAGATATTTTTACTGAAAACAAGGCAAAAATACTAAGATTTTTTTCTTGAAAATCTGACTTTCTTACTTAGTATTTTTGTCTTGATTTCAGTAGAAATATCTTAAAATTCTTAAATCAAGATGTATTTTCTTGATGAGCAAAATGACGTAATTAGATAAAAACTATACAATTTAAGTGAATTTGTGCTTAAAACAAGCAAAAATATCTGCCAATGGGGTGAGAAAATTTTGCTTAAATTAAGTGTTTAAGAAAAAAATAAATCTTATTTTTAGATTTTTTTTCTCACCCTATTGACAGATATTTTTGCTTGTTTTAATCACAAATTCACTCAAATTGTTTATTTTTGTCTAAAAACTAGACTTATTTTCTTTGGTCATTTTGCTTATCAAGAAAATACATCTTGATTTAAGAATTTTTTGATATTTCTACTGAAAACAAGACAAAAATACTAAGTAAGAAAGTCATTTTTGCAGTGTAAGTCGCACAGGTATTGTTTTATTTTTCAGAACATTTTTACCAAATGCTTTCAAAAAGTGGTGGGGACAAAATCAGCCATTTCAAAAAGTGGTGGGGACATGTCCCCAGCGTCCCCAGTGTAAATGACACCTATGTAAATAATATATTGCCTCAAATAAGATTGTTTATTTAATTGTTTCCAGCAGATTCTGTGCAGTCGATGTGGGCTTATAGCAGATCAAGTATTAATGGTTTGGCAAGCTTAAAGATACAGTCTTTGATAGCATAACGTCTCTAGAATGTGTAATTAATTTGGTTTTCTAGCTTCATTGGTAACACTTTACAATAAGGTTCATTAGTTAACATTAGTTAATGTATTAACTAACATGAAAAAACCATGAGCAATACATTTGTTATTTATTATTTTTTGTTGATGTTAGTTAAAAGAAATACAATTTTAGAAAAAAAAAATTTTCATGTTAGTTCACAGTGCATTAACTAACGTTAACAATATTTTAAGTATAAGTAATTGTTGAAAGTAACATTAACAAAGATTAATAAATGCCGTATAAGTGCAGTTCATTATTAGTTCATGTTAACGAATGTAGTTAACTAATGAACCTTATTGTAAAGTGTTACCACTTTATTTATCAATTCAATCTGTGTTTTAAAAAGTCTCTGGGGCAGTTCCCCATACAGGGTTTAGATTAATCCCATGCAGGCCTTATTATATCAGGACATTTAAATAGTTTTTTCAAACATACTATACAAAAGAAATCACTGGCGTGCATCTTGAGACAAAACAATGGCACAGATATATGTTAAGATATGCAAGATGTTTTTAAATTAAGGCAGATCAAACATGCATTGTCTGGGACTATAAATCTCTATTACATTTATGAGCTTTATACTGTATATGTACCTGTTAAAAATATATTTTTAAATAAGTTAATATGAATGTAATTGTTTAATGTTTGTCCAAAAAAAAATTGTTGAAAAACGTAAAATTTTTCTAATCTTTTGATTTTAGTCTTATCAGTGTTTACAGAAATACTGTTACCGGCATGAGAAATCATTCATCTTTATATAAATTTGAAACTTATGTTACAACCTGTGCTTTATTTGTTGTTTCTTTTGATTCGTTATAATGTAAAGATATTAAATATATTACAGCCCTGAACATAAACATAACTCGTATTAAGTATGCATTATTAATGTTTTGATTATAATCTTAATATCCTTAATACAATAAGTCAAAATGTTAAAGATATTTAAATATTTTTAATATTTAAACAATTGTGACACTGTGTTAACACATATTAGTATTATTAAATACTTTTTTAAATTTTTACTAGTACTAATTATTAAAAATTTTAGCTTATTTATTATTATTTTATTAGGAATAACAAGTATATAATAAAGCAACAGTATGCTTTTTTAATTATATCATGAAAGTGGATCATTAGTATTTTGTTTTGTTTTTCTTAATCAGCTCAATAAAAATACATGAAATCTTTATATTATATTTTAAGGATTTACAACTTCTATCTTATAACTAGTTTTAGAATTGCCCTCAAACTAAAAATATAAAATATCTTGTACAATTGTACAAAAGCATTTTTATGCATATTCATTATTGTGGAAAGAAATACAATGTGTTCAACAGGGTCCATGCTTACCATTGCAAACACTGATCACCAGATCATTTACAAAAAACAACATCAGTAAAATTAGCCTTAATTTATAGCCTAAACCTCTTTCTGCCTCTTATTGACAACTACTGTATTTAAATGCCCTATCAGTCCTATTTGTTTGAATAAACACAAACAATCAAAATATTCCGTGCATATAGGCTTATGGGTATTCTTTACAACATTTTTACTGCTAAATTTAAGTTCATTACACTTAAAATGTATGTAACATTTACTGTAACAACTTATATTTTTCCATTCACTTTATTCATACTCTTGAATTTACCTTGTCATTTCTTTTGCATGAACAATGCATTTTAAGTATTGTTCAAATTAATGTTTTTTAAGTAGTAGCTACTTATGTACTTATACGTCATGGTTGTTAAGAAAATTTTCATTGTGTGAAAACATCAAAACAAGCATAATTTAACAAAACAGGCATGTCATTTAACTACACACTAAGGAAATAGTGACCAATAACATAACAGGAATAGTAAACATTTATAATGATTTAAATTGAATTATAATATAAACCATTTATTGAAATAAACAAAATTACTGAAACATTTTATGAAAAAAATATAAATATGCCTTATATGTTCCTTTTAAATGTGCAAAAAGAAATAAAACATTTAAACCAATGAGACAATTGATACAATGTAGTTTGGAGCTGTAAAATTAAAAAAGGAAAAATTGGTAAGTGGGTAATAATTTGGGTAAATTTGATGAGAAACGTTCATATTGAAATCTTCAATCATATAAATATCGTGTCATAAAAGTTTGTGTCATTGTTGAGATCTCTTCTGAAACTCTGAGGAGACATTTGTGAGTTTTCTATGGCTTTTTATATGTTTTACATTTTCTTTTGACAATGCATTTTTTGTTTGTTTACCTTGGTTTGATCAGTTCTGGTTTTGATCAACTTTATTTATGTAGCACTTTATCCAATACAGATTATTTCAAAGCAGCTTGACATTAAAGTTCATTTGAAATCAGTTCAAGCTTTGGTTAACAGTATGTACTGTAAGCTGATGAATTAATACATTCTTAGATGTGGTATTGTTCAAAATGAATTAAATAACACAAATCACAAATTTACATGTCAAATATGCAGTTATTCAACAACTGATTTTTTTTTCAACTTGTTTTTATCACTGAATATTTTCTAGCATTGTATCAGCACAGTGTTTTAAGACTGAACGTTTTCATGTGAAGGGTTCGATATGTCCACAAAGATTTTTTTTCATTTGTAAGCAAACTAAAGCCCTTAACATACAACATCTAAAATTAACAACAATTTACAACAAGATATTTTTTATCTTTAAGATCTAAAGGTGCTTTAAAGTTTTTTGCAAGTGATGCCATAGATAAACTATTTTTGGTTCCCCAAAGAACCTTCAGGTTGATTATTTTTAAAAGAGTTTGTATCTTAAAAATTGATATACTCTATAAACCTTTTTCACAAATATGCTTTTGTGCAACAGAAAGGTTTGTGAATGTGAAATCTTTTTTGTGGAACCATATAGCCTAACAACAAACCTTTTAGGACCCTTTATTTAAAAAAAAAAGTGTAATTGTAGTTCAGAACTTAACTAACAATAATCTTCAAAATTATGATTTATATCAACTAAAAATGCTGAGATAAAATGTCAATAAAGTTTTGAAAACAAGAGATACATTTTCCAAACTATAATAATGACCTTATTGCAAACTTTTTTACCTTTACATTTTTATTAGAAAACTCTCTAAAGGATAGCTGAAGTTGATTTCTGTGATGCTTTATAATAATATTATGACAATAAATCTAGTTTGATCTTTTTTCTTTTTGTTTAAGGTAAAGGCTGCATAAAACACAATTTTAAAGTAGTTTTAAAAAAAATCACACAGTTTCAAAAATTGTGTTCAATTTGCATAAAATAAACGTCAGAACAATT
Organism: Paramisgurnus dabryanus; assembly: GCF_030506205.2. Classification (NCBI taxonomy): domain Eukaryota; kingdom Metazoa; phylum Chordata; class Actinopteri; order Cypriniformes; family Cobitidae; genus Paramisgurnus; species Paramisgurnus dabryanus. The sequence continues at coordinate 25,971,210 of NC_133357.1, forward strand.
TTATTTTTCATTTTAAATAACACAGCAGGTACAGCCAGAAGACCTAGAAACAATCAAAACAAACACATTCCTAGCACAACTAGGACACTTTCTCCTGAAGGTAACTTTTATGTAAATAATTAAAGTTATATCATCATATCTTTATATATATAGCATTTTATAAAACCATCCAGTCCTACTTTTCTTGCTTTTAAACAGAGAAACAAAGTTAGCAAAAAAGTTTATCAAAACTAAATCTTAATGAGAGAAGAGAAATCTTTCATCCTTTAGATTTAAACTGCACGCAGGGGCTTGGAGCATTTGTTGTGCATCCTCTTGGGCTTATGCTCACACTCATTTTTGGCCGTGTTGCATTTCATGCAGCGACATCGACGGGCCACGGGATAGAAGAAGACTGGGTCGATGTGAAGAGGACAGCCGGGCATCTTAGCAGCATGATACACCAAAGAACGGTGCATACATCCCTTCTGAATCAGGAAACGCTTGCCCACAAATCCTGCCACATTTGTGTCCTGCCACATATAATAAGACAGCATAGTGCACTGACAGGACAATCATTTGACTCCTTTTGATATTGTGCGTGCGTGCGTGCGTGTGTGTTTACTTGGATACAAATATACACGCTCATGCACGCACACAACAAGAAAAAGTGTAGCCTAATATCTTATTTAAAAATTATAAATGTTTTAAATGCTTTCGACTTTATTATATTTTGAGGTTAAGAGTAATCACAGCTTCATTTTCAAAAAATGTCTCCAAATGTAACACAGAAAATGTTATATCAAAAGCATATTGGCAGCTAAATAAAATATGCTTATTTTTTTCCAGTCTCATCATCTAATAATGAGATAAGAAGCAGAAAAGATAGATTTTACTCAGTGATTTTATACAGATTTCAATCTTTGACATGGCCTTATTTAATAATAAAGATATTATTAAGACTATATTTTCACATAATGTTCTTTATGTAGGATGATTTTAAATAGAAAATCCCAAAGCATATCATGGGAAAGATAAATTCCCACAATATTACATGTCAGAAAACAGCATTCATATTTTTAGTGATAAACTTTTAATTTTACTAACATGATGAAAGCATAATAAGAAAATAGGAGTTTTGACATCCTTACTTTGGGTTCCCTCATTCTTAACTTTGGCACAATATAGAGATTCACACACACACAATTGAACAAAAATAACAGCTAACCATCATACGAGAGAGCGATTGTCAGGTCTTACCTGTGTGAAACACATTCCGCTGCATATGGTTGTGTTGATGGCCATGCAGTGACCGCACTCGTGCCGATTCACGTACAGTGTGTAGTTTTCCAGGGAACAGGCCATGAGGGCATCTGCACTCAACACAATGAGCAGGCTCCAAAACAGCATCCCCATTTTCAGCCAGCACCTATCCAAACTCCAAAAGCAACACAAAATGTTACTATATTGCTGACGTAAGCATTGCGTTAGTGTGTTCTGAATATATATCATACAAATGTACAAAATTCTCTTTTTACCCAATTCTGAGTAGGTTCCTGATTGCTTTTGGACTCACACTAATAGCAAATGATCCTCGTTCCTCTTATCTTGCTTGGAAGGGAGGGAGGGTCTTCAGGCTGATCCTCCACAATAGAAATCAACAGTGTCACTAACAACGTGACACCACGACAAATGGCCACATGCAGCCTCGTTCCAACATCTCTTTATGTAACACAAAGTGTACAGTGGAATTGAAAATTATGCATCGCTATTTATAATTTTAAGCAAAGATTTGTTCATCAAAATCAAGCAAAATCCTCCAGCATTTATTTTGGGGTATTTTTTAGGTACAAGCTATTTGTTTACACGTAATTATAGCATTCACTTTAAAAGATTGAGGTGCTACACCATGCCATAGAAGAACCATTTATATAAGATACACTTACGTCTGCAGAACCTTTAGTTCACGTAAAATTATTTTGAAAAGATAAGATTGAAATGGTTTGTTGACTGAAAGGTTCTTTGGAGAACCAAAAATGGTTCGTCTGTGGGATCGCTGCATGTGAGAAACCTTTTGTAGCCATGTTAGTGTGAATCTTACACGAGATTTGAATGAATTACACCAAATTCTTCATCACTATCCTGCTGTACACTGTCAAAAAATAAAGGTACAAAACTGTACCTTTTCTGTCACTGTACCCTAAGTTTTCATTTGATACCTTTACAGGAATACAAAACAGAATACAAGTGTTTGGTAGATTACCGTACCTTAAGGACCTACATTGTTAGAAAAAAGTCAAAATATCTACCTTAGTTGTGAGTGGGGCAGCACCCTTTAAAAAGGTAATTGTATGGACCATTAGGTACAGATATGTAAATATTTAGTACTAATATGTACCTTTGAAATACTAATATGTATTTTTGGTCCCAGTATTACTTCTGAGGTACTAAAATGAAATCCTTAGGTGCAAAGCTGTACTTTTTGAAAGGGTACAGCCCCAGTGACAGAAAAGGTACAGTTTTGTACCTTTATTTTGTGTTTAATAATACATCGTAGGTGTTACATTCCCAACTGGTGTAAATTTTTCATACAATATCTGTTTACACACAATTGTGTTTTTCTATCTGTGTGACTTTGTTGGAATTTTTTATAATGATTATCAGTAAATCGTAATCATCATCAGTATGCATCATCCTTTTTTTTAATCTATTTACATTTTAAGACAAAAATAAAGACAACCAATTAATTCAAAAAAAGACACAAAGAAATTTCTGTCCTTCTGGAATATGCTTCTGCAGAAAAGTTGACAGACAAATTGATAAAAAAAACTGAAATTGACAGACAATAATTCATTTTAAAAAATTGACTAAGATTTGATTTTGAATAAGACTACTGTAACTAAAGTACTTTTAAATGATTCATCTGTTGGAAATACATTTTTAAATGTCTTCTGCACATTTGCATGTGTCTGTTTTAAACCGATGGATGCTCTGCTGTTTGTAAGTAAACTTGGCTGTACAGAGACGTCAACCATGTTTCACGTGTATCGTTGTCCACCTGGACAATATTTTCTGTCTAATCCCCACTAATGCTTCCCTCTCCGCCTCTGGGACATGTGCCTGCTCCAGCATGCTTCCAAACTGCAGCTATGACAACCATCACCCCGAGTTACAGAAAAATATATTTTAATACAGTGATGATTTATTATGACTCTCGAGTTATTAACAAACATTAACCAGCATTGTTGGTTTATTTACTGTAAATACACACAAACATTTTAACTTATTAAATATACAGTAACTAAGGCACTTCAGCTTGGTATAAAATATGTTAAAGTTTAAATTATTAGTATTAAACCATTAATGTGTTTTTTTTTAAATAAACTTGGCTAAATAAATTAAAACATTTGAAAGTATAAATACAGGTTTTTACCTAAAAGACATAGATGGATATTCTCATTTTTATATGAATGTAAATGTGTTAATTTACATTTACTGTATATGTATACAACATATAGATAAAAAGAAATAAATATAACAAATAAAATAAATACTGGTCACACTTTACATTACAGTGTTAATGCTAATGAGTATTCACTTAAGAATATATATATATATATATATATATATATATATATATATATATATATATATATATATATATATATATATATATGTATATATATATATTTAAAATGTATTATGTATGTAAGTTTGTATTTATTTATTTATTTATATGTTTATTATTGTTTCTTTTTACCTTTATGGAATAGTTTGTAATTAATAGCTCAGTGGGTTTTAAAAAACTAGAATAAAAATAGACATTTAAAGTATTAAGTTACATTGTGATATTAATTTTTTAAAAGAATAAAAAATACAAAAGTTATTTTTTGCTAAATATTTATATAATTTTGCATGTGCGCAAGAGCAAATTATTCAAATATATTTCTAATTAAGACATTTAAGAAAAGACTGAAGATCACATGTATTTTGATTCATTTAGGATTACCAAATAATATCTATAAAACCCATTTATTTCATGTTACAGTTCCACATTAAGCACAATTTTTCACACAACATTTTATAGGCAACATCATCCGCCTGTTTGAACAAAAACACCCAATATTAATAATTGTACCATTTATTGTACCAAGATTTAACTAAACTGTTAATAAAAATGTATCAATCAAACCTAGTCTCATACTTCTAAAGTGGTAAATGGTCAAAATATGCTAAATAAAATGAGTTCTCAGCTCAAATGCTGATGTAGATTCAGCCACATATACATTATGATGGACAAAATTACATTTTTTTAAAGACTGGGATGAGATGTAGGTCTTATACTTGACTCCAAGTAAATGTAGCTGAATCATGTCAGTATGTCTGCTTCCCGGCCAGCTATAACCACAGGGTTTGGGTTAGAAGAGTTTATATAATAAGGATGTTACCTGAGACCTCAATAAATTCTCTGTGGCATACAGAGCATGCCATGAAGACATAATGTATGGTTGTGCAATCGGTTACATTCACTGTAACAAACCAAGTCAGCTTGGTCACGTTGAGCTGGAGACATGGAAGTTTTGCCGAAGGGCAACGTGATACATGCTGGTTACTTCAGAAAACTAGGTCATAAGGATATTTGACCCATCCCTATTTTTTATGATGAGTGTCTCCTCAAACAAACACTTACAGTAGAAGGAGATCTGAGGCCCACCAGCCAAAAAGTGCAGCGGTAATGTAAACACAAAGATGAAAAGCGTATAATACTAAGTTTAGGTTATGGGATGGGATTCATCCTAGCAACGTAATTACAGAGAACCTGCAGTTATTTTAGGTTTACATTAGTGGAATTGTTATGTTTGCAGAAAACATGTCCACTCATATACAAGGGGGACATGCTGGTTAATGTTATAAATAATGTTATTTTGGTAACGTAAGAACTAAAACATTAATATGTATTTGTATTCTGCACATGTTTGTAATTTGAAGTTCAATCCAACAAGTATGTTAATAACATGATTTATATTCAAAGTTATTGTCACACAATATATGCAACCCAAGTCATTTTGGTAAATAATAAGTTTCTGATATAAACAGTTTATATTACAGTGAATGCAACTAAGCTTTAAACAAATATACAGTGCATATCAAAACATACAAGTTCATTAAAAAATAAAGAGTTAAAGAAGGTACAAGTATTATTTGTATTTACTATTCTGCAGAGACTTGTACTTTAAAGCCTTTACCTCTAGGGGGCAGCAAGTTCCTTACAAATGCTCCCCCTTGTATGGCTTGTGCATCTTTGTGTTGACTTAATTCTTAAAGGGACAGTAAAATACTGTCATCATTTACTCACTCTCATGTTGTAACAAACCTGTATCAATTTAGGAAGATATTTTGAGAAATGTTTGTAAACCTTTTGTGAGCCCCATTCACTTCCATAGTAGGATAACATAATACTATGAAAGTGAATGGGGCTCACCAACGGTTTGATTACAAACATTCCTCCAAATAGCTTTTCATTCATGCTCATCAGAACAAAGACATTTATACAGGTGTGTAACAACATGAAAGAGAGTAAATGATGACATCATTATCATTTTTGGGTGAACTATCCCTTTAATATTAACGTTTCCACATTTCAAAACAATAAACCCCCTCCCCCAGGCCCTGCCTCATGAAACCTGTCGCTTATTCTGTTAAATAAAATATATCGCCTGACAGTGAACTTTGAGCTTTATCATTTTACAGATAATATTTATGCTATTATAGCAACATTGCACAATAACTAAAGTTTGAAAAAGGGGATCAGAAAGTACGTTATCTTTAATTTACTGGCATCACCCATCAATATTTGGTTAAGGCCATCCTGAAGACTTCTAAGTGGCGAAAATGCCCCTGTCCCAAGTAAGTGGTTCTCAAACATTTTCCCGTGCACCCCTAGTTTGAGAACCAATGCCTTAACTGATAAAGATCAATATTATGACTATGTTTACATGTATACCAATAATGCGATTATTTCAAACAATCAGAGTAAGGACTTAATCACCGTAAGACTGGAGCTATAACCTCTTCACTCCTGTTTACATGCAGTTTTTATTTTCTGATTATTCACACATAGCCCAATACAGAGCACAAATGATGACCTCACACATATACTGTTTTAATTTACTTACATTAAACGACAAACACGTTCTTAAGGACATATTTCACTGCCAGGAATGAGTTATTTAGCCTTCACTGGATGAAGTAGGGATAGGACGAAAACTGGTTTCACGGTTAACCACGATAAAATGTCCTGACGGTTAGTATTATTGTTTAAAATGTAATTATCATTACAACCGTGTTTGATTACCGTGATTTTGAAAACTCGCGGTAAATCCTGTACAGCCAGAATCAGTTTGACACAGGTGCCCACATGCAACATAGTTTTTTGCACAAGAAGGCTTTTAAGGGATAATGTATTGGATTCATTCACTGTAAACTTATTAGACAGATTTATTTCTTTTTTACCACAGAAATAATTTCAGGGATATGAAATATTAAAGGGGACAGAGAATGAAAAACCATTTTGACCTTGTCTTTGTTGAATAATGGTAGTCTACCTGCATTCACAAACATACAAAAAGTGCTAAACATGCTAAACATCTCAGTCTCATAGAAATTCCTCTTTTAGAAATGTCAGCCAGAAAACGGCCCAATCTGAAAAACTGATGCTTATGACATCACAGGCATCTAACTCCCCCTCCACTTTAAAACAATTGGCTACATTTTTTGAGTTGCAGCAAAGTCAGCCAATCAGTAATGAGATTGCAAGTTAAGCCAGTAGTAGGGGGGGCCAAATAGGTGCAAAACCACTTGTTTAAAATCCTCCACCCTATAGAGCTATCTGAGAGAGGTTTTTAGGAAGCTTCTAAGGCATTACAGACCCAAAAAAAAAAAAATTGTCTACATGTCACATCACAGAACAAGGATAAATACCCCGTTCAATCATTCTATGTCACCTTTAAATTGTGATTTTCAAAAATGAAACTTTTGAAAAAAAATTTTTTTGAACATTTCCATCTCATTTTAACAAAACCATGATAATATTGATAACCATGATAACTTGGTCACTATAATCATGAGATGAAATTTTCAGACCGTCCCATCCCTAGGATGAAGGCAGACTGAGTCATGTTGACAAAGTTAAAAAAAAAAACTTTGTGCGCACGCTTCATTTAGTGCGGTTTAAAGGCATTTAAAATGTTTAAATGGCCGCATACTGCGATTAAAAATTGCTTATGCCACCTCTTTTAATACGATTATGTTTGCTGCAATTATGAGCTTAATCCCATTACTTTTATTGAAGTATTGTGTTTACAAGAGGTAAAGCATAATGACAATATAGGCCAAATCCCATAATAATCACATTATGAGGGTGTGTGTAAACGTTGTCAATGTGACACACTTTGAAAAGCCGCAGGCATTGCCGATTTAGCTGTGGGTTTCTCGTGAAAACAGGAAGGGCGAGAGATTACAGTGAAACATGAGAGATTCCCAGGAAAAACAGGAGTGTTGACAGGTATGACTAGCATACATTTACATTTATGCATTTAGAAGAAACTTTTATCCAAAGCTACTTACTGTGCATTATAAAGCAAACCTACACATTTTTACCAGTATGTGTGTTTCCTGAGTCTGAACCCGCAACCTTTTGCTCTACCCACGATGCAAGGCTCTACCACTGAGCTATAAAGCTATTTATGGCATATCAAAAATATATAAGTTACATTGTGCTTATAAATCCGTTTTCATTCTCAAAGGTTTTGTATAAACATGTTTTTAAAAAATGATAAAAAAAGTATTCTTTGTTTGGTAGATAAAGGTTGTTGGTTTGGTTAACACATAACACAGTAACCAATGACCTGGATACCTTGAAGTAGCTTTGGATAAAGTTGACTGTCAAATGCATCAAAATGATCATACACAGAAAATGGTCACAGTTTGACTTTTCTCAGAATGGTGGACCATCAGCTGTGTCATTAAAGTATAATCTTTGCATACTTGCACACAGATTACCAAGAGATGTACATTTTGGTCCGCTATGGTGAGGCATTCATTTGTGCAATCAAAAAGATTTTTATGTTGCAGTATTTTTATCGGCTTTATAAGTTCAGTCAATCTTAAATGTCCAGACCTGAAAGTAGTTTATAATGACCCAGTTTGATTGTTCGGCTGTGACTTGGATTCGTACACACGAAACGGATGCGTTCCCAAGTTTTTCAATACCTGACATATCAAACTGTCCTTGTTTCAGAGAACCAAGTGTTTCAAACCCTGAGCATTCCCACGTAGTCTCTTTCTCCACCAGAGTTCTCCCAAGCTCCACTGAAGCAGAGGTCAGCTCATCTTTTCCATCCAGTCCAGTTTGTATCCGCACGCGAGAGATCATCATAGGTTTGTGAAAGGTCACAGTGAAGTAGCTTTCTGGGCCAATAGGGGACATGCCCCAGAAATAGTCCGAATCTTGGTTATACGCCTTGTCGGGCGTGTTGGTCGAGAAATACTCGATGTTCGTACTAATGTGTGCCGGAGGGTTATCGCCGAGCTCTTCGACAAAGTCCTCGTCCTTTAGGCGATTGAACGTGCCTTGAAAAGACGAGTAAGTGCCCACATGCTGAAACAGCGATGGGCGAAACCGAATCGTTTTATCCTGCATCAACAAAGTGCGGAAATGCGTCAGCAGGAAGTCACAGGGCATCTCCTGGTAGAAGTTATACAAAAACCGAGCCAAAGTGGGCAGGTCACTGGATTTGTACAGTTTCCCTATGTAGCCCAGTTTGGAAAATTCCAGGGTGACCCACTTTGAGGACCTCATCGAGCGAACGTGCTCACGTAATTTCGAGAGGAAGTTCTTGGCACAGGCCACGTCGTCTTCCAACATGATATAGTACTGGGAGAGGTTACTGCTGAAATGGATCAAAAAGGCGTAGTCCACGTTCTGCTTCGAACGGAAGGTCACACGGTCAGGAGCATCATTGAAGTTCCTCTTTAGGCCTGTAAGCGGAGGATAGCTCTCTTGGTTGGCATGGATGACCAGCAACCGACCCTGGGACAGCTGATTGAAGAAATTTTCCTTAATCATCTGAACGGTCTGCTGGACCCAGTTCAGGTCAAAGTCCGCAAGGAGGACAACTACAACCATTTCAGCCAGTTCTTCCTCAGAGGATTGAGAGAAGATTGACTGAAGGGTGCTTTGTAGATAATTGTCCTTTTTCCTCCTCACAGATGCAAGCCCCAGAGTTAGATACTCTGCAAATGATAAAAACCACAGGACATTACAGGAAGTGGGTTGAGATGTGTTTTTTTGTATATATTTCACACCTACACCATTCAAAAGAGGCTTCTTTACAGCGATGCCGTAGAAGAACCATTTTTGGTTCCTCAAAGGTTCCTAGAAGCATTCTTTATGTCATATATTTTATAATGTAAGGAACCTCTTTTTACTACAAATAACCTTTTGTAAAACAGAGCCGTTGTTGAAGGATCTTTAAAACCATTAAGCCAAAAATGTTTTTTCTGTGGCATTGTAAAGCACTTTTATTTGGATTGTTTCAACCCATAGTTGGGTAAAATATGGACACACTTAACCATTGGTTTAAATTAATGTTTTCCAATCCTGGTCCTCAATTACCCTGTCCTAGAAAGTTTAATAAGTCTCCTTTTTTAAGGAACAGTATGTAGAATTGTGGCCAAAACTGGTACTGAAATCACACAACTGTTGGCCAATACACAACGCTTACTTAACTTTTCCATCGTTGAGCATCACGTCTCAAATTCACGCGTGCAGTTGTTGTTTAAAGGCTTGTTCGACTTCATGCGGCAATGCAAGAACCGACAGCCGGATGACGAGAATGATCCGAAGTTTAATTTAGTCTCGCTCTTGCGGCACTTTGACTTCATCCGTCTGTCGGTTCTAACGGCGCCGCACGAAGTCGAACAAGCCTAACGTGTGTGACGTCGTTGCTGTAAAGCAAGTCGTGATTCTCGCGAGATTTGCCGGGACGCTCCTCTCAAGCTTGCATTGATGGGTTTTCTAGCGGAGTCCTCCCCGAGCTTCAACAGGAGGATAATTCGCCCTACTATGACTGTCATATTAAGGTAAAATAACTGCATAGTGTGTCTCTAATTTCAGGGCCATTTTATGATTAATTGGTATAAATTTCTTACATACTGTTCCTTTAACACACCTGATTCAACTCATCAGCTTGTTAGGGAGACATGTTAACCATTCTGGAAGGAAGCTGATGAGTTGAATCAGGTGTGTTTGATAAAGAGACATCTAAAACTTTCTGGAAGGGGGTACTTGAGGACCAGGATTGGGAAACACTGGTTTAAATGAACCAAGAAAATGTCCATTGACCCAACCATGGGTTGAAACAACCCAGAATGATTTAGAAAATATTTAAAAAGAAATTATATCACTAAATAACCAGTAAACATTTGGGTGTTGTCTATATCTGCAGTATTGTACCAAAACATTTGTAAATGTAAATTCACTGATGATTATAAATGAACTCACTCTTGGGCTGCTGAAGGTTTCCTGCCAGAACTTTAATGGAGGTGTTGAAACGCAGGTAATAGCCCTCAATCTTTTCAGGCCAAGTCTCTTTATCCCAGATCCAGGTCACTGACTGGGTCTAAATCAATCAATAAAACAATACTATTGCTCTGAAGTTCCAACAAGCTGACTGATATACAAAATGCTATTCACAGAATGGATTTCTAAATGTCTTTGCACTTAAAATATAACAAACCAAGAGGGAAGTGATGTTTTTTTTTATTGTGGGTTAATTTCATCAGCTAGCTGTTGGTGCTCAGTGTATATAGAGTACTTTGAAAAAGTCTTAGCCCACCACCTCCAGACTTGTTGTTTTAGAAGTTTTAATGTCCATCCATATTTATTTTTTCAATCTATTTTAACAGAAAATACAGGAAATATGTACAAAATAAATTAAAATTTTAACTTTTCAGGACTAAATGTCTTCTTTAGGCATTGTCAGTATTTAGTGTGACATCTCTTGGCACGAAACACATCTTAAGCGTTTTTAGGCAGAATGAAGTAAAAATTATTTAATTTAATTTAGGTTTAAGTCAAGAGATACTGCAGTTTCATGCTATTCACTCTAAAAATGGCTGGGTTATTTTTTAACTCAAAATGCTGGGTTGAGTCTGTTGGGTTGTTTTGCTGGGTTATTTTTTTACATTTTAAACACTTTTTGGGTAGTTTCAGTTTTCTAGGTGTTGGGTTAAAACTGCTGGGTTATTATGTTGGGTTGTTTGAAGAGGCTCATGTGCTTCGCGCCCTTGATGTTTGAATGTGCTCAGCAACAGTCGTCGTGAAAGGACAGGGTCACTGGAAGCAGTTGTTTCAAGGTAAGTTTATATGTTTTTGTGAATATTTCATGAATATAAACAAGATTATAACATTTTGCGAGACAGCAACGTGTTAATTTATACAGACTAAGACGACGGGTGTAATTTGGAGGAATGACGACTGTTACCTCAGATCGCCATTTACACAAATTGACTTGAATAATCGTTCTAAGATGTTTGATATGGCATATTAATAAAATCGGTGTTACAAAATCCCCATCACACGGTTGATTACGTGTTGGGTTTTCTCAACAACCCAACCTGCTGGGTTAAAATGTGTTACCCAACGTGCTGGGTTACTTTAACCCAGCATGTGTTCCGTCCAATATTTACCCAGCGCTGGGTTCCCAATTGGGTTGTTTTTAACCCAACCATTTTTAGAGTGTTGCTTAAGTGGAAGGGGAGTTTACCCTAAATACACTTCATTTTTATACAGTTTTTAATACTACATACACATTTCTTGTTTTTTCTGGTTGTATATACACTAGGATCACTTTAACACTGCAAAAACAGCTAATTCTGGCATGGTGCCCTAAGACTTTTGCACAGTACTGTATGTAAAAGTGTGGCTTTAAAGCAGGATGCGGTTTGTGAAAAAAAGGTTTCATGAAAAAAAATTCATGAATAACCACAACCATGAAGCACATTTGCTACTTCCGCAGCAATCTCCTTACCGCCGGAACAGGTATGCTTTCTATTGTTATCTAAGTGTTACTGATGTGAACAGTCTACTCAGTCTACACCTGTCCCAGCTACTCTAAAAGCAAGTGACCCGGAGGCTTACTCAGGACCTGACCTGACCCAAACTAAACCGTGGGGTACTGTGCAATGAAAAAGCGCCAGAAGAGGCACCCTTTTGTAGGGATTCCCAATTCGTCAGTCATTGATATGACATTGAAGTGACCGACTCAAAGGGGGAAGGTCTTGGTTACGAATGTAATAACCCGCATGATAGCAAAGGTGGACAATACTTAGTTAGCTTTATTAGGGGGTTTGTCTTGGGGAAAATGTTACTTCACTACATTCTAAAGCATAGAATCATACTGTGTATTGCATATTAACATTTATTTAAAGGGCACATGGCATGAAAATTTCACTTTATGAGGTTTTCTAACATTAATATGAGTTCCCCAGCCTGTTTATGTTCCCCAATTAGTTAAAAACGGTGATAGGTGTAAACTGAGCCCTATGTATTCTGCTCTGCCTTTGAAAAAAAGTCAGCTCAGATGAGCCGTTCAGGAATGTGCCTTGTTATGTCATCAGAAGGAGCGAGATTACCCCGCCTTTCACTGCTTTGCCTGCTTAGAGCATTTAGGCCCCTCCCATTAGGAGGGTAGAGCCACCATACCATAAAGGGGGTCGCACAATGGGCTCAGCGCTGTTCGGGAAAAAAACCCATTGTTTTTTTAATAGTATACGCACACCTGCGCCGACAGGTGGCGCCTGTCCGAGGCGCCCAGCTACAACTCAGGAAGTTGGGCAAATCCCTGTCGCGCCATAGAGCGCCACTCACATAGTTTAACATTAAATAACATCATATTTGTCCCAAATCATTAACGATTAACATTAGCTGCTAACGTATATTTAGTATTTTGAAGTAGACGCTATTTGACTAAGCTCATGCTATTTAATGTGCACTTCCGGTGTACAAAACCTCAAAGTTGTCCTGGACGCGACTCTACGTGGCACGGCGCTGAGCTGCGCGTCCGGTGTGCGACCCCCTTAAACATGCCATTGTTTTTGATCGAGAGACATTGAGGGAAGCATAACATTTGCTCCGTGTTTGCTGAATAAAACTCTGAGGAACAAGCTACGGGTCGACGCTGGCTTTGCAGAGAGACTACATTTAAAAGCAATGCGTTCCATCAATATTGGATTCGAGCAGAATGGTGCAGCAAACTTCTGTGAGTAAAACACTTTAGTAACTACTATCAGTGGCTGGCGGTGACTTCGCTTCCGAAAGTCCAAATATGTTTTCGGAGTGTAGTGTGTTGCTTGTGAGTCCAAAATATGTGTTTGTGTGTGTGTGTTGTACACGCATCAAAGGGTTTATGATAAAATAGATGCTCATGTTAACAAAATACTCGCAAGACACTCACTTAACAGTAAACTCTGATTACACATGAGATTGAGTATTAAAAGCTAGTTTGACTACATAAAACTGTTATCCAATCATAGCAGTGGACGTTTACTTCCAAGCAGTGCCGCTGCAAGCCATTTTGGTGCCCTAAGCATAACTCCTTTATAATGCCCCCCACCCCGACCCTGAGAAAAACAACGTTTGTTTTTGCCATTTAAATTTTTTATTGCCAAACATATAACTTAATAGCAGAAAGTAAAATCTTCACAGCTTTAGCCAACACACACTACATTTGAAAGTGCAAACTTTTATAGAATAGCAAAACAGAAAAAATTACCAAACTTAAATTATCAAAATAATCCAGACATGGTTTTCCCAAGTACAATGTCACTTTAAATAAATTACATTAAATAAACATTAATAAGTAAACAAGAATACTCAATATTCTTAAATAAAACAAAGATTCAGAGAACTAAGTGTCACAGTAATGTTTGCTTCATATCATGACGTTTTATATTTATATATATTTAAAGTGATGAATTGTAACATGTGCACTGACTGCTAACGTTAACTTTTACTGAGAAAGTATTAACCACCGTCACGTCAAAATAAACCACAAAATAAACTGCTGCTCAATATCTAAAGAAACGTAGTAAAGAAAGTAACAGCTGCGTCAGTTATTTGTAAAATGCATATGCATAGGTAATAGGGTTGTGACAATTAATCGGGCAAATGCGCATTTTCTCAATGAATGAATTTGAATGAATTACGGTGAAATGCAGGCACATCCAAAAGCCAGGGGGCGCTCTCGCTTAGAAACACCATTTGTGCCACAGAAGAAGTAGTATACCAAACACTATTCCAGGAAATGTCTAAAGGAATATTTATATCGCTGTTCTTCAGATTGTTTCAGGTATTTTCATGATAATAAAGAATATTTTAAATGATTGTGTTTGACGAGTGTTGCTTTTTTAAATGCACGTTATAAACGAGTCAAACTTGTAGTGATTTTAGATTGATAAGGACTTCCTACTGATCACGGAGCCGTAATACATGCACAAGCTGTGCATGAAACACTGAATCGGAGCCTTACGATTCAGAATCGATTTCAGACAGGTCTTTTTAATGGGAGCGCGATGCATCGATGCATGTTTTACAGTAATGTTTCTCAATTTAGCTTGCACTGAAGTTATAAATTATAACAACATAGTTTGCTAAACATTAATATCAGCACAGCAAGCTCGAGGCGCATTAAATTAGCAGCAGCTGCAGCCCATGCGCATTTCCCTGATTTAAGAGTGATTAAACATGATGGACTTACCTGCAAGTGATGCACGGGCATCATCCCGCAGTTTCTTCCTTTTCCTTTTTTCCGATCCTGACTCCTGCTGTCTTTTCGGGACCATTTCCAAAAGTTGCCTTCTGACTGGCCGTTTCTCAATCCGAAAGCTGCAGCCTGCGCGAGGTCGCATATGCAGTCTGCATACGTCATCAAGCCTGGTTTATTTCAGTTAACTGAACATTACATTAGCAAGTCATAAGCATATTACAACAATTTACGATTAACTAAGAATAATAGTTCACTTTATAATCGTTAATATTACGAAATAAGAAAGTTTTGATGACGTATGCAGCCTATAAATGCGACCTCTGGAGGCTGCAGCCTTCGGATTGAGAAACGGCCTCTGTCAAACTTCGTCAGGCGCCCGCGCGATCAACCGGCACGGACCATCAAAGGCTGGGGGCATACTTTCTAGACTAGAGCCATTAAATTATCTCGTTCCCCCTTTTTTGTAACATATACATGGATATAAAGGGCCTAATAATATTTCTATAGACTAATGAAATAATTTCAGCATTATAATTTTTTTTCATTAGGCTATTATTTTTGGTGCCCCCTCAGCACGTGATGCCCTACGCACAGCGCGTGATGCGCGTTATGGGAGCGGCGGGGCTGCTTCCAAGTCATCAATGGGGCCCACCCATCAAATCTGAGCATTTCTCAAGTCAGCCTATAAACCCGGGTACAAAATAGCCGATGACTTACGGCTTTTGATGTTTTTGGATGTAAAATCATGTGAATGTCATAAGTAGACCTAAGACAATAGTATAAAACAATAAAATATGACTGAGTCATGTGCCCGTTTAAAATTGTTTACTTTTACTTTTAAGTTAAAGTATGTTTATGTGCTAAAATATTAAAGGGGGGTTCAGTGGTATTTCAAGCATTCTGACTTATAAACACAGTTATAGAGTTGTTTCCTTATGCTAAACGTAAGTGTCAAAAAAGCAGTTGGACGTGTTACAGAGTATTTCTGTGCCGAATGCACTTCGCCAGGGTTCGTACAAGTTTCGGAAAGTTTTTTCGATTACAGGTCCAACTGACGTTTCAGGGGTTTTCTATACGTATCACTTCTTTATATGGGCACTTCCCCCAGAAAACCCCGCCCACCCGTCAATCAGCGGGAGATGCTAGAACTTACAAACATTCACATCACGCAACAGCTCTGCTTAATTTCAAAACTCAACAATGGCACGAAAGAAGAAGTGTGTTTTTGGATGCAAGGAGAAGAAATACAGCTTTATGAAAACAATGGATATAGTTTATTATCCGGGGTAGCAGCGGAGTTTTGCGTGTGTGTTTGATGCACTGGATTTTCCCAACCGGGTTACAAGTTGCATGCGGTAAGTAAGACTTCTGTCTTATGTTGGAAATATGCGCGTGCATATTATATAAATGACACAAACATGTAGTGAATCATAAGTTATAAGTGTTGTATAGTGTTGCATGACTCGTACTCCCTCCACCCGCGGTAGTAACTCCTTCTTCATTTTTTCGTACGTTATCGGAAAGATTCTGTAAAGCTAATCTTTCTTTTATAAATCTGATTAAACTAAAGACTCTTCGGAGATATAAAGGATGTCATACTACACTATAGGTACTCCAGATTAACATCAGAAATGCAGAAACAGCATGTGTTACGTGAGCTTTAAATGTAAAACAAAAACTTGTATTTATGAAATGTAATAAAGTAAAGACTAATATGCCTTGGAATATGTTTTCCAAAGAAAAACACGGATAAAATACAAATACTTGAAAAAATACTTTTAAGTAGAAAGTAAAATCATTGCTTGATACTAGTGACCCTACAACTGTGAACCCACCTGTGGTCTGTGGACGTTGGAATGAACTTCTCCTTTCAATGTTTTTTTTTTTTTTTTGCTGTCTGTAATACGATAGCTCCGCATTTTTTGTTAAATCTGTTAGTAGTTCCCAATTCGAGACGTTTCGAATAGCCAAATGAGGAAAGGAAACCTTGGTTTCTAACTCTGTACCTCTTGGGTAACTCTGTATCACAGGAAAATAGTCACGATGGATGCATCCCTCACAGGCTGTACATAATTTTATTGTCCTCATAAATTTTTTTATAACTTAACACAGTGGTTTACTTTAATTGCTATGCTAAGATAAGCTTATGGCAGCAGTCTCCCAGTAAGCAAGCCAACAGTACAGCAATGGCAAGGAACGAAAACTTTACTGTAAGCATGGAGAATAACCTTGTGTGAGAAACCAAATTTAGCCGAGAGTGCCAGATCTCCTACAGCTCCAATGGTTTTTTTTGTTGAAATATATTTATTTTTATATATATATATATTTATTTATATATTTAAAATTTATATAAATTTTGCTTATATTAAATATAATGCTTATATTTTTGGTTGAGGCTTATAACAGCAATTATTAATTCTATATTGGTTTAAAACTGCTTTTGTGTCAGATGTATGCAAAATCAAGATGCTTTTTTGGTTAAATTAATTTTGGTATTTTATATGGTCTATTGAATAAGTAGCATTATGGGGTGGGGACAGGATACATTTTCTATCACCGGGGTTAAAAATAATTTAGCAGAGGTGTTAAAATCATCGCATTTTGATTAAAAGTCACTATATTGTAAAAAGTCAGGCTATATTGTGGTTCTCTTCAATGTGTTTATTTCTATTCTGAATTATATTTAATATTCTGTATTAAAACACTTTTGAAGATAACAGATGTCACCTGGGAAATAAACTTAATGTTGATTAAAAAAACATCATCAAGCTTTTGGATATCATTTATTTTGACACTTGCAAATCAAATGATGTGTCTTCAACTTGTGGTGAGATTTTTGGGTGCAATCTTTTGAGCAGAGAAAGTTGTCATTGTTAGTCAGTGTATGCGTTACCTTTAAGTTTCCTGACTGTGTCCGTATGTAGAAGTAGATGCTGGCACAAATGAAAAGACCAGCCGCTAAGCGAATGGATGTTTTTAGATGGCATCTCATCTCCCACCTTTTTCTGTCAACAAACACATGAGGACATGAAAGCATATAATATACTTTGTAGCCACCTGTAGCTATAATCTCCCAATATGTTTGGTTATATTTAATCAGCAGCTGCATTGTTCAATTATTCACATGTCCATGTTTAAATAATTCATTGTCATTTATGAATCATTTAGGCAATACATTCAACAAAACATTCAGTGATATGATAATATGTCTATTGGTTTAACATATTTTGAATGTCATTTTTTACCTGATTTGTAGTATTATGAATCAATTTGACCTCAAAATACATTTTGATATACTGAAGTTAACTATGAAAAATGTAAACAAAAAAGTTTGCAAAGATGAACATGAAAACACAGACTACAGGTATGGCAGGGGTTTTCCAAATATGGGTGGTGACTCACTTGAGGGTCTCGCAAAGCCTCTTTGCTGTTGTGGTCAATAATGGCACACAAAAAAAAACTGTTTATTCCAGTTAATGACCAGCAATGACAATAATTTTTATATGATTTACCATAAAATGTTTTGATATTTCAAATAAATTTACCTTACCATTAATAAAGTGACAAGGAAAATAAAAACTACTCAGTTATAAAAAGGGTCAAATGTGTATTTTTCTCATATTTCCATTTAAAAATATGTTGGTGGGTCCTGAAATAGATACAGTAATACCTATTTAGGTAAAAAAATTTGAGAACCACTGCACTATGGGGTAAGTTGTCAAAAAGAGAATACATTTACATGCTTTTAGCAGATGCTTTTATCCAAAGCAACCTTCAGTGCATTCAATCCAACACTTTCTTATGACAATTCGTACATATTTTACAAAGTGACTTAATTTGTACAACCACAATTGTAAATTTTTGTACAATTTGCCTTTGCCCCGTGACGTTGGGGTTTGGTGCAGGGTTTAGGGGTGGGGTTTCCTTATTTTTTTTTAATGATAATCGTACATTTTTGCACAATTAACTTTGTATGAATCTATATGATTTCCCCAACTAGTAAATATGTAAGAATTCTTGTAGGATCAGGCTATTCAATCTTCACTTTTTTTCAGTACAGTTTATTGTATGCCCCAACTGACACTGATTTGAGGAAAATGCCCATTTTTACATAACAAATGTTATTTAAATTCACAACTTTAAAACATGTGACAACTTGTATCAATATGACATTTATGAAAAGTCCTGAGAACACAGTTTCATTTGCAGAGCCGGCCCAAGGCATGAGCGAACTAAACGGCTGGTGGGGCCCCCTTTTTTACAATTAAATAACTTAAAGCAGGGATTCCCAAAGTGTGGTACGCGCACCCCCAGGGGTACGCGAGCTGCCACCAGGGGGTGCGCGAGAGGAAAAATGTAATGGCGGTCTGTTTCTTTAAGTGGGATTTTTCCATACAATAAATAAATAAAAAAATGAACAGTAAACATTTCCTTTGTAATCGCTTTTATTTTAAATAAAAAAACTATAATTTATTAGTTTTTGATAGAAACGTAGAAGACAGCTGCTGTCTTTTTCTACGCACTGCTCTTCTGTTATGCACTGCAGCCGCTATATGCGTGCCAACTCGTTTCATTCATTCCATATATATTATAAATATGCTTAACTGACTGAAATCAGGGAAACTGTCATATGTGGGACGTCTTATGATAAAGTTGTTAGCCACGAAGGAGGAGAGGGACCGAGAGAGAGAGACTTTTATGGCAAAAATAGAAATAATGAAATGTGACGAGACATGGGCACAGGATACGCGAGCAATGTGTTTTCATGCATGGTAAAGAGACCGCCAATGAATTATATAATAAAATACATAAATACTTACTGTAGAGAACTTATTAAAAGCTTTCATTTAATTTTGTTTGAAACTTGAGCTGTTATAATGAATCTGCAAACTATTATACACCTTTTGTGCGAACAGTAAAGGCTTTCGTTAATGTGTTTGATGGGTCTGCACGTGACGCACTGGTAAACATGAGGAAACCTCTCATATGTCATCTATTAGCTGACGGCAGTAAGTGTACGTTTTTACCATAGTAAACTCGAATGGCGTCTAAATATCACAGTGGTTAAACGCATACACGGGGTGCGCATCATCTACGCTGAGCGTAGTTTCAGATGGTGCAATAGGCGTAAATATTTTTCACAATGTTGGACGTAGCTAAGCCCGACGTAGGACTATTACACCCAACTTCTTAACGTCCGGCTAGTGCAACCGGCCCTTGGTTATTTGCGCATGATTAAACATGAGTATTTATGGTGAGAAAATAAAGCTTTTTTGGATTTTTTTTAAATGGGGATTGGGGGTGCGCCAACCCGGTTGGGACATAGAAGGGGGTGCGCAGGAAAAAAAGTTTGGGAACCCCTGACTTAAAGGGAAACTTCACCCATTTGCATTAAGCTTTGTACCGTTAGAACCCCAGTCATGTTTTTGAATGGTCGTGCATCATTCCCTCAGTTTCTCCTGAGACGGGAGAAATACTGATTTCAGTGAGGCACTTCCTTCTTTCAATGATGTAAAAATCGTCATTTTGCGTCATTGAAAGAAGGAAATCCTGTATCTCTGTTCAGTGTGAAAGACTACAGACACTCATTCCTCATTTTTCCAAGGTGGGGGCTATGGGTGGGACCCACTCACGCTTCAGACCAATTGCAGATCAGTGGGTGGGACTTACGAAAATATACGAACACAGACGGAAAAAAACGATCAGCCGCCATCTTTATGCTAAGCTAAGCTAAACAGAAGTTGTGGAGCGAGGCAGAATTCATGTTACAATAACAGTGGAAGTTAATCAATATTACATGGAAGAGGGTGATTTCGCAAGCGTGATGCTCTAATCCGCTGTTCATTGCACCTTTATGAGCCACAATACTGCAAAGAGCTGAGGCAGATGTAGGAAAAGAAGCCCGAGGAGTAGCCCGGAGCCTGGGCTTCGGCTGGGTAGAGGAGCCCGTGGAAGACACCGCAACCATCGACCTCTGCTGCGTAGAGAAGCTTGGACAGACTACTGCCTGTTTTCTCGCTGTGTGCTTGCTTTATTATATTTCTGCATCAGATAAGGATATGGACGTTTGTTTGGTGAAGGTTTCTAGGCAAGTGAGGAACTTTGCGCGCGTTTGGACATGTTTATTTCACGGACATGTTTCGGTTTACGAGCAGACGCGCTGCGGAGTATATAAGCTTGGACGGACTCGCGCTATTTGCTTTCGGTTTAACATTTCTGGATCAGATAAGGATATGAACGTTTGTTTTGTGAATGTTTCTGGTCGCGTGCTTATTTCAAAGACGCGTTTCGGTTTACGAGCACAAGCTCCAAGAGCTGAGGCAGCGCGTCTGTGGAGATATTATGCAGGGGACGCGTTTGTGTGGAGGATGCAGGGATAAACGGACGTCTGACTAAAGTGAGTGTTTCTATTTTCTTTGTTAAACTAACGTGGCATTTATGTACACAATAGCATATCTGAGAGGTGTTTTATATGTCTATATTGTGAGAGCAGTGAGGCCAATAATAACACAAACGTAATTACAGTAAACAAGAGACAAAAAGAAAATTGGTAAAACTAAATAAACATTTAAAATGCATACCCTTTTTTAAATACTTGAAAAGACATTTGTACTGCGGATCTGAAACAGCACGTTACTGTTTGAATAAGACTTTGCTACACACCAGACCAGAGTTTAAAAGTAAATCATGATTGGTGTCTGTCAGACACAGTGGTGATGGCTATTTTCTTTGTTTTACTAACGTGGCATTTATGTACATAATAGCATGTCTTAGCCGTGTTCTGATTAATGGGAGTGGCTTGCAGAGCTGTGCATTGTGGTGCATAGTGGGAGTTGTAGTTTTTCATACAAATGTGCTCTAAAGTCACGTTCTGTCTTTTCTCGGTCAAATAGACACACAATTCTAAATTTATGTTACATTTTGACTACAAATATGACACACTTTCCATAAAGATTAATGCTCTTATCGGTGAAATGGCCCTTTAAACAAGTAATATAAATGAATAAATGAATAATTCAAGACAAGAACATTCTGATTTGCAGACAACTGCTGTTTGTCTGCAGTGCTAGTGTTGCGTTTGAGTCATGCGCAATTTAATGTTAAACTATGTGAGTGGCGCTCTGAGGGATTTGGGCAACTTCCTGAGTCATAGCTGGGTGCCGCAGACAGGCGCCACCTGTTGGCGCCGGTGTGCGTACACTCATAGATAACAATGTGTTTGATTTTTTTAGAAGGGCGTGGCGCTGAGCTGCGGGTCCGGTGGGCAACTGCCTTTACGCTACTGTGTGTCTAGAGCTGAAGATCTTTGGGCTTCATTTCTATAACTTTACACGGGGTTGGTCCGGGCTCGGTCCGAACTGAAGCACTGAAGCCATTTACAGTGGATTTAATAATTTTCCTCAACAAAAACATGTAGCCTAATCTTGGTGAGTAAAGGTTTTTCAATTTATAACTAAATATTGAGTCTTAAATACATAATTTAGACAGAGGATATAGACTAATGTTGGCATTAATGGAGAAAAGTGCCGAAGCAAATCCCGCGGAGCCTTTATCTTAATTTCGTTTTTCCCAAATACAATTCTTAATTCAGAATGTATTATCTTAATTTAATTCGTTAAGAAAAAAAAAATGTATTGGCATGTTGGCCTATTTATAGTCTATTGCATAGGCCTATTTAGAGTGAGATGTTACGATGTTACAGATGACTTCTTTTATTTCTTTGTTTCAACTTCCAAGTGGCATGTAGCCTAGTTAGTCATGAATAAATAATGTTAAAACCTATGTAAATTACTCATTCTTGACAAAAGCTGTGTACGTGCACACATTTAAATAATGTCGGGCTGTAAACGGGTTTAGGCTTTTAAAAAGCTGTCAATCAAAATGTACTTTCGGCTTGGGGCCGAATTCTGTCGGGCTCCGGTCATTTCGGGCCTAACTTTTAAGGCCCGATTATAGCTCTACTGTTGTCCATTAACATACATTTGAGGATTAGAGCACTGAAAAACAACATAAGGTTTTTATTCTGCGCCGTTTGTAATTCGTCCTCTGTCTATGTGTGCACGCGGGTTTAAGTGCACTCAGTAGTGCAGACATGAAAAGACGAGTTTCAGAAAGCAAGCAAACATAAAATCTTTCTGTTCTTGACAGGGCACATACAAACAAATGATTTCCACAGTACTCTTCTTCCAATAAAAACATTTGTTTATCTCTCCTCCTTGTCCATGCTCCTCTTAAAAGGACAGTAACCTCAATTAACCTACTTAAGTCTGTGTCATAAATGTTCGTCAAACAATCCAAGACAAAGAGAAAATCACTTCTGTAGCTATAAAATATGATAATTATATTTAATTCATATAATAAAGACTATAATTCATTTGATTTGATTTCTGTTCCTAATGCTAATTTTAGCCTTTACTTAATGTGAAACTTTGTTCTTTTTATAAATGTTTGTAATTTCTTTATTTAAAAAAAAAAAACATTGGTGGGTGGGGGGCCCCCAAGCAAATTCTGCTTAGGGCCCCCAGGAGGCTCGGCGTCACTGTTCATTTGTTTAGCATTTAAGTTGATTTTATAATTGGATGATTGCACCATATAACTTTCACAACCTCTTTTTTTAAGGATTTTGAACTAGGCTTCTGAAACCAGCATACAAAACAACTAAACAATGTGTGAAAGTCATGTGTGGAGCCTGATAGTAGGTAGAGGCTTTCCAAACAAATAAACAAATGAAAAGCTAGCCTTAAACAAACAAAGAGCTCCAGTTGTGTGTTCAAAAAGAATTTGTTCAGCAGTTGAAAAGGTTGATTACTATAGGTATAGCATCACTGCTGCATTTTCTAAGATGGAAAACACTTCTTTTTAAAGGGTTTTTGTGGTTTACAATAGCCTTGTTTCCATATCAGCAAAGCTGGACTTTATCCCCATGCGTTGGCCATTATGTACTATATTTACACAGGATGAAAGCACACCTAGGCACACAGACACCAAAACATCTTTCATTTGTAGGAAGTATGCAAATACCTAAAGAAACAGAGTAGCATATGCTAAACCAGGCAAACTGGTTTCAGTGAATTATATGTTTCTGTCATTCTCTTCCACTGTTTATCTAGTTATATCCCCTTTAACAACTCAAACGAGTTTAGGCAGTTGTGACTGAATCCTAAACACACTCTATATCTGCTGTATACGGGCATAAATAAAATGACAGGTGACAAGTCCTGGATTATACTATCATTATCTCTTTGGAATGTGTAAATGGTTAAAAGATAACCAAATGTCCTTGTTGTTCAGTTTTCCATCACGGATCCAGCAAAGCAAATGTTTGATTTCCAGGTACTACGAGTAGTGTTAAAACAGAATAGATTGAATTCATTGAAAGTTGGTAAGGCGTCAAAATGCGTAAATATGAGTTCAAATGTCCCCGTTTAATAAACTGGAGGTCCGGTGCGCATTTACTGATGTTTAAATTGAAGCGTTGCGGACCCGCACATGATGCCCAAATATAGCAGCTGTAAACCGCTTCTGACACATTGATATAATTAAAGAAAAAGATACGGATTTTAAACAAAGTTTCAAATCATCCAGAGAGTAAACTAAAATTGTATCCACTTACCTTTTATTATAACCTTTACGATTATAACACCTTCATAAAGCAGTTAAATTTTCAAGAGAAAACTTTACATACAGAGAGCAACTCCCACGAGTCTTTCGCACTTCCTATTGTTCTTCAGTCGTTAAACATGCTCATCTAGACGGCGACATAGCAAGGACTCTTTTGGGGAGTGATGAAACCTCAGGTATGAAATAAAACCGGTCAAAGGTTGGGAGAAATAACCTGTCAGATTAGTTTCGAGGTAAATCTCCTCTAAAAACAGAAACAGATCGCAGCGACTATAAGCGGGGAGTCAAGAATCCAAAGCAGGACCAACGAGTTCAATACTAACAGTTATTCATAAATTGTAGTCTACTAAATGTGTTAATGAATATACATAAATAAAAAATATTCACCGAAATACATTTAATTGTGTCATCCATTGAAGCTAATTTAAATGATGATATATTATGGTATAATATATAATATACTATACACACAATTGAGTACTTTAAATGTTAAAATATGTACGAGGTTGTTTTTGTAATTGCAGGTACATAACCAAAGTTTCTTTCTGCTTTTTTAAATGGTTATTTTTGTAATTATTTTAATAATTTGGTCACGTTACGGGCCATAACATTATAATCTTTTTTTCTAGAAATCATTATTTCCTGTTCTCCGAATTAGTCACTGTTGACAATGTGTCAAACTGTTACCAAGCTGGGGGCGTATTTCAGAAAGTATGTTGTGCCTTAAATGGGTACGTTTAGCAAGTGGATAACCAGCCAATGGACGTTAAGTTCCATAAACGGTGGTAAATTTCGGGTAATGTAAGTAACCATAGCAACTGAATCTCTGAAGATGTTTTAGCGGTAGTTCATTTTAGTTAATGACACCAAGCTTCGGATGATGTCTGCGCATGCGTGCACTTATGATGAGCGTGCAGCAGCTGTGGAAGCACATATTTTGCGAAAAATTGCAATTTAAATTATTTGTTTATTACATTTACGGTTTACAATTTTGATTGCTGTATATTTCTGTCTTAGAATATATATATTTTCTTTTTAAAAATAAGAATACTTTTTTAATAAAAAAATTGTTATTTGTTAATGAACTTAAATACTACACATTTAATTATGTTCATTATTAATATTTATACCACGGGTCTGTTGAATGCTGTATTCTGATTGGCTGAAAAATGTTCTGTGGGTATGAATTAATTTCTGATAACCGCACTCCTTACTTGTCAAATGTCTTTAAAATAGGCACCAGAGGAATGTTTGTGGTAACCATGGTATAAGAGGAATAATTGACTCCGGCCCTTTGAATTATTTGAAAACAATGCACACCCGCGTTGTAACGGCACTCCGCTTCAAGCCGCATTGCACCTTGGGTGTTCAGTTTTTTCTTATATTTCAATGGCCCGTTGTCAATTATTCCTTACATATCCACATATAAGTGGATGTATAAATGAAACACATGTTACAATTGCATCAGTTAGTTAATGTTACAATACAGTAAATTTCCATATCAATTGTGTCAATTCATCTTTAAACTCACTAATGCTGTGTTTATGCTGCGTTTACACCAGCCGCGGCAGAGGCGGCAAGCGTGGCTGATTTACATGTTAAGTCAATGCAAAGACCCGATTAGGCATCCCGCAGCGGTGCACGCAGTAAGCGCGGCGCAAATGGCGCCGAACGCACGGAAGGTCCGGATGCTGCGTTCCACGCAAATTGAGCATTGGCACGGGAAACACGCAAGTTGAAAAAACTGAACTTGTGAGGATTTCCGCGCCGCGATTGTTACCAATCAGGACCTTGCTGTAGTAGTGACGTGATTACAGGAAGCGAGCGGAGTCTCAGCGGAGTTGCAGAAGCCCCTCCCAAGACGCAAATTTCCGCGTAAATGTCTCGAATGACTAGAATTTCACGCACAGCTTTCACACGCGAATGAAGCGAGTAGGGGTGTTACAATTAAGCGTGCAAATGCGCGTTTTCTCAATTAATGAATTTGAATGAATTACGGTGAAATCCAGGCACATCCAACGCCAGGGGGCTCTCTTGTGCAGAAAACTCCTTTTGTGCCACAGAAGAAGTAGCATTAAAAATGCTATTCCAGGAAATGTCTACAGGAATATTTATATCACTGTTCTTCAGATTGTTTCAGGTATTTTCATGATAATAAAGAATATTTTGAATGATTTGGTTTAACGAGTGTTGCTTTTTTAAATGCAGGTTATAAACGACTCCAACTCGTTATGATTTTAGATTGATAAGGACTTCCTACTGACCAAATGCCGTAGTACTGTATACGCACAAGTGCATTAAACAAAGAATCGCAGCCTTGCAATTCAGAATCAATTTCAGACAGGCATTTTTAATGGGACACACGGTTGAATCGTTACATCCCTAGAAGCGAGTGAACTCAAATGTGCAAGCGTCCAACTACGTGCGAATAACGCGTTTTTGACGCCTCTATTGCGGCTGGTGGGAATGCACCAGTAGGCTACTAGATAACACGTTTATGATAAATGATACGCTCATATTCACAAAATACACACAAGACACTCACTTAACAGTAAACTTTGATTACGCATGAGATTATACGAGTATCTGGCAAACGTGAGCGTCTTTTTTTATCATAAACCATTGCGTCTGCAGAAGGCACTTATTTTGACAAACACGTGATGCACATAGGTTCACTCGACGCGCCGAACACATTTTTGAAATTACGAACCACACACATGACGGGCTACATACATGTTGTGACGAACTTCGCATCGTGCACCCTCGAAAAAAGAAGTCACCAGCCACCACTGCTAGATAATATGAGATGAATCTCAATTCACATAATAAATGTGTGTGTAAATACATGATCATTATTGAGCCAGAAATTTTAACATATTTTTCTTAAATGACAATGTGCAAATTCTACAGTAAATGAGTATAATAAATAAAAACACATGATGCCATTCCTGTGCTTAATTGATTTACTGGGGGACAGAAGTTACCCCTGCCTGCAGTCTTTGATAGGCCGTTAATCATCATACATTTGTCAAGCGTTGCGATAGCTTATCTGCAATTTAAGATTAGACTTGGTACAGTTTTGCAAGCTCTATGACAAAAAGCTACATGCATTTTCAATTCAATTTTCCTCAAACTTCCAGAGTAAACAAAACATTTTGATTCAACCACCCTGTATGTTTGGACTAAATATTATTGGTGAATCTGATATCATGCTAATACAGTGTGACACATTCCATATATTTTACATGTTTTTTACAAACATGTTTTATTATAACATTTTCCAGGATGGTTTGGCTAAATTTTCTATTTGATCAGTTTAGATAAAAGCTTTAGTTGTTAAATTTTAAATGACTTTAGTGATAAATATTTACAATTTATGGGCTGTCAACAGTAAGAGGCGGCAACACGCTACAGAGGATCGAAACAAATCCTCTTATAGCATGTTGGTTCGGGGGCTGCTGTTTGACAGAGACCACTAATTTTCCTTCACTCTCCGGGGTCTTTGAGTCCTCCTGCAACAGTTCAGCGAGGATCAGGGTCCCAGTCCCCCTTGTGTAAAGGTAGGCCTTCCAAGGCAGAGTTTCCCCCGGTGTAAAAGCCAAAGTCTGGATCTTCACCAGCTGTAAAGCAGCCTGTAAATCAGGCATTGTTCTGGGTCGACAGTAACCTAAAGTTTGTCTGTGGAGAACCTCCAAGTCTAGCCACATTCTCTCAAAAGTCTCATGGGATAGAGGAGGACCCAGATATAGACTCAATTCCTCTTGGTCAACATTTGGACTTGAGGGGGCCACATCTTTGCCTGCTGTCAATCAGAGAAATACTGAGATTTATTCATTTATACATAACAATAAAATATACTATTGCTTAATGCTATAACAGTATTAATAGCAAAGAGTATAGAAGAACAAATGACGAAACTCTGATGCGTTTTTGGAAATAGCCACTAGGTGGCGCTTCGGTAGCACAGCCGCCATTTTGGAATGAGAATGCCCTTTGCTGGAGTTATGTATGGTGATTGTGAGTGAGTGCAGGGGAGTAGTGTGTGACACAGAGAAGTGCAAAAAGTCACTCATCTACATGGTTAGCGAACCTCACAGCCAAATCAGAAGCGCAATAAGAAATTTCTTAAATTAAGCCATCGGTAAATTTTGTTCACTTTCTACACCTACAGTAAATGCTGTATTGTCTCGTGTTGTTGTTGTTATCAGTTGTGGAATCCAATCATTGAATAGATACACATTTGAGGTAGTTTTTTATGGTACTTTACTGCTATTATTAGTCACCAACTCCACTAGGTATGAAATATATTTTGTACATATTAATCCCCTGGATTCTGCTACAAACATGATAATCTTATAGAAAATAATGCATTGCTATGTCTGTTATTCTATAATTGCCACTTTTGGACAGTGGCAGTTTTTTTGTTTAGCTTAATCCATTTCGAGCAATTCCTATGTATATGTGTGTATATGTGTATGTATATGGAGCCTATATGTTATGTGTGGATATATGAGTTTATGTGTTGGTATGCATGAAGGTATGTACTGTATATGGGAGATGTGTTCTATGTTTTTATATTGTGTTAGTGTGGATATACAGTGAGGAAAATAAGTATTTGAACGCCCTGGTATTTTGCAAGTTTTCCCACTTCGAAATCAGACAGGGGTCTGAAATTGTCATCGCAGGTGCATGTCCACTGTGAAAGACATAATCTAAAAAAAAATCCGAAATCACAATGTATGATTTTTTAACTATTGATTTGTATGATACAGCTGCAAATAAGTATTTGAACACCTTTAAACACCTGTCTATCAGCTAAAATTCTGACCCTCAAAGACCTGTTAGTCTGCCTTTAAAATGTCCACCTCCACTCCATTTATTATCCTAAATTAGATGCACCTGTTTGAGGTGGTTAGCTGCCTAAAGACACCTGTCCACCCCATACAATCAGTAAGAATCCAACTACTAACATGGCCAAGACCAAAGAGCTGTCCAAAGACACTAGAGACAAAATTATACACCTCCACAAGGCTGGAATGGGCTACGGGGAAATTGCCAAGCAGCTTGGTGAAAAAAGGTCCACTGTTGGAGCAATCATTAGAAAATGGAAGAAGCTAAACATGACGGTCAATCTCCCTTGGACTGGGGCTCCATGCAAGATCTCACCTCGTGAGGTCTCAATGATCCTAAGAAAGGTGAGAAATCAGCCCAGAACTACACGGGAGGAGCTGGTCAATGACCTGAAAAGAGGTGGGACCACCGTTTACTGTTGGTAATACACTAAGACTTCATGGTTTGAAATCATGCATGGCACGGAAGGTTCCCCTGCTTAAACCAGCACATGTCCAGGCCCGTCTTAAGTTTGCCAATGACCATTTGGATGATCCAGAGGAGTCATGAGAGAAAGTCATGTGGTCAGATGAGACCAAAATATAACTTTTTGATCATAATTCCACTAAAAGTGTTTGGAGGAAGAAGAATGATGAGCACCATCCCAAGAACACCATCCCTACTGTGAAGCATGGAGGTGGAAGCATCATGCTTTGGGGGTGTTTTTCTGCACATGGGACAGGGCGACTGCGCTGTATTAAGGAGAGGATGACCAGGGCCATGTATTGCGAGATTTTGGGGAACAACCTCCTTCCCTCAGTTAGAGCATTGAAGATGGGTCGAGGCTTCCAACATGACAATGACCCGAAGCACACAGCCAGGATAACCAAGGAGTGGCTCTGTAAGAAGCATATTAAGGTTCTGGCGTGGCCATGCCAGTCTACAGACCTAAACCCAATAGAGAATCTTTGGAGGGAGCTCAAACTCCGTGTTTCTCAGCGACAGGCCAGAAACCTGACTGATCTAGAGAAGATCTGTGTGAAGGAGTGGGACAAAATCCCTCCTGCAGTGTGTGCAAACCTGGTGAAAAACTACAGGAAACGTTTGACCTCTATAATTGCAAACAAAGGCTACTGTACCAAATATTAACACTGATTTTCTCAGGTGTTCAAATACGTATTTGCAGCTGTATCATACAAATAAATAGTAAAAAATAGTTTTTTTTTATTATGTCTCTCACAGTGGACATGCACCTACGATGACAATTTCAGACCCCTCCATGATTCCTAAGTGGGAGAACTTTCAAATAGTGTTCAAATACTTATTTTCCTCACTGTATGTATAATAGAGATGTGTTCTATGTTTTTATATTGTGTTAGTGTGGATATATATATATATATATATGTGTATATTCTTTCTATTTATTGCTCGAAATAAACTTCAATCAAATCAAATTTCATGTTGTTGGTAATGATTCAGTGTTTGTACTGGTAATACTTAAACTTCAAAGCATTTTAAACTAAACTGAAGGTTTTGTGGGGGAAATAGTGAAAGACTTGTCTAAATATCTGAAAATAAGCTTATGTTAGAACTTAAATGTCGTTCCCCCACACCCCACATTTATATATTTTACATCTTTTCATAGAACCTTGTATATTCTTTATTCTTATCCTCGTATGATTAATGAAGCAATGATAACTTTCATTTGTCTTGCATTTACTAAGTTGAGATTGAGTTGTGACATTTCCCTTGGCTATGGACAAAAGATCGACATGGGCTGATCAGTCGAGGTCATGAAATTCAACCAGACTTCCCTCTTCCAATTTCCCCTTCCTCGTTTGCAACTGTCTTAACAAACATGATTATTTATTTATCCGTATCCAGACATTCTTGCGTACAGACCGATTATGCGATTGTTCTCCAGACATGTTTGCTCAATAGCTGCTCACGCAATTCTTCTAGACATTATCTAACGTCTGTCAGGTGCCTAATGCTTCCTTTTTATACCCTAGAAATTACAATTGATAAACTATAAATAAATAAACCAAAAGTAATTCTATAAATCAACCTAAATAAAATAAAAACATGTGGTCTGCTACCTGGCAACAGCTCCTCTTCTGCAGCGCCTGATGGGCGTTCAGAGGCTGATATAAGGGAAGTTTGAAGGCATAAATCTTGTGCAGACAGGGGGCCAAGAGTGTTGAAGTTTGAGACCCACTGACTAACTGCCTCCTGCTGATGTCCAGTGAGAACACTCATGGATGGATCGGATTTGGGTCCTGTCACAACTTTCCTTGTCTGTTCAGCTCCACGCTGAAGAAGCCTGTAGTACAGCAAAGCCCGGTCACGCACGCACACGTCACTCTCTTCCTCTGAAGTTGTCCCCGAAAGAAAGAAAAAACACTTAAAAAGCATAAAATGTGATTAAAAGCTAAATGGCATGTGGTGGTTTCTCACAATTTACTGAAAAGGAAACTGAACAGCATAGCTGTGTCTATTACCAGAGGACTAACAGACTGTCCAGGTTTCACTTAAAATAAATTATTTTAATTAAAGATAAAATGTTATATAAAGATTTTATGCCAATATGCCCACATTACACAGTAATTAGAATGGCAAATCTAAGTAATTGTCATTAAAAATTATTAATTTTATCTTATGCATTAAAGCAAGAGTTCAAAAATCAAATCAAACACCTGGGTAAGCATAAAGTTGAGTAAATTAATTTTTTTGTTTTTGGTTAAACTAGTCATTTAAATAATACATGTAATATGCTTGACTTATTAACACTATATTAAAATGCATCAGCCTGACTAGTAGCCTAATGGTTAGAGTCCGGCTTGTAACCCGAGAGTTGCCGGTTTGAGCCGGCAGGTTGCAACTAACCTAATTGGTGTGTGTGTGTGTTTACGACTTTTGTGTGTGTTCACGACCTCTAGGGCGTGTGTTCACACTCACTGGGATGGGTTAAATGCAAAAGTCACATTTCGAGTATGTGTTGCATACTTGACAAGCTTGTCACTTTCACCTTTTTTCACTTTCGCAAGACAGGAATTAACAAGATGATTTTTTTCATATTTGGTTTTAGTCAGTCAGCACAATTTTTGAATAGTTCTACACACCAACACAGTGATGTAAAAGTCGCCCCAGCATGTCCTGTGTCTCAGCGGGACGACAGAGGAACATCTTCAGTGCAGCTGTCAGTAGCTCCATTTTCACTGTTGATGAGAGTTCTGTCTTCAGCCCGTCTATGTAGCCCTCCAGCACATAGGGGGCACTACTGATCTGTTCAGCATGTTCTCCTAACAGCCATAATAAAGCCTGTTTCCCCTAAAAAAAAGTGATATGATTTCATTTGGTTTGTTTTTGATTTGAAGACTTAACATGGTCTCTGAAGACTTCATTTTTGTACATGGATCAGTTTCCTTGTTCAGTAATCAGGGAACTGATCCAGCAGTCTGCCAATGTTAAAGGCTGACACAATTGCAAAAAAATGCTAACTATGTTTCCTTATCAAAAAGCAGGGCTGCGTCTGAAATCTTTGACTTGTTGCCTCACTGCTTTATCAGTTAAGAGACTTTGCAGGCAGCACGAAGGCACCTCGGTACAAATTACCCTTTTGAAATGTCATCGAAAATTGCTGAGAATTAAAATAAAACATAAATTATCAGAATTATTGTCTGCTTTCTCGGTGGTCAGTTTAATTTTTCGATCTGAAATCTGCACGATCAATCACCCTCACCGCGGACGCACAGGATTGTGGGATATCAAAGGCAGTAAGGATCTGTTGTGCCTTTGAGTTCCATCAGATTAAGTTATCTCAGGAAATAGGGAGTGCAGCAAACATTGGATTCCGATGTGCCTTGTTACCTTCTTAAACTGTAATAAAAATCCTTGTTGCACTTAGGGCTGCATAACAATTAATCGTGACTAATCGTTTTTGTTTACATTACATATGTGTGTGTGTACTGTGTATAATAATTATGTAGATATAAACACACACACATGCATGTATTTAAGATTATTATCATGTAATATTTAAGAAATATTTACATGTGTATATACATTTTTATATTTATATATCATTTATATCATAAATACTTAAAATTATTAAAATTATGCATACATGTGTGTGTATTTATATGTACACTACACACACACACTCATACGCACACGCACGCACGCACGCACGCACGCACGCACGCACAAACACACACACACAAAGTAAACAAAAACTTTAATTCTGCAAACGATTAGTTGTGATTAATCGTTATGCAGCCAAATTTTTAAGTTTAATCAACTTGAATTTAAAATTAATTTCAATTTTTCTAAAATTTCTTGACTAGTAAGAAGTTGTTTATTTTTATTATAAAAATTAATTTGAATTAGTTAAAGTTGTTTTAAGTTAATTTTATAATTATAGCAACTCCTTAGTAAAAAACGTAAAAGTGCAACTTGGACTTTTTAACAGTAAGCATCCTCAGAGGCAGCATTTTACAGCTTTTGGAAGCAGCCCATGTCCCATTCTCTCTATAATATTGAAATCGCATCATCAACCAACATAATGAAGTGCGACAGAGCTTGTAAAAACAAACCGGAAATAATTTAATACAAGGTTATATTAGTAAACATTAGTAAATGCATTAACTAACATGAACAATATATTTTTTCAGCATGTATTAATTCTTGTTAATGTTAGTAAATAGTCAATAGATTTATTATTTTTTGTTCATGGTGCATTAAAGTTAAAAGTTACAATGCTTGATTTTATAAATGTTTTAAGAAATGCTAAAATTAACATGAAGATTTATAAATGCTTTAGAAAAATTGTTCATTGTTAGTTCATGTTAGCTAATGCATAAACTAATTGTTAACACTTATTGTAAAGTGTTACCGACAAACATATATATTAACATTAGTAAAAACACAATGCTAGACAGACAGGTAACACAATCTAGTTAGCTTAAAATGTTGATAGTAATATGTTGCATGTATATGTAACAAAAATTTAAGAATAAACAATGTCGTCTAACTAAGAGAACATAACTAAATGAAGAGTTTGGTTCCAAAACGCAATAAATCCATTTTGACTAATTTCGGTAAAAACGTGTTTTCTATACCAAGACAGTGACAAGATGAAACCACTTTTTCCTGTTACAAACTTTCACATAGCAACTTTAGGTTATAAAAACATAAAAAATTCAAATCCATAATTTGATTTTCAAAGATTTATTATAAAAACTGATTCTTTTTCCCCAAAAAGCAATAAATCGAAAAAGTTTATTTTTTCAAAATCTATTGAATCAATATATAAATGTGCATTCATTTTTGTCATGTTATATTCATTTAGTTGACTAGTGGTATACACTGATTAAAAATATAAACATTAATGGCATTAATCAAAACACTTACTTTGTCATATTAAGAACACTGTCATTGCTGCTGTCATCCTTGAACTTTATTGACAGCGATCAGCTGTAAAATGTTTTGGTTCTGCACAATTTTTGTTGACTTTGAGAAAAATAATGTAAAGTTTTTCATAAGATCCCCTGGGGTCAATGTGTTAGCATAACAGAAGCTTAATGCTGTCGTGTGAGAACAAACCACAGCCGACATTTTTCCTTCGCCCGAGTGCCTCTCACGTAAATTATTCGATTTTGATGGCTTACGTTTCTTTCCCTTCATCAAAAGTATTATTTTGTTTTGTTTGTTTGTTGATGACGAAGTACAAATTAGATGAGGAAAACTAGGATTCTGTGTGTATTCAAAGCGCCACCATTATTGTTTACAATGCATGGAATGGTGCGCTGTGATTGGTTAAGCAGATTTATTGCATTCTGCAGAGAAGGAGGACTGGCGTTTATCGCGTTTTTGAAAAAAAGAAGAAAAGATGACAGAATAACATGGCGGATATCGAATTTTTGCGTAAAATGAAGAATTTACTTTTTAATACTAACCTGATACAATACTGTTTTGGCGGTAACATTTTTTTAAAAATGGCATTAATCGCGTTTTAGAACCAAACTCTTCCAAGTCTTCGGAGACTTCTGACCTTCAAATGACCTGCATGAAGCAGCTTTATTGTAGATGGTCAAATTAAAACAGCAGGTGAATCGTCTCACCTCACTATCTAGAGGACAGTGAAGACAGGCCTCAACCGTCTGACACACAGCGGTTGTACTCTGAGGACAGAACCACGCCAAATCCCTGAACGTTTGTATTACAGCTAAACAGGGAAACAAAAAAGTGCTGGATTAAACATACAGCAGGAGAACCTGCCTGAAAAATGTTTATGCTGGTTGGGGAAGGTGTTGCTAAGAAGGTTTGTTGACAGTAAACAATATCAGCCATAATCTCACACCCATGTACTTATTAGTAGTGCCTTAGGATAAACATTGTTTGTTTTAATGTATTTTAATCTAAAGGCATTTGTGCTGAACAGATATATGCAGGTGTGGCTTAGCATTGTCTTTTACCTGATGTGATATGCTCTTGTTTCAATGCAAGGAGGCCGGTTAGGATATTCAGACATTTCTCACTGTATGTTCGCGCAATACGACCTTGAAAAGCACAGTTAAATACAAATGTTACATTTTTATACACCACTGAAAATATGAAAACTATGAAATACATGTATTTTAGACTAGATTACCTTACATTATCAAACTATTGACAGTCATACCTATAGCAGCAATGGCTGCCTGGGCCAGTTCAGGAGACACATCAGTGCAGTAACTTCTCAGCTCCTCTAAAACTAAAGCCACATTTTCATCGTTCACCAGCTCCACCAAGATCTCCATCTTGCGAAACTTAATATAACTCGGCTCCGAGTAACCGCAAAAGAAGCGTTTGTAATGCAGGCCAAAAAGGCCGGGCTGACTTCGCATGACCTGCTGTACGTGACAGAGACCCGCAAACCGAAGTTCGCGTGACGTAGAACCACACGTGGCCAGCAGGGGGGCGCTTGTGTTCAGGAGGGCGTCAGCCTGGACTGCAGGGTGAGCGGCAGCTAAATGAAGGAAGAGGCGGAGTGTGGCAACAGCAACGTGCGCATGGGCGCTATGGAGAAAACCATCCAGTAAGCTAAGGATGTCAAACAACTCGTCATCGCTGCGGGGACGGTAGCGTAGCAGGAAGGTGAGAACTTCACTCTGCGCCCAGCTATCCAAGTCCTTCATTCTGATGGCAAAAAAACAGAAACGTTACAAAAAGGAAAATCACTGGCATAACCAAACATACTTGAAAACCACATAAAAGACAGAAAATGTATTTCTAAAGGTTCACTAAACAAATTGGGATATTCAATTTTAGTTAATGTTACTTATTAAGTATTTTGAAAGAAAAGTATATACCGTTTTATTACATCATGATCTATTTATCAGGACAATAACATTTGCAAAAATACTATTCCATCTCTTTACTAAATATTTGATCATTTTTCTGTGGTTTCGTTTCTTTGTCTTTTATGTAAAGTTGCTTTGAAACACTGCAACCTAAATTGTTCTTTGATAATTACATAGAGGGTATGTAACTTAATTAGGTGCAAAAAATATCTAAAAATTTTTTTTCATGTCCATTTACAACCCTAGGATTTGTTCTATTTTTGCCCTATTTGAAAGGGTCATGAATAATAATGTTGAGCTCTGCTCTGCGGCTCATGTCAGTAGCTCACATTAGTAAACAGATCTTGTATGTAACACACAAAAATACAGATTTTAAGAAACAACTTATTGTTTGGAGATTACGTTTCTGAGTGGTAAGTTTGTATTTTTTATCAGTATGGACCTGCAAAACATAAATGTAACGTCAATAGTAGAATTTCAGCATAAATGCTAGCATATAGCATTAACTAGCATGTAGCGCTAACTTTGTAGCAGACACAACTTTGTCTTTAGCATTTTAACAACTTTGTAATTCATTTAATGTGTAACAAAAGAAGCACTTTTAAACTTCTCGTCTTGCAGCGCCAGCGCAAACTCACATAATGCGAAAGCATTACGTATGTGAAACTACCGGCCCAGTGTTTACAAGTTTGGAGAAAGAGGACCGTTCTGACATTGTTGTATGTGGAATGATACTAATTAATGTCTTTGTGTCAGTTTCCTGTTTAAAATGGTCTGCAAATATGCGTTTCACATTTGTAACTCATGACTTTTCGTTGACATTTCGCATTACGTGAGGTCGCGCTGGCGCGTCAAACGGCTAGTGCAAGATGAGAAGTTGTGGCTTTAAAGTGCATTTTTTTGTCTAAAATGACAATTTTTTTGATAGATAAGACCCTTATGCATCATTTGGGATTATTTAGAGCCCTTTAAAGCTGCGCTGAAACTGCAACTTTAAACTGCATTTAAACTGTTAGGGTCCAATAAAGTCTATTAACCACCCTGAAGCTATTTTGGGGATTTTCGCCTGGATTTGGCCTACCCAATTTCAAAAGCTTCCCATACCCACATGCAGAGGTTTACACACAAAAGTTTGGTATCATTTTACAGGAAACCCTTTGAAATTACATAAAACACTGTTGAAAGTGCTAAACATTGTGATGTGATGTCAGGCCTCTAATAAACACAAAAATAAATAGGCGCTTTTTATGTTTTTTTTCTAAAGTTTTTATTTGAAAGTATATAACTCTGGCCCTGGGTATCTCAGGTCCCTGCAGACAGTTTTGTTTGATTCCAGCTATTGTCAGCTTACAGAGGGAAAAGGAATTTTTTCTTTATCATAATATATGCAAAAGTTATTTTACTCCAACTGATGGGAGGAATAATACGCTTATGGTGTACAATTTCTGCCAAAAAACATTTGAAGTGCTACCATAACCACATACAGTGGAATAAATGCAATTTCTTTATATCATTTTAAAGAAAACCCTTTGAAGTTACATAAAAAGCTGCTGTTTGTGACAAATATTGTTATTTATGTTGTTTTTCATATGATGAAACACCAAATTTTATTTTTTATGTTGTAAACACTGTCTTTGATAGTGTATAACTCTGGTTCTGGGTGCTCTAGCAGACTGCAGACAGTTCTGGTTGTTAGCAGCAGCAGACAGTAAACACCCAAAAAAAGAATGAACTCTTTATCATGTTGCATTCAAAAGATATTCTTATTTTACTGAAGGGTGCGGAAATACATTTTTCATAAAAATATTAATTTTTTGTTTTGCACATATAATAAAAAGCTAGGGATTAATTATGCAAACAACCAAAGAAAATGCTGTGAATGGACTCATTGTTTAGAGTAGGACCTAAGATAAAAGATGGTGTATCATTTGTGGCTATATGTGCTATCTGAGGCAGTTCACACTCAAGTTTCACATATGTTTACAAAAGACCATTTTTTACCTTATTATTCATTCGATGATTGTTGGATATGTGTTGATATTAGAACAAAAATAATGTTGTAGCCTTATTCCTGAGAGTGAGAGCTTTCATTTGATATAAGACTTGCCCATGTTTGTCATTTTTGAAAAATATAAAATATGTGAATATTATATGATATCAAAAAATATTGGGGGGGTGATAGTGTAAATTAAGTGTAAATAACTTTCTTACAGTAAAAGATATGTCAAAGTGATGCATATCTGCAGAAAGTAGAGACTCCAAGCTTTCAAACAGTATCTCATATGTGTTACTGGGGTCCATGACGGAGCATTAAAGATTAAAAGAATCTTTTATATTAAGTCAAAATACGAAATACGAAAGGGTCCTCAGGGTTGAAGAGGTTTTAAATTGAGCAAAATCCTGTAATGTTTTTCTTCTCAAATGAACAAAGAAAGACATCAACATTTTGGGTGACATGGGTGTAGGGGTGTAACGGTTCAGATTACTCACGTTTCGGTGCGAATCACGGTTTTAGGCTACGGTTTTGGTATGTTTCGGTACACTTTGGTCACAACAGGCTTCTTTACAAAAATAAAAACCTAAGCTATTTTAACCTCTGCCAAAATCAACATTTTCACTTAACTCTTTCGCCGCCATTGACGAGAT
The DNA here is from genome assembly GCF_030506205.2 of Paramisgurnus dabryanus. Classification (NCBI taxonomy): domain Eukaryota; kingdom Metazoa; phylum Chordata; class Actinopteri; order Cypriniformes; family Cobitidae; genus Paramisgurnus; species Paramisgurnus dabryanus. Next base: position 26,010,457 of record NC_133357.1, read on the forward strand.
ATCTCGTCAATCAAGAGAAAACGCTTCCCTGCCAATGACGAGATTTTCCGTCTTTCCGCGATACCGCTATTATCCACCAGGTGGCGCCCTTCCGCAACTTTTTAAACCCGGAAGTATTGCCCTATGGCAAGCGGCTGCATGTCCGTGTCTGTTTTAAAGATCGCTCTGAATGGGATCTCTATGAAAAGTCCGTCACAAAAATGGAATTATCTTTTTGCTCAAAATGTGGTGTTTTTGCAGAAACCTACCCATATTCAAAAGCTGATTACAAAAGAACTACTGAAGGTAGGATGAAACTTTTTTTGTTTGAAAGCAGAGGGTCTGTTCTTTCATTTGGTATATTGTATGTTTATATATTTAAAGAAGAACATTTTCTGAAGGGCATTAAACTTTGGTGAAAATAATGAAAAACGCTGGCGCTGGCTGGCAACTTTTTTAAAAAAACGCTGGCGGTGAAAGAGTTAAGAGTACTTGCATTATTACCACACGTACCAACATACATTGTACTTTAAAATGAAAATAAAATAGCTAAGAACACTGGGTTTTTTATATTCTATGCGACTATCTTCAAGTTTTTTCGCATGAAGATTAGTTTGTTAACATTTAAACACAGAATTGTTTAAATTGCTGTTTTTTCACCAAACTATATTAGAAATGCGTGGTTGAATCAAACACGGTGCACCGTGGTGCACGTGCGTCCCGAAACTGTGGGAGGATAATAGGACATTCGATTCTTTACCGAAAACCGTTTCACCCCTACATGGGGGTGAGTGAATTATCAGATTATCAGACAACACACCTGTTTAGAAGGTGATGAGCAATGGGTTTGTTAATAACCACCCCACCCTCATCTTTTAGGATTTCCTCCAGGGCACGTAGACAGTTCACCACAACTACAGGGTCTGGGTCTCTTAGAAGAGCGTACAGCTCATTCACTATACTGGCAGCTAGAGAACACAAATCCAACAAGAAGTCACAAAACATACCCTACAGTAAGACTCACTGACACATGCAAAACCAATCAGGGTGTTTACAATCTGCACAGAAGACTGGAAATACAGGAAATACAACTGCTTTACCTCAATCGCCATTGATTTGTTTACTAAACAAAAACAGTCAACTATGCAATCTAAGTTATGCATCTGTGGCATGCTTTAACCTGTGAGTGGGACACTTCAACATTTATTTTTATCTAATCCTGACAAACTATATATCATTGGAAAGGTCTAAGAGTCTAGAATACATATTTCAAGTCTTCAGTGTTTTATAAAATAAATTATGTAAGGATAGTAATCGATTCATTTATGAAAAGAGTGCGCCTCAAAACATTTATATTCTACTAAATGTCACTGTCCTGTCAGCGGGATGCTTACATTTACTTGTTCTTTTGAAACATTACAAACATAGTGAGAGTCATTTTCTAAAATGTCACGGGCCCACAGGTGGGCCCAAGTTGTTATTTCAAATTTGTAAAACAAATTCCCTATTCTAAACCTAAACAATTTTGACAAACTATATATATCATTGTAAAGCTCTAAGAGTGCAGTTTTCAAATTTCATGGCCATCTTATGATAGAAATTATGTAGCGACAGTCATTTTGTTACATGACCCCCCCACACACTCATAGAAACGCATATTAATTATTATATGCTCATAACACTATATCCTATTATACATTTTCACATTGTTTGTCAAAGTATATATCAATGGAAAGTTCTAAGAACGTAGTTATCATATTTCAAAACCAATAGAAAAGTGAGAGTAATTTTTCCATTTGTGACAGGAGTATGCAGCAAACTGCTGACACCTAGTGGCCTTTGTTTGTAAAACCACTAAATGTGCAACACTAACCTTTTTTTTGGATCACAGCTAATTTATAGACTTATTTCTTTAATATTTTAGCATTTTTGTCATGAAACATTTTTATTTTTATAATTTTGTGTATACACTATATACTTTATTGCATTATTTTTATTTATTAGTAAAAGACCAAAATTAAGAGGTTAACTGTAGTAGTCTGGCCTGTTTCTTTTTTTTTTTGGGGGGGGGGGGGGGTTGAAAATTCAATCTGCATTAGGTGTGTGACACATATCATTTTGCCAATACTGATTTCAAGTTTATCTGACGGGTTTTCATATTAACGGGGCATTTAATCCAAATATGAAAATGTCTGTAAAGGTCTTAACTTGCTTTAGATTCCACCACAACAGATTTTTTTTAAACACTATGCAGTACCTATCCCAATGTCGGGTTGAAGACTGTGCAGTTTAGCACAGCCAAGCACAGCCACCCTTCTTACGTAACTGGCCTTATCACGCAGACCAGCAACAATGGGCTGGTCAATGTACTCTGTTATACCCGGCATTCTGAAAAACAAAACAAAAAACAGTGAATTAATTTGGGCATCTGAGAAGCATAGTATGTGTTCATGTTTTCAATTACAGTAGGAATAGTTGACCAGAAAATAACAACTCTGTTACTTCTTATGCCATCCTAGATGTATATGGCTTCCTTTCTTCAGATGAACTCAGTTATATTAAATACTGGCTCCAAAAAGCTCTTATATCCATCATAAATGTAATTTATGACTCCAGTGGGTTAATAGATGCCTCATGAAGTGAAACAAAACAATTCATCAAAAGAAATTGAGCTTATTGTTACATTGTGTATGTAAACACAAAGATCAGTGAAGTCTCATTGGTTCTAAATTGACTTCACTGTTTTATTTGTTTACATTAATGCCCAATGTATTAAATATTGCTAATACTAATTGTTTTATCTCACAAACATGAGAAGGACCTATTTCACATGCCAGTGTATCTTCTGTTAGTAATGTTTTAGCATCTAGTGTTTCATAAAAATGTACTTCCGATGAAACATAGCAAAATGAAAGTTTTTTTACAATAACTTTATAATGCAGAAAATCCGCATTATTCACACATGAAGAAATGATGCCTGATACACAAACCTGAAGTTGCACATGTTCCTCAGGGCCAATCCTCGTACCATGGGATTAGGATCAGCACAATCCTTGCGTAGAGTGTTGATGGCCAGTAGCGCAAGGTCAGGCTTATCGCTGGCATATGTGCACATGTACAAATACACCAGCTTCTTCTGAACAATATCAACTGTGGCACTGGCTTTAACCATGTCCATAAATAAAGGTGAGACATCCAAACCCTGTGTCATATACCTGCAAAGAACCAAACAGCAAGGTCTGAAAAATCACCTTTAAATTATTTTCTAACAAATAACAAAATTATATCTATTTCCAACACATTTGTGTTGAAGGAGTGTTCCAGATATATCTATGGATATTTCTCTAACTCCAAAACATTGTCTTAAGTAACATTAAAAGTATTTAGTAACGCTAAAACATTTAGTGTTTACTGTTTAGTAACATTTCAAGAGTGCCAGTTTCAGACATTACTTCAGGGTTGAGGTGGGAAATATCCTAAATCCAAGTTGTCTGGAATGCAGCATTAGTCCTAAAATGTCAAATCTGAACATTTTAAAGCTAGTGGAAGTAATGACTTGTCTTAAGTTAGCAAATAGCTTAGAAAATGTTGTACCCTAATGAAAAACAGCTAAAACCAGTAAAACTGGCGAGCTGGTTTTTGCTATTCTCCCAACTTGGTATTAGCTGGTTTTACTGGTGTAGCAAGCTAGTCTAACTGTGTTATGGTCACTTCTTAAGATGGTATAGCTGGACTTAGCTGGTCAGGCTGGAAGACCAGCTGATCCACCAGCTTTACCAAGCTGGGAGGACTAGCTCAAAATAGCTACCATCTTAAAACAGCTACCATCTTAAAATTGTCTAAGATGGATTTTTCAGTAGGGTGTACTTAATGGTTTTATATGGCATTTAAAGGGACATTTCACAAGACTCTTTTAAGATGTAAAATAAATCTTTGGTGTCCCCAGAGTACATATGTCAAGTTTTAGCTCAAAATACCATATTGATAATTTATTATAACATGTAAAAATTGACACTTTTTATGTGTGAACAAAAATTTGCTGTTTTGGGTGTGTGTGTTGTTTTAAATGCAAATGAGCTGATCTCTGCACTAAATGGCAGTGCTGTGGTTGGATAGTGCAGATTAAGGGGCGGTATTATCCCCTTCTGACATCACAAGGGGAGCCAAATTTCAATTACCTATTTTTTCACATGCTTGCAGAGAGTGGTTTACCAAAACTAAGTTACTGGGTTGTTCTCTTTCACATTTTCCGGATTAACAAAAGCATAGCAGAGCCAATTATAGCACTTTAACATGAAAAAAATCAGCTTTTCATGATATGTCCCCTTTAAGAGACCTTGTACCAAATACCTGCGAAAATAATTGAGTCAATGTCGAAATAAATTTTTTGAGTTTCTGATGAACTCTTACCCTACTGCAAAAGGAGTGTTTTTCATTACAAAAGTTGAACACATTACAAACCTGATGACTCTGGTGATGTAGCTCTTGTACCGGAGACGATCTGCTTGGACATTGGGATTGGACAGAGCTCTCTTAAGTTCCTTTACTGTTTCCTCAGAGCCAAAATACGGCATTGTGCTTTCCTTCAAGTGTCTGCCAAAAAAGTAAAGGGTAAACTTCATCTCTATTATTTAGGGATCTCACAGACATGTTGCAAACGTATGGGTAGACTTTAAAACAGTCCTATTATTATTTGTTGTGAAATAATCTGACGGTATGTTAATGTCTTCGGGGTTTAATCTGATCATAATTCATCATAAACAAGCCTGACTGTCAATCTGACAGCACAGATAAAGTGATCAGACGGATCAGACAGATGATTTGACAGCTTTCAAATCGAAATGATGTACAAATAAAGCAGACTTTCACGCGCGCAAGGGATGCACAGCCAAATAAAGGGAAAAATACCTTCCACGTTAATTCCTAATCAAAAATACAGTCAACTATGGAAAACAACACTGATGAACATGTTTATGTTATGTAGGAAGTGTGAAACCAAAAACAATGACAGAATCTGTTTGTTTCCGCTCAAATCAGTATATGTATGTCAAAATAAAAGCTTTGCAGTCGTTCACAAATGTTTACCCAGTGTTTTATATTTGTTTATCACGAACGTGTGTAACTGTTTTTCAAAAATGCACATGTATGGGGCACCTGGAAAGGACTGCATCAATGGTTTAGATTAGTTTTTACGTTTCATTCAACAGCATTTTCTTAATCTGTTATATCTGCCAAACTGCATACACACGATATATGTATATTGAATATAATACCTTCCTAAACATTTACTTTTAGTTTACTTAATGTTATTTTATTTCGGTGTTTACAATGTTAAAAAATCGCTTGTATAGTTTTCTTGCGTTCATTTTTATTATTTAAACTCCATTCAATTTAATTTAATAAATTTGTGTTATTATGCAAACCGCAGAAACCCCAGAGAAAGAGCTTTTATTTTGACAGTGAAGTGGATTGGGATATTCGTTTTTTCTGTCGCAAGGGGCGCTGCTGGAGTCGTGACAGGCCGCAGCAGCACCGGTATGTGTGTTTGTGTTCGTATGACAGCGAAAGATTTCTGGGGATGCAAGAGAGGTAGCCGTGTCTGACGGGATGGCAGGGATTATAAAAAAGCAGATTTTGAAGCATTTGTCCAGGTAAGATCATGTCTACGCGTAATGTTTTTATTCATAATTCTCTAAGCAATATATTATTGTTGACAGCAACACACCGTTGCACTACTGCTGCTAATAAATAAATCACGCACCTCCCATCCACTGTGCATGTGCTCAGTGTGTCCGGACCTGTAGTTAATGTATTTAAATGTACTACTTATGTAAATGTACATGCTAATCTCAGTCATGTTCGCTTACATGGGAATAAACTGCAGTTGCACTGCTGCTCTTGTTTTGATGAAATAATACAATTGATCTGATATACAGAAGGTTTCACACAGAGACATAATCACACGTACTGGACCTGTTTGTCGTGGATAACGTTAAACTTGTCTTTTAAGTAAGCCTTTAAAACAGGACACTGCGTAAACAATTTGCTTTAAACAAAAGGAAAATGCATCATTCTAGCTGTTTACTCCCACTTTTGCTTTTGGGCTGGAGTTAGTTCCTTCTCTAGGGGTAGATAGTTTAGAGTTTGATTTAGTATTTAGGGGTATTGTTCTACCTTGCACGTCAAGGGGATCCTGAACATCCACTTTGTTGTACTTCCCGCACAACAAGAGAATACTTTTCCAATGTTAAAGTTACTCTGTAATTGTAGTAATTTTCCAGAAACCATCACTCAACACAGCATTGTAACCTTGATCAAGACTCTTCACCTCAGGTTCCTCCATTGTGTTCGTCCCTGGTATAAGTTCAACTTATTCCTTCCCCTTTACTCCATTGTGTTGAGTCTGAATACCCAGCAGCTTTTTAGTGGGTGTTAAAGCACATGCTTATTCCTGCTGCTGTCCTTATTCATGGCCAAAACTCTCCAAGCTCTCTACAATCTCTCATTTGGCTCAGCTTCCTCTCAGTTTACCGTGTCAGCTAGTCATCTTGTTGTTGTCAGCTTCACACAACACACAAAGCTGAACCTGTTCCTTTGAGAACCAGCAGCAGACTAGGCAAGGGCATTTTCTTCAATTTTTCTGATTAAAGTTCACATAACCCACACTCTTTTTGCTAATCTCATGTTAATCTTGAGTACCAATAGAGTGGTATTGCATCCTTCATTTCTCAAAAGAGAAAAAGACGAATGCCTGGAGTTGTACCGTGGGTGGAGCGAGTCACGAACACGCAACACACACAAAACATTATCCCACAATATTTGGATGACCTATGAATGATTACATGTTTGCAGGACTGTCAGGATAACTTCTTTTCACGAGTCGGTTAAAGGTGCAGTGTGTAATTTTTAGAAGGATCTCTTGACAGAAATGCACAATAAAATACAAAATTATATTTTATCTGGGGTGTATAAAGACCTTTTTTAATGAACTGTTATGTTTTTATTACCTAAGAATGAGACGTTTTTATCTACATACACGGAGGGTCCCCTTTCGTGGAAGTCGCCATTTTGTGCCGCCATGTTTCTACAGAAACCCTTAACGGACAATATTTTTTTACTAAGTTGTAACTAACTCTGTCAATTACATGTTTTTCCAGAGGCGTGTACCATAGCTTCTTTATGCGTTTCAAAACGAGGGGTGAGCAGTGGAATGAGCCGTTGGTTGCATTTCGCAACCTCACCACTGGATGCCGCTAAAATTTACACACTGCACCTTTAATTGCCCAAAAAATAATTAAACGCCTATTAAACGTGTGCCCGAGAGAGAGCATGCACGTGCCTAATTCTTTTCTTTGCTCTGTTTACAAGTTCCTGTCAGCATGTTTACCGTGTCTTCGCGGTTCATGACTTGTGCCAGGGCTAGCATCGCTAATCAAAGCTTACATCAACTTTTACTAGCAGTGATTTTAAATGGATTTCTACAAATAGCATGACAAACTTTACCTGTCGAGTAGAAACTTTGCGTGGGAAGCCCAACCTGTGCTTTTAGCGCACGCCAGTGTGTGAAATAGTCTCCCAAAAACACTCTGGTCTTGTTTCTTTCTTTAGAGGCCTTTCTCTTCTTGTCATACAATTCGTAGACACTTTTTCTCTTGTGACCCGCAGACATTTTGAAAAAACACGGTGAGAATGCGAGCTTCAATGAATGGCTGAAACCGTAGCCCACCACACATATACACCTGAAAGTGGGCATGTGCAGAAGGTGAACCTAGGGACGAGCATGTACGACGGCCTTACGGTCAACATATCACCAGAATGATTGACAACTGGATGGTCTTGATTATCCATCTGGAAAAAGAAAATCTTCCGCTATACCTTTAACATTATATCATATTATAAATATTTAAAACATTGCATTGACACTGCATTTCACCCTGTCATTGTCGTTAAGCCTCATCATTGGTTGATTTGATATACACATTCAGACGCACTTACACCTGGAGGCGTCCCCAAAGTGTCACCGCAGTGACGCAGCACGAGTTCCTTCAAAAGTGAACTGTAACAATGTATCTTAAAAGGTAACCCGATGTAACCTTGCTCTCACTTGAAATGTGTCCCCACATTTAGTCCTTGAATTTAAGGGTATTGGACCTGGAAAGTCCTTGAAAGGTCCTTGCATTTGAAGTTAACTAAGGTGTGGGAACACTGTCTAAAATAAGAATTCCTCTCTCACCTGATACCACTCTGGCTAAAGGTTAAGATTAATTAATTATTAGAGGATCATCAAACTGTCAAAAGATGTGCAAGTCAGATCAAGTCTTATTAAGCTGCAATCTGTAACTTGAGCCCTGCCCTAACAGCAAAGAAAACCGAACCATGGCTTAAAAACCGTCATGTGAACCGAACCATGGCATTGGTGTATTATTACACCCCTTTTATACATCGACCTGACAATTAGAAGTACATCCTCCAAATCATATATCTGAGAAATGTTGAACAAATAATATATTTGTTGTGTTTGTTATATTTAAATGACAGCGTAGGCTAAATGTTTACAAATCACGTTTCTGATGTCTGACCTGTTAAAATCCATTAAACACTTGTGAGTCTGTGACCCTGCTGTATTATTATTATTATTATAGCTGTGGTGCATTAATATTAGATGTGGTTAAGTGTGGGATGATCGCAGGTTTTAAGGGCAGGGGTTAGTAACACTCCCGTGGGTTTACTGCAGGCCTCTTGTAATCTTATTAGTAACAGTTAGTCAGTGACTGAGTGCGTTTACATTCTTACGTTCATGCTAAATAATAGGGCTGGGTGATATGTTGTATGGGATTGTCATGCGCATCTCATTAGTAAAGCCGGTTCCTTCATTAAAGGGGTGGTTCAATGGTATTTCAAGCATTCTGACTTATAAACACAGTTATAGAGTTGTTTCCTCATGCTAAACATAGGCAAAGTGTCAAAAAAGCAGTTGGTCGTCTTACAAAGTATTTCTGTGCCGAATGCACTTCGCCAGGGTTCGTATACTATTTTCTTCGATTACGTGTCCAGCTGATGTTTCAGGGGTTTCTATACGTATCACTTCTTTATATGGGCACTTCCCCTGGAAAACCTCACCCACCCGCCAATCAGCAGGAGACAAACATCACATCACGCGACATGCTTAGTTTAATTTCAAAAGTCAACAATGGCACGAAAGAAGAAGTGTGTTTTTGGGTGTAAGGAGAAGAAAGCCAGCCTTATGAAAACAATGTATATAGTTTATTATCCAGGATAGCAGCTTGTGTGTTTGATGCGCTGGATTTCATTGAAAAGTCCCAACCGGGTCATGAGTTGCATGAGGTAAGTGATACGTCTGTCTTATGTTGGAAATAGATGCGTGCATATTTTATAAATGACACGAACATGTGGTGAATCATAAGTTATAAGTGTTGTATTGTTGCATGACTCATACTAGCTCCTCCTGCGGTAGTAACTCCTCCTTCTTCATTTTTTCGTACGTTATCGGAAAAAAGCAGTAAAGCTGATTTAACTAAAGACTCTTTGGATATATAAAGGATTTTATACTACTCTATAGGTACTCCAGATTAACATCAGAAATGCAGAAACAGCGTGTGTTATGTGAGCTTTAATAGTAAATCACCATCCCTTGCTTTCAGATGGATCGGCATTTACTACATAAAGCTGTAGTTCACTGACATGCTAGGCAATATCGCATTCATTATCACAAGAGGTTGGAATGGAATGAAACATTGCATGTAAAATAGGATGTGCTTACTGTTATTAAAGGGCACCTATTTCATAGCTAAAAAAAAAAAAACATTATTTTGTGTATTTGGTATAATACAATGTGTTTGCGTGGTTTATGGTTCAAAATACACATTCTTTTCCCCTTACCGTACATTTTTGTAGCTCCAGATTTCCCTCTCTTTCTGAAACACACTGATTTTGTACAAAACTCATTGATTTGAAAAGCACTCTTTCCCTGATTGGCCAGCTAATCTGTACGTTATGATTGGCCTGAATGACGTCAGCTGGAAATGTGACGCTCCTTACCATGTTTGAAAGATTTGGTCACACTGCACAGTCACAATGAATAACCCTTATGTGGCGTACACACCAAAAGTGAATTTGACGATTTGCGCAAGTAAATTACATACAAAGAAATAGACATGAACTCATACGGGCCAATGCAAATGAAGCTAATTGGGTGGTGTGATTGCCCCGAAAACACACTCTTTTTGCGTCTTTGCACAAGTTAAAAAATAGCATGACACAAAGTTACATCCCGCGAGTAATCTAAAGCGAGGAACGTGATGCTTCGCGTTTGGTGTGTAGTACGGAGCATTACGCCACAAAGTACAATTATTGGCTGGTTTTAGTTGTTAAGTCTGTATTAAAGTTCATTTGTGTTGTGCTCAAACTGAATAGCATTATACTAAGCTCACAAATTAGAAGGCATGGGTTATAAAGCTTTTACAATGATATAATTTGAAATATAGTCTAACAGCATTTGCTTTTGCTATGTTCAGGTTTACTAAGAACCTCTCCCCGGATAAGATAAACCTGAGCACGCTGAAGGGAGAGGGCCAGCTGTCCAACCTGGAACTGGATGAGGAAGTCCTTCAGAACATGCTGGATCTGCCCACCTGGCTGGCCGTCACACGCGTCTACTGCAATAAAGCTGCTATACGGGTAGGGTGGAAGGAGCCCCGGGGCCTTTTCATTGTTATGCACCAACAGAGCATTGTATTTTATTCTATTATAAAAAAAACATGATGCTTGCCATTTGGTCCCAGGCACAATGGCATAATGTTATAATGTTAGGTAAGTAGCTTAATGTGTTCGAGTCAATCTGATGATTCAATTTTGCAAAGTAAAAAGAGTTTGAAAGAAGAGGGGGCAATTTTACCAAATGTATGAACTAATTTGAATTAGTTTTGATTACATTTTTCCCCTCTGCTCGCACCTGTCCTCTGTCCTCCTTACTCGGTTGCACTCTCACTTCCCCATAGAAGGGAGAAATCACAACCCAAAACTTACTTGGTACTCTTTTTTTTTTTGCATCTTTGCATTAAGCAGCAGCTGAAAGTAACTAAATTAACTAAAGTGATAACTGGTGGTGCCCTATGGTGGCAGGGTATGTTTCCTAAATGCATATGAATAAGAATTTATGAGGATTTGAGGGTCACAGATTTAAGGAAACTGAATATATCTTTGATTTGTCTCTTTCTTTCCCCACCAGATACAGTGGACAAAATTGAAGACCAGCCCAATATGTTTGGTAAGAATCTTCCCATTAATGTCCCCTTTTTCATCATGTCCCATCAGTCTCTCTATTTCAATGAAGACATCTGCCTGCCTTCACTTCTGCAAACATACCCTTTAATTTACAACTTTTTTGTTATTGTGGTTTTCTATGGGATGAATGATTTGCAAAAAGGACTGCATTATTTTGAGCACCCTAGTTTTAAAAATGTTCCAAATAGTTTTCTCAATTTTAGTTCCAAAATATTAACCAATCCAATGCATTAAATCTTATTAAAATACAATGAACTTGAAAACTTTTTATATTCTTATCTGAAAAAACTGCTGTAATTTGTTTACTAATGCTTCAACTTACCTATTAACTAGTGATGCACCGATGTATCGGCCGCCGATATTTTAGGCTGATTTTTGATGAATTTGAAACCATCGGCATATCGGCAATAGCACGAGAAAGGCCGATACCGATTGTTTATTAATTAACTGCATAAAGAAATCCATTATATGTAAAAAAAAAAAATGAGTTAATGTTGTTAATAAAATAAATGCTGAATAGCAAAAACCACCTTTGAAGGTTGTCATGCTGTCTTATTATATTTGTTTTAGCTTAATTTGTGCCTCTCTTATTATGTTGGTCAGTTGAATGTTAATCAGATCCAATCCATGTTCAGTAAAAATAATTTGATGCAGAAATATACTAGCTAATAGACCAACTGTATAGTATTGTATACAAGTGTTTAATATCGGTATCGGCCAGAAGTTGTCTGTTTAAATTGGTATCGGCCCAAAAAAAACTATCGGTGCATCCCTACTATTAACGTGTATTAGGTGGGTAACCTGCTAATGTAATCTAACATTAATTGGCTAGCTGCAGTTAAAGGTGGGGTGCACGATTTTTGAGAAACGCTTTGGAAAAGGGAGTCGGGCCGGGTACCAAAACACACTTGTAGCCAATCATCAATAAGGGGCGTGTCTACTAACTGACATTGTTGCCGGCGTATGTGTGGGATGGGTCTTTCTAAAGAAGGTCCAGATTCGATTGGGGTAGAAGCGTGTTTGTTTAGGTGATTTCAAATGTCAACATTGGCTTTCAGAGATCGTGCACCCCACCTTTAACCTATAGAAACACCTTTTTGAACCTTGTTATAAACTGTATCTTATTTTTAAGTGATGTAACTTCTGTTTCTTTTTTTCTTTGAAGTTCCTGGACAAAGTAGAAGTTGAAATGATGACCTGTGAGGAACCCCGTCCCCCTAATGGTCCCTCCCCTATTGCTATAACTGCAGGTCAAAGGTCAGAATTATCTTCCTTTTATAAGCTGTGTCCCAATTCAAAGGCTGAATTTTAGGCTGAAAGGACGCAGTCTTTGAAGTTCATGAAGCAAACTGAAATGACGTGGTCCAGCCTACAGCAGAGACGTTTTTGACTTATTAAAATACATTTGGAACCAGGCAAAATTAAATTTTATTTCAGTAAATATTGATATAGATGAAATTAACCAACAGTGTATCAAATTAACCATTTTTAGAAACATAAAATTGGTAAAAAACTGCCACGTCACAGCCTTAATTGGGCCCTAATAACGGCCTTACTTGCATTCAGTCACGCCTTTGATTTGGGACACAGAAGTGAATTTTCTATTTAAGTGAGGAAATATAGGAGCTTGTTGAACAGAAACCTAATGTACACATAAATCATCCTCTCCTTCACGTAGTTTAACAATGCATCTTGCTTTATGTAGATGAAAAAAACATTGGCATTGCTACATTTAGTTACAACATATTGGCATATTTTTAGCACAGTCATATAACACAGTAGAGTTACAACATCCGATGCACTGCACTCTCCATTTTGGACATTAGTCACTCAAGCAACCACCCATAAACACGTAACAACCAGCCAGTGTTTTCTTACCAAACATATTGGGAAAAAACTCCAATCAACAACTCAGAAAGCCACCTGCATAGCTACACCCATCTAGATAAACCTAGCATTGGACTTTGACCTGAAAGACCGAACCATAATGTCTGGTCCTGTTGTTTATTAAAGTCTTTCTGATGGATGTTCCTGTTGTGTTTGTTATCTTTGCAGTGAGTATGGCTTTGCCGAGAAAGTCGTAGAGGGAATGTCTGTAATCATCAACTCCATTATTATTAAAGTGCAAGCCCGAGCTTTCCATGCCTCATTTGAGCTCTGGCAGCTCCAGGGCTGCAGTCTCAATCCCAAGTGGCAGAAGACTGACCTACGTAACACCCGCATCACACATCCCAAAAGAGGAGAGGTACAGAAATAGACCCATATCACAAATATTAGTACCTGGTTTCAGTTAGCTTAACTATAGATAAAGCTGGTGTAAATTGTGAGTCAAAAGAGTAATTGAAAACTCATTAGACTATAAAAAATACAAAGGTATAAAATTAACTTTATTCTCTCTTAACTTAATTTTCTCTCTTTATTAAACTCTTAAGATTATTTTCATTTTCTAAATCTACTATATAGCTGTATGCATTTAAGTAAGACTATAATTTTTGTTTCTTTCTGTTATCTACCGACAACATTTCTGCCAAATTCCTAATAAAAAAATAATGCTTTTATTTGCACTGATTTGGGGAGGGGGCGCAACAAACTATAAGTTTTACATTTACAAACTGAACATATTTTTGCCAGACGTTTAGTGTCCTTACACAAATTAGCTTAAGGGTGGCGCTGTAGGCAAAAATTATATATAGAAAGCTCTCTTATACACATCATAATGTACAACCCCAAAACAGAAAAAGTTGTGAGTAAAAAAGGAATGGAATAATTTACAAATCTCATAAACTTATATTTTATTCACAGTAGAATATAGATAACATATCAAATGTAGAAAGTAAGATATTTTGAAATGTCATGCCAAATATTGGCTCATTTTGGATTTCATGAGAGCTACACATTCCAAAAAAAAGTTGGGACAGGTAGCAATAAGAGGCCAGAAAAGTTAAATGTAGATAAAAGGAACAGCTGGAGGAGGACCAATGTTTAGGAATAGGAATGTTGTCCCATTCTTGTCTAAAACAGACTTCTAGTTGTTCAACTGTCTTAGGTCTTCTTTGTCGCATCTTCCGCTTTATGATTCACCAAATCTTTTCTTTGGGTGAAAGATCTGGACTGCAGGCTGGCCATTTCAGTACTCAGATCCTTCTTCTATGCAGTCTTGATGTTGTAATTGATGCACTATGTGGTCTGGCATTGTCATGTTGGAAAATGCAAGGTCTTCCCTGAAAGAGACGACGTCTGAATGGGATCATATGTATCTAGAACTTGGATAAACCTTTCAGCATTGATGGTGCCTTTCCAGATGTGTAAGCTGACCATGCCACACGCACTCATGCAACCCCATACCATCAGAGATGCAGGTTTCTAAAAAGAGCTCTAATAACAACTTGGGTTGTCATTGTCCTCTTTAGTCCGGATGAAATGGCGTCCCAGTTTTACAAAAAGAACTTCAAATTTTGATTCGTTGGACCACAGAACAGTTTCCCACTTTACCAAAGTCCATTTTAAATGAGCGTTGCCCAGGGAAAACACCTGCGCTTCTGGGTCATGCTTAGATATGGCTTCTTTTTTGACCTACAGAGTTTTAGCTGGCAACGGCGAATGACACAGTGGATTGTGTTCACTGACAGTGTTTTCTGGAAGTATTCCTGAGCCCATGTTATGATTTCCATTACAGTAGCATTCCTGTATGTGATGCAGTGCTGTCTTAGGGCCTGAAGATCACGGGCATCCAGTATGGTTTTCCGGTCTTGACCCTTACGCACAGAGATTGTTCCAGATTCTCTGAATCTTTGGATGATATTATGCACTGTAGATGATGATAACTTCAATCTCATTGCATTTTTTCTCTGAGAAACTCAGAAAACTATTTTTTCGCAGCAGCATTGGGGGAATTGGTGATTCTCTGCCCATCTTGACCTCTGAGAGACACTGCCACTCTAAGAGGCTCTTTTTATACCCAATCATGTTGCCAATTGACTTAATAAGTTGCAAATTGGTCTTTCAACTGTTCCTTATATGTACATTAAAATTTTCTGGCCTCTTATTGCTACCTGTCCCAACTTTTTTTGGAATGTGTAGCTCTCATGAAATGCAAAATGTGCCAACATTTGGCATGACATTTCAAAATATCTTACTTTCAACATTTGATATGTTATTTATATTCTACTGTGAATAAAATATAAGTTTATGAGATTTGTAAATTATTCCATTCCTTTTTTACTCACAATTTCTACTGTGTCCCAACTTTTTCTGTTTTGGGGTTGTAGTATTATTGCATTTGAAATAAGGCTGGCAATCAGTTAAAATATTAAATCTAGATTAATCATGTGATTGTCATGAGTTAAAGGCAGGATAGGCAGGAATTATCTAAAAAACATTTTTACAAATTTGTTTAAACTGTCTTTATATACCAATACATAAGTAAAATGTAATTACTCTGAAAAAGAGAGTATAAAAATCGAGTGTCTGTAGACCTCTCACGACTGTTTTAAACACAGCTCATTATTCCATTCACTCCACCCCCTCCCTTCTGGGTTTCTTCTAAAGCCACGCCCCCAAAACACATGAACGTGCAACGCCGACCGGCTCTGCTGGGAGAAGCATTTACCTCAGACGAGCAGGGAGGCGCAGTGCATGTAGTAACATCATCTCACAATCACATGTAATAATACACCTAACTTTATCACTATGAATATGAACAAATAGGATGGCTTTTAGTACTCACTATCAAGCTAGCATATCGATACTGGTGAAGTTTAAAATATATTTTGTTTGATTCGGTAACAAATGAGCTAGTTATATTTATAAGACAAAGCTAAGATTGCATTGAAGTTTTTTTTCATTACCATCAGTTACACTGTGATGAAGGTGAATTTCGTGAAAGATTCATAACATATACGGTGTCGTTCTGCATGTAAGAGTTTCAGTGATGAAAGCATTGTTGACTCTGATGAGGACTACACTACGGAGACAATACCGCTACCGCATCGTCGACTCGAGGAAAAGCCATGCGATATTTACTCTCGTTTGATTTTTTTCGTTTATCCCTTTTTTTGCCCCGTTTGCCTTCGCTGTCTGCATATGCAGGTACTGTGATTTCTGAATGCTCTTTCTCTGTCGTACTTTTGCTCTTCCTAAAGTGCCTCATGTACGTTCAAATCAATTGGGTGTGCACATGTGTGGCCAGATCCCATAGCAACAGGGGTGGTGCCATTGTCACGAGAGAGAGTGATAGTCGCGCAAGCCAATCATTTGTTTCGTCCCGAATGGAAATAATTAGCTGTCTCGAGTTTTATACCCTCTTTTTCAGAGTATTTACATTTTAATTATGTATTGGTATATAAAGACAGTTTAAACAAATTTGTAACGTTTTTTTTTAGATAATTCCTGCCTATCCTGCCTTTAACTTGAAGTTGAATTACAACTTAATCGCATAAAATTTTCCTCTGTTCTATATTTATATAAATTGAACACTTTTTACGTTTTTAATACTCTAATCAACATGGCCGTAGACAAATATGGGTCATATACGCAAATGTATGTTTATTATTAGTTAAAACTGTACTTTAAAACTGTAATTCTGTCTGTGTGTTCTTATATCAGGGTCACGCCCCTGTGTGCATGCTTTAGATGTGTCAGCAAGTCCTGCACTTTATTTTCTAATTCCTGCATGTTTTAAAACCAAAATCTTAGTGGATGGAAATTCATCTTTTGTATTGGTTGAGCATTTAGGATGGTACACCTCTGAGAAAGAGTACAAATTAAGATAATTTTCACTATTTTGAGAATTAGGATCGCTAGATGAGGGCTTAATTTTCTTATTTTTGTGAAAACCTATATTTCAACCAAAATAATATTGCCTCAAAAGTAGATCATAATTATATTGTGCGCATTCCGACTTATTTAGACAGGTCACATTTACTGTCTAAGGCTGCGTCTCAATTTATCCAACAACGGGCTAAGCCAAGGGTCGAACAGAATTGCATTAATTGCACGTCAATAAAATGTGTGACTTTAAAATTAATTTTAATGTTAATGCGTTATAAACAAAAATTTATTAATTAAATATTATTTTAAAAGTTAAGAGTTTTGGAAAATTCAGGAGGGTTAAACAAAGTTACACAGGGAACTGGTATATTTAACAAAAACACTATATCAATAATAGAAAAATATTTTCATATTTATCTTTAATTAATTGGTTTGCAGTTGTTTCTGATTATGAAATGAGTAATTTGTATATTCCTATTTATTTACAAGTTATCACAAGAGCATATGGTTTATGATTTTACTTATTTCATATTAGAATTTATTTAGCATTTGTCCGATGATGTTTCATATTAGAACTTCTTTTGAGTACTGATTTTTGTTAAATTCGGGCATCTCGTGTGAGAAAATGCACATTTTATACTAAAATGCTTTAAACTGCCATGATTTTACTAAGGTAAAAGTGTAGTAACATGTTTTAAGGTGGATTGATTACTATTTGTATAACCACAGTTTTACTACTGTAGCAAAAATAGATTTAAGGTTTTATTTGTAGTAAAACTATAGTCGTAGTAAAATATTTAAGGATCCACGTGTACACAACCCCTTGTTTAAGAAGAACGGTAGAGAACCATAAGCATTGGGAACGGTCAAATTGATCTAGATCCAGCTCTTACCTTGAGTTTTTTTGCCAAAATTCTCTTCCCAAACAGACATTGAAGGAGATTTCCTGGAATACGGCTGCGTCACGTAGTAAAAAAATATGTGCTCCTATCATTCACTCCTGAATTTAGCAGTTTGGGGCAAAAGAAAACTTGCCCATCTCCGATCAGATTTAAGAATGCTGATTGGGTAAATTTGATGTCATATTTACTTTCGTTTATTTCATTATTACATTTATATAATTTACAAAATAATAATAGTTTTACTATTTTTTGTGTGAGGCAGCAAGGGTAACGGCCTCTATTGACCAGCCGCCACTGGTATTGAGGTTGCCAGATCATCTAACTGAGGGCCCTCTCAGACCATAATTCAGTTAGATTACAGATAAATTACACTAAAGATTAAATCTCCTGCTCTCTAATGTACAGCACTACTTGCCTCAGACACCAAGGGTTAAGCTGTCCAGTGACACAAAACATTGCCCTGACAAAAGTGACGTCAGTGCAGTTTATATTTATTCAGTCTGTTTTTCTTCAGTCAATCAGAATTACCCCATTTATTTGCATCTTATAAAACATGTTCTAGATTTTTATATGCATGCTTCAAAGTTTTTTACTTTTATGCTTTTAGATTTTCATGTTTGTTCATGAATGTTATAGAGCCAAAAAAAAAACCAAGCTAAAGTCTTTTCCAATAAGCCAGTTTTTCAGCAGGTGCTATATCTCCCTCTTAAACTGTCTTTGGTTGTCTGCAGGTCTTAACATTTAAAGAGATCAACTGGCAGAGTCTGCGCATTGAGGCAGATGCAATAGAGAGTGAGGAGCAGGATCTGGGCAGCATGCCACTCCGTCTCATTACCAATCAAGGCCGAATACGGATTGCTCTTAAACGCAGGGTAGGTGTTTGTTCTATCTGCACTTCCATGATACTCCAAGCAGTATTTTATCATATTCCACAATAGGGCTCAATTACATAACTTTCCAGAGTGTCAGCGTCAGATCCATTTATCCACTACTTAATAGGAGTGAAAATGGAGTGGATACTCCTTTATTAGGCTGTTGATAACTTGAGCACATGACAACTTGCCCCAAACTGGCATGTGTGCTAATGTTGGCTAAATCTCAGGGTTAGCTCAACATAGCACGTCAGCTAAAGTTTCAAAAAACACATTATTGTCTCCTCTCTTTTGTGCAAAATAATAATTTTTAATATTCATACCTGACAAAGTTGTACTGCATAAAATTTTAAGTGCAAATTTTTTTTCTTTTTAAGCCAAAAAAATAAGTCAATTGTGCTAACGTCAGATTAGAGCAAAGTTGACTATAGAAGAAGTCTTCACACAAAGTGGCTATTTGATTTTTGAGATAGAGCCTCTAGTGTGGAAGTTATGAACAGTGTGACAACTTACCCCGCTCTGCCCTATGCGATAAACAAATGCAACCACCGGAGGACGCAGCATTTAAAATGAGATGCAGTTATTGAGACCGGATAAGATGCAAAAACACCTTGACCTCTTTTGTAGTGTGTTCTCATTGATTTGTCATACCAATTTGATGTTTTAACATTTGATATTGTGTGTTAGTGAATTTAAGCACATACATACATCTGTTGTAGTAGTTTATAAGTTTTCTACTTTTTTAGTAGCATCACAACAGAAGGAACCTTAAGGAATGAATCATGTGCTGATCTATTTTCAATTCAGGTGAAGGACTGTAATGTATTGGCGTCCAAGCTGATGTTCATATTGGATGACCTGTTGTGGGTTCTGACAGACTCCCAGCTTAAAGCCATCATCCATTACGCCAAGTCTTTAAGTGAAGCCATGGAGAAATCTGCCCAGCAGAGGAAGAGCATGGCTGCTGAGACACTACAGGTGCCACATTCTCCATTCAACTCTTTCCTAAAAGCACATTCAAACTTAAAATGAAATTTCAGAATGATGATGAATGATTTTGATTTGTCTTGCATGATTGTCCATATATTTTTTATTTACTTTTGTAATAATTGGTTTCCTTATGTTTATTTGGTATTTATCTGTCCAAAAAACATCAACAATGTAAACATAGCAGTTTTAAAAATGTTCCCACAAATTTGGAGCCCTGGTGCTCAGACAGAAAATGCAAGTTAAAATCCTGCTTGCAAAAAGTCTATTTTCCATTTTTTTCATCATTTCAGTTTTAATTGTAAAAAGGCTTTTTAAAAACGTCCTGCTGCTTATCAAGTTCTTGCTGTCTCTGAGCTAGATATACTCAGTAACATTTCCGTGCTGTAAATTTGCAGCTCCATGTTGCATGACTCAGCCTTTAAGCAAACATCCTAAAGATTTTCAGTTCATTGTGACCTTTAGACCAAATTGTCTTAAAGTAAATACGTTATAAGCCCTTTATAAAATATTACATCTCAAGAATTATCAAGCCCAAGGTCAACCCATTCTATTTCAATTGCTGGTCATCAGTTATTTGGTCTTGAACGTTAAGCCTGTTGTTCTCATTGACCTTATTTCATGACCAGATCTTATTGACCTACTGTAACCCCATTCATACAGCACTTTGGTCCCAGAAAATTTATTTTTGTGTTAACACAAACACGTCCCATAAAAGTTCTGGGATCCTGTGAAAAAACCTACGAAGTGCAGGACTTTAATTACATGTCTTTATGGGATCTTTACGGTATATGATTTTGGAAAATCATTTGCAGTGTGAATGAACCAAAAATCAAATGATCCTTGACAAATACCGGATGCATTTCCATGTAATTTTCATAATCTCTGTGTAAAAAAGGCTTACATGTCTCATTGTGTTTGTGCATCAGACTGCCCCTCCCTCTCCTGGAGTTCACTCTCTGTTGACTGAAGCTCCTCCCTCCCCTGCCGCCGGCACCCCCAGCACACCGGCCCAGTATTTTGACCTCCATGATGTCAAAGAATCCTCCTACCACACTTTCATTTCCCGTCTTGATCTGCATATCTGCAATGATAGCTCTTCAGATCCTGGTAAGGAACTTGATTCAGTCACCATTAAGACTTTTGCATTTCAGTTTGCTCCAAACTGAAGCTTTTGTTATCATTTACTCGACCACACGTAGTTTCAAACAAAATTCAGTTTGCACCCTAGCAACAAGGGTGTAACGATTAATCGTGTGTCCCATTTAAAATGCCTGTCTGAAACCGAATCTGAATTGCAAGGCTGCGATTCTTTGTTTCATGCACAGCTTTTGCGTTTACTACGGCATTTGGTCAGTAGGAAGTCCTTATCAATCTAAAGTCATTATGAGTCGGAGTCGTTTATAACGTGCATTTAAAAAAGCAACACTCGTTAAACAAAATAATTTAAAATATTCTTTACAGCGATATAAATATTCATGTAGACATTTCCTGTAATAGCGTTTGTAATGGTACTTCTTCAGTGGCACAAAGGGAGTTTCTGCACGAGAGCGCCCCCTGGCGTTCGGATGTGCCTGGATTTCACCGTAATTCATTCAAATTCATTCAATGAGAAAACGCGCATTTGCACGGTTAATCGTTACATCCCTACTAGCAACAGAATAAAAAAGTCTTATATCTCTGCATCAGAACATCGTAGAGACACGGGGTTAGACCGTTTTACTTGTGGCTTGGAGCATAATCAATAGTGGATGCCAATTTTCTCCATCAACCTGCAAAAACAGTTTATAAGTAACCCAATTCAGAACTTCACCAAAAGGCAGAGGACCTGGCAACGCTGCCTTGCTTTTAACCAAGTTGGTTGCGTGGTGAGAAGAAGAAGCGCCCGATAAACGTGCAGCTGTAAACTGTGCCTGATTTTGCACAGGCAGCTCGCTGACTTTAATTATAAGCGTATAGCTCAAGTGTGGCCGCCCTGTCCGACGTTGCTGCGAGAGCATGTGACGTCTCAGACCAACTGATTTCAATTATTTTTATCGATTTTATCAATTTGTTGTTGTAGAGGTTTAGAACGATATGAGGGTGAGTAAATGGTGTCAAAATTTTGGGTCCGTTTTTTTAACCTCATTACCATTAGCATTATCATCATACTGTAAAAATGACACATTCATGTGATCTGACCTCCACACATAGATGATACTCCGCCTCCAGGCACCCTGGGTGCAATGCAACTGACTTTCCGGAAGTTAGGCTTTGATTACTACCCTTTCCACAGACCAGGTAAGGAACCAGGACATTCCTCATAGCATACTTCCAATTAAAAATATACTTCCTGATATATCCTTTGATATTCTGCTTGATGTTTTGAAAGGCAGATATGCAGGTGTGTTGTTTAGTTATGTGGTGCTTACTGTACAGGTGATGACTGTCGGCACTGGGAGCGTCACTGTGGGGCGATGGAGTCTCGTGCGCAGTGGGTGGCCAAACTATTACAGGAGTTTCAGAGGAGAGTGGAGGATTCGGGTATCCCTGGACCTTATTCAGAAACACCGTTATCTGCTAAAAATTCTTCAGCCAAAAAAGTCAACAAAGGTAAACTTGACTGCAATATTTTACTCATCCAATTATAGCTCTGTATTCAAGTTATTTTCAAGGCTATTTTGAACATGTTACTGAAAAATGAGTAGGTTCTTTTATATTTTGTTTAAGCAGATGTGGAACACTTGTCAAATTTTAGCCCTGAACGAGGTCAGACCTCACGGCGGGGTTCAGCAGCCGTATCCCCCCTGAAGAGACTCCGCTCCAGCTGTATGGTGCTCCGTGTCGATGATATGGACATCCATCAGGTCTCATACCTCTTTTCACAAGTATACGCATGCTATAGGACAAATACACTACGCAACAATCCTTGACCATCTCTACGAATATGATATATCAGTACAGTTTTGCAGAGATAAAATGGGCATGCAATATTTCAGTACACAGATCATTTTTAGTGCTTAATCATGTTCTGTACACACACACTTCTGTAATTTACGGGACTGACAACCACATTCTACAACCGAATTAACTCCCGCAAAATGCAGGTAGTAACAATCCCATTTAAAGAAACTCTGCATAGTGTGTACATGACCAAAATGAACAAATCAGTTGTTAATGAAATATTTCAATGTGTATCATGGACATGACAGGTCTCTCTTTTGAAAAAATAAATGCCTAGAATGGGGAGAAAGTCTTTTGTTGATGCAGTGCAGAAAATAGACAGAGGCACGAGCGTTTGCTTACTAATGTTGCCAGATCTTGCACAAAAAAATACAATGAACAAGAAAAATCCAATGATAAACCGAAATAAATCCAAATGCTTTACCCCAAAGATCAAAATATTGGGACCGGCACCTTCACACTTTATTAACACCAAAAACTTGATCGCTTCATGAGCCAAAAGCCATAAATGGTTAAGCGCCACAACGGTATATAAGTAGTAAAAAGACGAGGACCTTGCAACACTGCAAGACAGCGCTCTGTGGAGCAGCCTCACGAATACATACAACACACAACAGCAAGATGGTGGTTTATTGCAAAAAATAATGCTGTAATATTATTTTGGTCAAAACTGTGAATGATAACCATGCAAGATGGCAAAACATTGCTATCTGTGTCAATCACCACAGTTTCCGAAGTCTTGTTCCGTACACATATGGAATGATCATTTAGGGGATTAACTCCCGCATTTAAATGCGGTTGTCACTCCCGAAAGTTTGCAGTGTGTACGAGGCCGACAAGAGTGTAAAAATAAACATTGTTAAGTTTCTGTTAATGACAAGGGAAAGCAATTGCATCAATGCATTTAACGTGACTAATGCTCACCGAAGTGACAAAATAAAGAGATTTATAGGGCACAAGCATCTATGTCTTTACAAGTTTTTTGTATGCTTAAAGGTGACATAGCATGATTGAACAGAGTATTTATCCTTGTTCTGTGATGTGACATGTAGACAAAATTTTTTTGTTTGGGTCTGTAATGCCTTAGAAGCTTCCTAAAAACCTCTCTCAGATAGCTCTATTAGGGTGGGGGATTTTAAACAAGTGGTTTTGCACCTATTTGGCTCCCCCTACTGGCTTAACTTGCAATCTCATTACTGATTGGCTGACTTGGTGCAACTCAAAAAATGTAGCCAATTATTTTAAAGTGGAGGGGCAGTTAGATGCCTGTGATGTCATAAGCATCAGTTTTTCAGATTGGGCCGTTTTCTGGTTGACATTTCTAAAAGAGCAATTTCTATGATACTGAGATGTTTAGCATGTTTAGCACTTTTTGTATGTTTGTGAATGTGGGTAGACTACCATTATTCAACAAAGACAAGGTAAAAATGTTTTTTCAATTCTCTGTCCCCTTTAATATCTCTTATGTTATCATAGGTGTCAACTGGGGGGCGTCACAGCAAGAGAACGCAGTCTCTTCTATCATGTAACCGCAAGTCTTTGCATCTGCCAGATAACTCGCCTGCTATTCACCTGCAGTTCACAGAATACTATTTTCCTGATAACCCTGGACTTCCTGGTTTGTTAGCAACATTTTTCATGACATTCATTAATCACAATGGTTAAAACATATCATTTATTGAAACACACATCCTCGTGTTATATATAACAAGATGAAATTGTATGCTTCTCTGTGCCGGCAAACAAATCTCACTCTTTATCTGTCTGCACTTAATTCAACAAGCACCCTGCTCTAACCTGTATGGCCAGCTGAATGGTCTACAACTGTGTTTGGATGCTCCAAGTGTACTTTGGATGACTCTGTTCTCACGAGGACTACACAGGACATTGGATCAGGTCAAAGCTTTTTACCATCTCCAGGACAGCAGCAAAAGTGATGAACATATCGATATTCGCCTAGATGCAACACAGCTTAAGGTAAACTGAGAGATCTGACATGCTTTAAAAAGGATTTTACGTTATTCATGAATATCAGCTGACGTCACTCACATCTTAAACTTGTCTTCCGCCATTTTGAGTACCTGAAGTGGTCGCAAAAGAACTAGAAGCTATGCCTTCAATATGTTGTGAGCATCAAAATCGCTATTTTTACAACACTAAGAAGGCTTGACACAACATGATACTTTGCTCGAAGTAGCACCTGGGTCTCTACACATGAAGCATTGAGAACATTGTTTGTGTACACAGAGTTTACTATAAAAAAGTTTTTGAAGTTTCATGTTGCGTCGTGCCTTCTTAGTGTTGAAAAATCGTGGTAGTTCGGTAGCAGCGGACAGTGGCTGGAAGAACGCATCAGGGTTTGAGTAGGCATCACATTTGACGTCCGTCTGAGGCAAAATCTGCTTCTTGTGGGACGGGCAAGTGCTATGCGTTTGTCTGTTTCCAGGATGGCTGATGTTGATTGTGCATTTATCGAGAGAGTTACCGGTTTGTATTCAGTCATCTTACTATAGGGGGAAAATAAACTGCGCAGGTTGATAAACGTCACGTGACTCAAAAGTGAAATGTGAATTACAACTTACCAGGTTGCCCAATGTCCTCACTGACACTCTTCCAAGCGAGGTCCTTTTTATTCCTGTCTCCTCTATAGAAATAAGAACTTGTGTCGTATAGCTCCGGGTGACTGCTCACGGACAATATCAAGCCTTCATGCTGAATGAGTGACTCCGGACGGGGCTGCCGCCACAGTAGCAAGCAGGCTCCTGATTGGTTAACGTGGCGCGAAAATCTGCCAATGTTCAAATTTTCCAACTCGGGCGTCAGATGCAAATTTGCGTGAAATGCAAAATGCACAAAAAACACCATTTGCGTGTGCCGCGCTCAATTCGCGCCATTCCCGCGAACTGGACGCGCGAATAAGGTGGAAACGGGTCTACCCCGCCGTGCTACACACCTCATCCACGCCGCAGGACCTCCAGACGCACATCAACTCGTCTTCACATTGACTTAAAGGTGTAGCGGAAGTTTTCTCGAATTTTAGAAAAGAACCGCCTTCTCCACTTTTTAAAAAAATGCAATTGCGCAACATTCCTGATTGACACCTAGAAGGACCAATAGTCTTGATGATCCACCCGGATAAAGAAAATCTTCCGCAATACCTTTAACATTAAATTCACTTGCGCTTGCCCCTCTACCGCGGTTGGTGTAAACGCAGCATAACGATCTTTTGGGGCTAGTTACCCTTTTAACTAGAACTAAATTTTTTTGTGATTAAAGCGGTGTAGCATGTGAGTAATTTCTGCACCAATAGAGTCACCAAATCGAAATGCTAAAGATCATTTTGTGTTTTGTAAATAAGTTTCTGTTTTTCTGTAGGTGATCGTTCCTCTGGAGTCTTCCATTTTGGATCACCCAGACCGCCCTCAGTCACTGAGCATCAGTCTGCCTCACATCGTCCTAAGCAACACACGTCACTGTCCTCACGGTTCCCGCTCTGACCTCAACAGCACCTACAGTTGTTTTTCTAGCTCTCCCTTCTTTCAGTCCACTTTGTGCCAACCTTTCCCCCGTGATCAGAGCATCCTCCATCCCCTTCCATTGGCATTTCTTCAACACTCTTTGGAAAACGACCACCTATCTCTAATTGACAGCCGTCCCTCTCGCTCACAGGACATTTGGTCAATCAGTCTGTCCCGAGTGGCTCTGGGATTTGAAGGGGCTCGTCGAGGGCTCAAGGGAAAACCTCTCCCCTTTGTGGAGCCCTTTGCCTTGTCTTTGTGGATGTGTCGCCCTACTGCCTTCAGAAAAGACTCTTGCGAACAGAGAGACCTAAAATTCTCCTCAATTTCTATTAAAGACCCTCTCCCAGTCTCATCAACGGGTATTAAGGAAAAACTATCTGATCAAGTAGTCCAGACAGAAGAACTAGTTAGGCCTCCTATGGCCTCCATCCATATCTTGGCCCAGTCTATCACTCCTTTCAAAATGTGGCTCAACCACTACCAGTTTGTAGCGCTTTTAAGGATGAAAGACTACCTCTCCCAACTGGCCCGAGACTTGAGCAAGGATGGCCAGAGTTTGGGCCATTTGGAATGTTCACATGCAGACTCCCCTGCAGTATGCGTCTCATTCTTGATGGAGGCCATGGAACTGACTCTGCTGCTTCCTCCTGCAGTATGTGAGCCAGAAGAGGAAGTCCTGTCTCCAGATGAAACGGATACTCCCAGTCTGACAGACTCCGATCTCTCATTGCACCACCCCGGTGAGGAGGACAGTGGTCTGGGTCGGAGCGGGGCAGCGATGGTTCAGGAGGAGGATGAAGAGCAAGAGGGTTCAGTTGAGGAGGCTTGTGAAGCCATTGAAGAGGGAATGGATGGAAAGACGTTTCAGGGTGACGAAGCTCAGCTCTCTG
This sequence comes from Paramisgurnus dabryanus, assembly GCF_030506205.2. Taxonomy (NCBI): domain Eukaryota; kingdom Metazoa; phylum Chordata; class Actinopteri; order Cypriniformes; family Cobitidae; genus Paramisgurnus; species Paramisgurnus dabryanus. The sequence goes on from NC_133357.1 coordinate 26,037,624, forward strand.
CCCAATCTTCTCCACTTTCTCCCAGGAACCCTGCATTACTCTCTCGGCAACCTTCTACTTTCAGCCTGGAAGGGGAGCTGTCCAGTGCCCTAAATGCCACCAAGGGTGTTACTAAAGATGCGCTCAATGCCTCCCTGGATCTCACCAAGGGGGCGCTGTCCATCACAAAAGATGCTTTTAGCATCCTTAGCCGAGGATCTGCAATGTCTAAGCTCTTCACGCCTCAAAACAGGTAAGCATTTGTGAGCCATCTGCAATCTTTGATCTATTAAAGTTTTATTCCAAAATCTATTCAAGTTAAGCTCAATTAGTAGCATCTGTGGACAAAAAATCACAGCTTTTTAAACACAAATAATTGCATTAACAAAGCGCATCCACTTACAGTGGAATTCTTGAGGAGGTAAATGACTTGTTTCTAGTTGGGTTTTGCTTTGTTGAAAGTTCTCTGCAGTTTCTCTGCAACATTAATACTCCATGTATGCCATTTTAAAAGGTAGGGTAGGAATTTCTGCTTTTAGCTATTTCTTGATCCAGACATCTTTTATAACCGTTTCTAAGATTCTTTATTTATTGTGTCCTTTTCTTGTACCATATTTTTGTCAGTTGAGGAGGAAAGTAAGTTTCTGTTTGCCGTCTACTCTCGCTTGATCTTCATGGCGTAATGGAACTGGTTGCCAGATCTGCCTAATAGAAATCATCCCAATGGCCAATCAAAACTAGTCCAATGATTCTAGTCCAAAACCAAACCTTTTCTTAATTTAGGATTGACCTTTTGATGAACAGCGGACATTTAACCTGTGGATAAAACAACCAAATGAAATGTAGTCTTATTTCACAGAAAACAACTTGAACTTGACCACATCACGCAATGTGCTTATAATTTCTATCTATAGCAAGTTAATAGTAAACAAAACTAAGTGCCAATTGATGGCATGAGGAAAAAATATCTCAACTGAATCTCTCACTATCTATATTCTGGAGAAATTATCACAGTCAAAGGGTTTACCTTCAGGGCAGTCTTGAAACTGTGTCTCTATTATGTCCAACTTTAAATGAGCTCACATGCAGTGCACACAGGACATAACTAAAAGACTGCTTGCGGCCATTCTCGTAAATATGTCTATTTCATTTAGCAGGCCAGAAGAGTCTAGCCCCACCTTCATGGGGAATCTGCGGCTACAGTCCATAAAACAGTCACCATCCCAGAATTCCTACGACAGTGCCATTCTAGAAGGGAGCCTGGCAGACGACGGCTTATCCATTGACAGTGACATCAGTGAAAACTTTGTCATCCTCATGGACTCCGGTACAGCAGCACTGTACTTGTAATTGGTCTTCTTGTGGTATTCATAATGAAGTTTTGGCTATAATTTAGGTATTGACAATTTAGAGGTTTACGTTGACAGAGGCTTTACTTCTCTGTTCAGAGTCAGGTGTGGACTCTTTGCGTCCGAATGGTATGGCGGTCAACCCTGGCAGCTGTGTTAGTCCTGCACCTGGAACAGAAGGTGGATCATCAGCAGACCTTAGCAGTTCGCTCTCCCAGAGCACCGAAGACATTGCCCAAGATACAGTAAGTGTTACCCAGTCCACTGTTGCTTTCCTAGAGAGAAAAACATTTGTCCCACTCACCCACTACATGCACAATATATTTTGTCGATATTAACTACAGAAAATAATAAAAAAAGTATTTCTTTATTCTGCCATTGTTAATGAACATTGACTAAAATACATGGGTAGACAGGTGCTTTATTGTTCCTTAATCTGTTTAAATTAGTGAGTTAATGATTGTAGGGAACTAGAATTCAACGAATAGTTCTTCCAAAAGTGAAAATCCTGCCATATTTTACTCACCCTCAAGCCATCCCAGGTGTGTATCAATTCTTCTTTCGGTGGCACACAATCAGAGTTGTATTAAATAATATTTTGGCCCTTTCTAGCCTTGTTATGGCTGAAGCTCGTCCATCATCAAAAAAGAAATCCATGTTAACATGTTTAAGTGAAATAATACATTTGTATAATCTAAAATGGCAGTACACCAGCTTCACTTCGGTATGTAAGATGATCATTGGTTCTCATGATTAGTTGTCATATGCATTGTGATGAAACACGCCGTCACAAGACACACGAGAATAGGACTGCAACTACGGTAATGATAATTTTCATAAACGATTAATGGTTATTTTTATTATTTTTATTATTAATTGACTAATCAGATAAAAACCTAAATATTTACTCAATTTGATGTTTTCCTTATTATTTATTAGGACCGTGTGACATCACAGTACTTTATCGCTGCCAAAATACGTTTCCTTTCACAAATGTATTGTTTTGCTTCAAAAGATATATATATATATGAAGTTTGGTTCCAAAACAAATAAACGCCATTTAAAAAAAAAGTTTCCGCCAAAATCAGTACTGTATCAGGTCAGTATTAAAAAGTAAATAGTTCATTTTACGCAAAATCCAATATCCACCGTGTTATTCTGTCATCTTTTGTCCTTTTTTTCCAAACCGCGATAAACGCCAGTCCTCCTTCTCTGCAGAATGCAATAAATCCACTAAACCAATCACAGCGCACCATTCCACGCATTGTAAACAATACTGGCGGTCCTTTAATACACACAGAATCCTAGTTTTCTCATCTAATTTGTACTTCGTGATCAACAAACAAAAACAAAATAATGCATTTGATGGCATTGATAAACCTATGGTGGTTTTCTGTGGCGGGGAAGAAATGTAAGCCATCAAATTCAAATAACTTGCGTGAGAGGAATTCGGCGAAGAAAAATGCCGGCTGTTGCTTGTTCTCCCGACAGCATTAAGCTTCTGTCATGCTAAAACATTGACCCCAGGAGATCTTATGAAAAACTTTACATTATTTTACTCTAAGTCAACGAAAATCGAGCAGGACCAAAACATTTTACAGCTGATCGCTGTCAAAAAAGTTCAGCGACGACGTCCCAAGGATGACAGCAGCAATGACAGTGTTCTTAATATGACAAAGTAAGTGTTTTGATTAATGCCATTAATGTTTATTTTTTTAATCATTGTATACCACTAGTCAACTAAATGAATATAACATGGCAAAGATACATGCACATTTATGTATTGATTCAATATTTATAGCATTTTGGGGGGGGGGAACTTGTCATGGATTTATTGCATTTTGTGAAAAAAAAATCTGTTTTTATAATAAATCTTTGAAAATCAAATTATGGATTTGAATTTTTAATGTTATTATAACCTAAAGATGCTATGTGAACGTTTGTAACAGAAAATTGTGGTTTTCATCTTGTCACTTTCTTGGTATAGAAAACACATTTTTACCCAAATTAATCAAAATGGATTTATTGCGTTTTGAAACCAAACTCTTCATATTAGCCCACTTGAGTCATTTGGATTCCTTTATCAAATGATGGATGGGTTTCAAGCAAGTGGCCACTTTTCAGTGCCATTACAAGGTTAAGAAGAGCCAGGACATAATTTAATATAACTCTAAATGTCTTCGGCTCAATAAAGTCATAAATTATGAATTAAGGTGAGTAAATTATGGGCTAATTTTAATTTTGGAATAAACTATTCCTTTAACAGTTTGTACAACTTCTGATATTTGATTAAGGTTCTGATGTTGTTTTCAGTATTCAGTGTTAGTTCTGTGTCTAAGCCGAATGGGTTGCCTGGCAGAGAAGCGTGGAGAAGACATCATAGTGGCGCTGGAGGCCAGAGAACTTGTGCCTAAACAACTTGGCAACCATAAAGTCACAGAGCTGCTGACAGGACAGACGCTGATGCAGGGTAAGGACACCTAATGTTTACCTTGTTTAAATCACACTCATCCGTTCTACTACTCTTAGCAGTATGCTGCTAAAAGAAACGGCAAAGAGTAGTTTATCTGTCAACTGGTAAAGAATGCTGCTCGAAATGCATAGATTTGATTCCCAGGGATGCACATATTGATATAATGTAAAGCTTGTCAGGCGCTTTGGATAAAACCATCTACAGTACCAAATGCATAAATAGAAATGCTAAATAAAATACACAGTAGGGCTCGGCGATACTGACCCAAATTCATATCTTGGTAACTTTTGGATTAATGGCCATATACAAGAAATATTTCAATATTTTTTACACAATAAAAAAAGTTTACATGCAAGTCAAAGCCTCATGTTGATTAAAACAGCATGTTGATGAAAATAATATTAAAAGCAAGGTTTTCCTCCCAGAATATGCAGCTGCACAACATGCATGGTGGTTGGAAGCTTACGTCTGACCTCAGTTTACATTTCTGCCAAAGCTTCTTTTGCAAAGAAGGGGTTATATCTCCACCAAATACACCAAATGCAAATAGATATCGACTGTTTTGTTTACATACTGCATATAAAGTGGTTACGAGGAACTGGCTTAGCTCTCCAAACCATCTGATCCAATTATTTATGACTCACAGGATACAATCTGCATCTCAAATCCATCCCAGCAATCACCACACACATTTGTCCCTCATATTAACTCTGTTCCTATGGTATCTGAATCTAAACAGATGCTGAACATATTATTTGTTGGCATAATTAATTTCAGCTGCCAGCTTTATCAAATACATTTTTTGAAAAGTAGATAAATTATTGTCTTTATCTCTTCAATCTCTCATAGCTGGTTCTGCATCTCCCAGCGCTCCGCTGTCCCCGGGCCCCCGAGCTCTTTCCTGCCCCCCAGCAGCATCTCTCAGATTGGAAATGGGGCCCTGCGCGAGCAGACATTCCCCTCTATCGGAGAGCTTGGGGTTTATGGAGATGTGTTTGACGGGATGCAGAGCAGAGCTTTTGGCTTCTACATTAAACACTTTGGGTCCCTTCCTGGAGGATGAGCTTAAGGCAGACATACAGCCAATGAGATTATGGCTGCAAGAAACTGCTATTACACTTAAGGTGAGAATGAGCCGCTGCCACTTCCAAGTAATAAAAAGTCAATAAATGTATTTAGGAAAACAATATCACAAATGCAAGATGGTTATTAGACTTTAAATCAGCATGGCTGTCATTGACTGTAGCCTTGTGTCTATTACAGCTTATACTACGGGCCTGTTGAATGTTTTACTCTGATTGGCTGAAAATGTTTCATGGGTGTTGATTATTTTTCTGTAAAATGTACACCTGACCTGTCAAATGTCTTAAAATGGGCACCAGAGCAATGTTTGTGGTAACCGTTGTATAAGAGGAATAATTGACTCCAATCCTTTAAATTATTTGAAAATAATGCACACCCGCTTCGCGTCGTGCTGCATTACCACTTTGGGTGTCCTTTAATTTTGAATAATTCAACAGCCTGCTGTCAATTATTCCAATGCAAGTTGTGTTGAAATATTTAAAAAAAAAATTGTTTATCTCGTCTGTCAGGATGATGGTCCTCGTGTTTACCCGACTGCTCCTCAGCCAGTTCCCGTACTCTTTTCTCTGGATGGAATTGTGCTGGAGCGTTTAGATGATGGAATTCTCAGATTGCGACGTAAGTCTTACCTGATGCCTGAATTTGAATGTTCATTTAAAATGAGGTAGTAAAGATGTTTTGTTATTCAAATATGTGACCCGAGCTGGCAAAATGCGCACAGTCTAATTTTGAGCAAGAGGCAAAAGAAAGTATAAATGTCAATTTTGGTCAAAAAAGCCCTCATCTAGTGATCCCAACTGCTCTAAATAGTCAGTAAACATCTAAAATTATTTGTAGGTTTTCTGACAGCTGTACCATCTTAAATTCTTAATCTAATACAAAGATGCATGTTCATCCACATGCGCGTGACATTTTGTTTTGTTTTTTAAACATGCAGGAATACTTGCTTGATGAATTATTAAGAGAGATGAAATTCGGAACCTAATTGATGTTAAAAGAGTTATTAAGAATGAAATGACTCGAAAACTATCTTCCTTGCGCGAGCACGCTGTCTTGATACAGTGAGGAAAATAAGTATTTGAACACCCTGCTATTTTGCAAGTTTTTCCACTTAGAAATCATGGAAGGGTCTGAAATTGTCATCGTAGGTATATGTTCACTGTTAGAGACATAATCCAGAAATCACAATGTATGATTTTTTTAAATATTTATTTGTATGATACAGATGCAAATAAGTATTTGAACACCTGTCTATCAGCTAGAATTCTGATCCTCAAAGACCTGCTAGTCTGCCTTTAAAATGTCCACCTCCACTCCATTTATTATCCTAAATTAGATGCGCCCGTTCACAGACACCTGTCCACCCCATACAATCAGTAAGAATCCAACTAGTAACATGGCCCAGACCACAGAGCTGTCCAAAGACACTAGAGACGAAATTGTACACCTCCACATGTCTGGAAAGGGCTATGGGGAAATTGCCAAGAAACTTGGTGAAAAAAGGTCCACTGTTGGAGCAATCATTAGAAATTGGAAGAAGCTAAACATGACTGTCAATTTCCCTCGAACTGGGGCTCCATGCAAGATCTCACCTCGTGGGGTCTCAATGATCCTAAGAAAGGTGAGAAATCAGCCCAGAACTTCACGGGAGAAGCTGGTCAATGACCTGAAAAGAGCTGGGACCACCGTTTCCAAGGTTACTGATGGTAATACACTAAGACGTCATGGTTTGAAATCATGCATGGCATGGAAGGTTCCCCTGCTTAAACCAGCACATGTCCAGGCCCGTCTTAAGTTTGCCAATGACCATTTGGATGATCCAGAGGAGTCATGGGAAAAAGTCATGTGGTCAGATGAGACCAAAATAAAACGTTTTGATCATAATTCCACTAAACGTGTTTTTAAAGAAGAAAAATGATGAGTACATCCCAAGAACACCATTCCTACTGTGAAGCATGGAGGTGGAAGCATCATGCTATGGGGGTGTTTTTCTGCACATGGGACAGGGCAACTGCACTGTATTAAGGAGAGGATGACCCTGGCCATGTATTGCGAGATTTTGGGGAACAACAACCTGACTGATCTGGAGAAGATCTGTGTGGAGGAGTAGATCAATATCCCTCCTGCAGTGTGTGCAAACCTGGTGAAAAACTACAGGAAACGTTTGACCGCTGTAATTGCAAACAAAGGCTACTGTACCAAATATTAACATTAACAAATACACAGAATTACAGTTTTGAAAATATCTGTTTTGAGAAGAATTCATACAGAACTCTTATGTCTAAAGTTCAATGTTTGGTGAAAAAGCACTATTGTCAGATTCATGTTTTTACATTTCCTTTGGTGTGTAAGTGTGTATTAGTACATGTTAACAATATGCAAAAGGTACAAACCACAAAGTAAACGATGACGTGATAATTTAAGTTTATTATTTTGTTGTTTATACTTCTATTAATATGACTATTTCTCTGGGTTATTGCAGCTCAGATTACATGACACTTTTGACCTTACCCTTTCTTTTTCTTTCTTTCACACAAGCGGCTACTCCGAGTCAGTCAGGGATGGCTGACCAATCCTGTTCTAAAGTTCATGAGAAAAACAAGGTAAGGCACAAAATATGTATACACTTACACATATTTTATATTTTTTATGTTTTCACATAGGGCTGGGCAAAAAAATCGATTTTTCGATTAATCGTTTTTTAAAACGTGGCGATTCAGAAATCGATTCTCAAAGAGCAGAATCGATTTTTTTCTTTCATATTTATTTATGCAAACATTGAACGAAAGATTAACATTAATCGAATTACTAGTCTTCTTCACTAGATGTCACCCTCTTTTTTTGCCTAGCGCATGTTACCAAGGAGCAAGAGGCAAGCCTGTCATTCATTCATTCAGTGCTTTAAATGGCGGTTTCAGGTGCTTCGTCGATTTTATTAATTACTCACTTGTAACCTGCTGTTCACTGTTCTTTTTATTAATAGAATAATTATATTAAATCTATATTCATTGAGTTGAATAGAATATAAAAACCGGTCCGAGAACCAGAATCGAAAATTGAATCGAGAATCGAAATCGAATCGATTTGGTAGCTTGTGAATCGAAATCGAATCGATCTGGAAAATCTGAATCGATACCCAGCCCTATTTTCACACATACATTACTCTCTTTTTAAGCACATGTACTCATGCCTATACTCTTTTTCTTTTTAAAAGAGGAGGGCATTTAAGCTATGAAGCTTGCAAGATGTATTATTGATGCAAAGATTATGTCATCACCCGTTTAGTTAAGCTGTTCAAATTTAAAATAAAGAAATAATGTTATTTAATATCTGAAAACAGATTTGCTAATATTTGCGCTTTTTCTGTTGGTGCAGTCTCTGGAGTCCAAACTCGCCGATGTCCAGTCTGCTCTCCAGAACGCTCTCTCTGAGCGCGAGCGCCTGCTACAGGAAATCAGAAAACACAACCCCTCTTTCACCTTATGATGGAGAAATAACCAGACCTCAATTCAAGCAAGGCACCAGATGTTTTCAAGATGAACCATAAGAGGTTTCTTTACCTTCATTGACTCAAAATTCTCCTCCATCGTTTTCTGAAATCTCAATCATGTCTTAGTGTAAGATCAGATATCATCTCTAGTTTATCTTTGACTATTCTTTACAAGTCTTCCTGTACAGTGACATTTCTCTGTTTTTGATGAACTACATCAGTGCTAAGATTGAACACAGAGACTCTTTCACTGCCAGAAACCTCTCCCTCCTCCACTATTTCCCCACCTTTGTTCAGCATAGTTCTTGCACATGATTGTTTGTTGCGAGTTTCACCACAGGGCCGTAAAACATTATAGGTACTACAGATGTG